>NC_052644.1:12250260-12559489 GCF_016161935.1 Mauremys reevesii | reverse complement strand
GGAACAGAGTAAACATTGAGATAGAGGGAGAGAAAGTAGATTAAGAAAATATAGAAATTAGCATTTTATTAATAGTAAAAGTAGGCAACTACAACATCCTGCTTAATTTATGAGGTATGGCTCTGTGATCCTTGAACATTCAACAGTCACAAGGTCTTTATGGGGAGCATGAACATGCAGTGATTCCAGACTCTGATGGATAAACTTCATAGTAACATCCTTATTAGTTGAGGAAATAGATGAGGTGAAGCCCTGGTTCAACTGAAATCAATGGAAACACTCACAACATGACCAGAATTTAATATATAGTGTACTAAACGTATTAATTAAAATAGGTTAGCCAATGTTTTAAACTTATCTAGCTTAATCTTAAAGTCATGGGGGCGAAGGACCTCCATGACTTTAAGATTAAGCTAGATAAGTTTATGGAGGAGATGGTATGATAGGCTAACGGGCTTAGTCAATAGGTCAATTAAGTGCCACACTGGTAATTAGTACAATGGGTCAATGATAGGATATTGTTAGCCTTTTTCCAGAGGGTATGGCTGGAGAGTCTTGCCCGCATGCTCGGGGTTCAGCTGACCACCATATTTGGGGTCGGGAAGGAATTTTCCTCCAGGGTAGATTGGCAGTGGCCCTGGAGGTTTTTCGCCTTCCTCCGAAGCATGGGGCAGGGGTCGCTTGCTTAAGGAGTGGGTGGATCGTCTTATGTGGCCTGCATCTTGCAGGAGGTCAGACTAGATGATCATAATGGTCCCTTCTGATCTCGAATTCTATGATTCTATGATTCTAAATCATAGCTGTGTATCCAGCATAGACACAATTTATCACCTTTAAAAATACATTAGCATTGACCATGACCAGCTACTAAATTTTATCACTCAATTTATTTTCTAAGTCTAGACATGAACATTTGAAAAAATCATGGAGCAGGTACTCAAGGAAACCATTTTGAACCACTTGGAGGAGAGGAAGGTGATAAGGAACAGTCAACACGGATTCACCAAGGGCAGGTCATGCCTGACCAACCTGATTGCTTTCTATGATGACATAACTGGCTCCATGGATATGGGAAAGCAGTGGACATGATATATCTGGACTTTAGCAAAGCTTTTGGTATGGTCACCCACAGTATTTTTTCCAACAAGTTAAAAAAGTATGGATTGGATGAATGGATTATAAGGTGGTAATAAGGTAATAATTGGAGATATACCAATCTCCTAGAACTGGAAGGGACCTTGAAAGGTCATCGAGTCCAGCCCCCTGCCTTCACTAGCAGGACCATGTACTAATGGTGCATAAAGTGCAATTAAATTTATAGTCGTGATAATGAGGACAGAGAATAAGGTGGGTAGAAAGCTGGCTAGATTGTCAGGCTAGCAATCAACGGGTAGCGATCAATAGCTCAAGGACTAACTGGTAGCGAGTATCAAGTGGAGTGCCCCAGAGGTTGGTTCTGGGGCCGGTTTTGTTCAACATCTTTATTAATGATCTGGATGATGGGATAGATTGAACCCTCAGAAAATTCACAGATGACACTAAGCTGAGGGGAGAGGTATATATGCTGGAGAGTAGGGATAGTGTCCAGTGTGACCTAGACAAATTGGAGGATTGTGCCAAAAGATATCTGATGAGGTTCAACAAGGACAAGTGCAGAGTCCTGCACTTAGGATGGAAGAATCTCATGCACTTCTACAGGCTGGGGACCGACTGGCAGAAAAGGACTTGGGGTTTATAGTGGATGAGAAGCTGGATATGAGTCAACAGTGTGCCCTTGTTGCCAAAAAGGCTTACGGCATATTGGGCTGCATTAGTAGGAGCATTGCCAGCAGATCAAGGGAAATGAGTATTCCCCTCTATTCAGCACTGTTGAGGCCACATCTGGAATATTGCATCTAGTTTTAGGACCCCCACTAAAGAAAGGATGTGGACAAATTGGAAAGAGTCCAGCAGAGAGCAACGAAAATGATCAGGGGGCTGGGGTACATGACTCATGAGGAGAGGCTGAGGGAACTGGACATGTTTAGTTTGCAAAAGAGAAGAGTGGGGGGGATTTGTTAGCAGACTTCAACTACCTGAAGGGGGGGTGCAAAGAAGATGGAGCTCAGCTGTTCTCAGGGGTGGCAGATGACGGAAAAAGCAGCAATGGTCCCAAGTTGAGCAGGGGATTGGACTAGATGACCTCCTAAGGTCTCTTCCAACCCTGATCTTCTATGATTCTATTATTTGAAATGTGATTCCTGAGAGAAGGAGAAAAGGAAAGTTCATACACAAGGCAGGATCAACCCTAATGTTACAATTACTTGCTCATTGCCAAAAAGTAGGATTTTCTGAAACAACCAAATCATTGAAAAGCACAGACTTTCAAGAGGACTTGTGCTGCTAAATCACTCAGACTGTGTTAAAACCCCACCATCACTGAATAAGAAGGTTGGGGGCAAAATGACTTGTTCTCTGTCCTGATTATCACGACCATAAATTTAATTGCACTTTATGCACAAATGTCTATGAAAGAAGTACCTGTATTTTATGTTTCAAAGTGACTTTCCATATAAGGCAGCCATAGCTTGTTTTACTCCATGCTTATTTGCACAGTTAGAATGAAGATAATACCAGAAACAAAGTCTCCATGGTATAGGTATGCAGCTTTACAGCTAAAATCAATCAGGTAATCGATCTGATTGCATTCCTAAGATAACTTGAAATTGTTATCCTTTTATTTTTAACTGGAGGAATTAATTGTATACAATCCTCATGGTCATTGGTACATTAAGGAAAAAGAAGGAGCTGGGATAAGGGGGAGCTCCAAGTATTCATTTCATTCTCAGAGTCTCATTCTGGCAAAGTACAAAATTCAGGAGAAAAAAATTAGTGTGCATACCAAGTTCTTTCTGGAGTTGCTCTGCAAGAAAAGAACAAAAAAATCAGTTACTAACAGTGCTATCATTATGACAGATATGGCAATTTTCTCCCTTATATTCAGGAGATTATAATGTATTCAATTTCTGAATCCTGTTGGGCCAGGGATTTTATGTAATTCCACAAGAGAGGGTAACCACAACCCAGCACGAACTAAGGACAGTGTGTGTGTTTGTGGGGGGGGGGGGGGGGCTGTGTTATTGAGCAAATTCACACGCCGAGAGAGGCCCCACATCCAGGGGAAGCTCCCATATGCTAGTTTAAATTGGATTCTGCAGAGGCCAAGAGAAATAGAAAGGACCTTTGTAATAATAGTTGGAGTTTACATTGACTCAGGGCCTTCTCTCTGATCCAGAAAATGGACAGGATTTTCTGTCAAGGTGTACAGGGAGATTTTGGGAAACCAGTAAAGTGCCTAAACTCACTATTGCTTAATGCTAAAAGTGATCAAGTCAGCAGGCCATAAATTGGTTATGGAGTGATTCGTAGCATAACCAAGGCAGGAGGGGAGGGGGGGTTGGGTGCCACAGACAGTGCAGCTTGACTCTGCATCCTTCCTGATAAGAATGGTAAAATTGCTGATATATGTATTTTATAAAAACAGGAAGCTTGTCTATAATGTAACCTTAGGAATGTGTCTTTCAGGGACTCAAGGCATGAACACTCTGAAAAACCCCCCACATCTGGTTAAACTGATGATCAGAAGGAAACCTCTTGCTTGACCTTTAAAAAACTGCTTGCTTAGCAAGTTTTCTTTAAGGGATATGTCATTGTATTACTAATGTAGAAATAAGGGGGGAAAGTTTAAGGTAGCTGGATTCCTCAGAAGGTGCTCTTCAGCGATGCTCCCTCCAGACATACCTTGGGGTCCACACCAGCAGATGAAAGTCTGGCCAGCAGAAGCCTGTCATGGTGCCACTCCTGAGCCACACTCAGCTTCAGTCATTATTGAGGATTGGAGGTGTTTTATTAACCTGTTGTGGACATGTGTAAGTGTTTGAGACTAAGTAAAGTTTAGCTTTAAGTGAAAGCACTCTTGTGTTGTCCTGTTTGTGCCAGACATCTATTGGTCGGATGGCTGTGTCTCCCTTAATTTATTTCCTAACACCACCTCATACAGAGTAAAACTTACCAAGAGCTTTGTGTTGAAAGAACCCTGGATAACAAAGGGGAGTATTGAAAGTGCTGACACCAACCAGAATTGGAGTTATAGTATTTTCAAAGATCCCCTCCTTTCCCCCACCAATTACTGGTGAGTCCAGATACAATCCCCTTGGATCTTAACACAAGGAAAAAAATGAATCAGGTTCTTAAAAAGAAAGCTTTTAATTAAAGAAAGAAAGGTAAAAATTATCTCTGTAAAATCAGGATGGAAAATACTTTACAGGGTAATCAGATTCATATAGCCCAGAGTAACCCCCTCTAGCCTTAGGTTCAAAGTTACAGCAAACAGAGGTAAAATCCTCTCAGCAAAAAGAAACATTTACAAGTTGAGAAAACAAAAATAAGACTAACACGCCTTGCCTGGCTATTACTTACAAGTTTGAAACATGAGAGACTGATTCAGAAAGATTTGGAGAGCCTGGATTGATGTCTGGTCCTTCTTAGTACCAAGAGCAAACAACCCCCAAACAAAGAGCACAAACAAAAGACTTCCCTCCACCAAGATTTGAAAGTATCTTGTCCCCTTATTGGTCCTCTGCTCAGGTGTCAGCCAGGTTTACTGAGCTTCTTAACCCTTTACAGGTAAAAGAGACATTAACCCTTAATCATCTGCTTATGACACCTCCAAAACATAATAATATATTTTATACATATTCATTTTTTTATTTTAACATTTTTCATAGGGAAATCCAGTAACAGAGGTTGATGCACTAAACATATTACTAAAATATTCCATAATTAATCAGAAAAAAAACCTCCAAAAACAAAACCTTAGGTCAGAATCTGCTCTTAGTTATAGAAGTTTAAATACAGATTAAGTAAATTGACTTTCACAGAGTTATATCCAAAATAGATTTTTTTTCCTCAAATAAACCCTGAACATTTGGGCCCTTTTTTTTGTCCAGCTCAGCCATTTTATTGATAGTTGGAAGCAAAGTTACAGAATCTGTCCTGAGCTGCAGCTGTGTGTTTCCAGAAAAAAAAAGTTTTTCAGTCAGTGGAATAATTTTGTATTGGAACTTGCATAATTGAACTCAAATGCTGCTCTAAGATTTTTGATTTTGAGTTATATATTTCTTATTATACATATGTATGAGGTTGTCAATTGGAGTTTTCTTTGAGTTAATGCAGCAGGAACAGCCTCTTACTGCAGAAATAAATATTGCTCCTATTTCATTATTAATGGTGAGATTTTAGTGACACAATATTTAGGAACATTTCAGAGCCATGGTTCTCCCAGCAAGTGTACCTCTACACCTTGTACCTATTTACTAGAAAATATTATTGCAGAGGGACCTTCTATGGATGCTTATATTTAGGTTGCCTAATTCTATTATAAAAATATTCTGTGATGTTTTTGAGAAGCTCTCACATCTCCATTGTTTGCCTTAGCCCCAAATGCAAAGGAGAAAATCCTTTGACTAGGGATGAATCTTTTCTTTCTCTCATTAAATTCTTTCAGGTTTTATTGAGATACAAACCTTGAGTATATATTATACCCCACAGTTCTTTTATACAAATATCAATATCTTTTTTCTCTATGAACCAAAGTGTCTACAAATTTAGTGCTCTCTCCTTTTCAAACTAAAAAGTTCTCTGTAATTATATTAAACTTTAGCTGATTACCAAATGTTGGAATATATGTAATGAGAAAAGGAGTGTGTGTAAGCCCTTGCTCTGACCATGCTGACGCATACACATTGTATCCAGATGTGCAGAGTGGGGCTACTAGTAATATGTTTATTCTAAGATATATTTTGTGACTGATGCCATAATAAACCACTACTTGATGTTTAGGTCTATAAGAATCACTTGTTGTTAAAGATGGTCAATTGGCAATGTTTTCGCTTATTGGTTATATAAGCTGTTAACAGATAACAGATAGCTAAGGGTTAATGCCTCTTTTACCTGTGAAGGGTTAAGAAGTTCACCTAGCCTAGCTGACACCTGATGAGAGGAATTAATGAGGGAACAAGATGTTTCAAAAGGAAGGAGGGAAGTTTCCTTTGTTTAGAATCAGTTTCAGTTTCAGCAGGAGTGAAAAAGATCAAGGAACCAGGCTCTTATCAGAGTAGTAAGTTTTAGAAAGGAATAAATAGGTTTATGTTTATTTTCTTTTGTAATTTGTCTTGGTGCAATTAGGGGAATTATCAAATTGGGTATTCTTGTGTGTAATTAAGGTTTTTGCCCAGGGCAACATCCTGTGTTTTCAATCTATTGTCTGTGAGATTAGCTGGTATGCTGTCTCCCAGAGGGTTTTTTTTCTTTCTTTCTTTTACCTTTCTTTTCTTTAATTAAAAGCCTTCTTTTTAACAACCTGATTGATTTTTTCCCTGTTTATGAGATTCTTGGGAATTGGATCTGGACTCACCAGGGAATTGGTGGAGGAGTCTCTCAAGGCTACCCAGGAAGGGGAAGGTTTTGCGGGGAAAGAGAGTGTTCCAGGTACTCAGAAATCTGGATGGTGGTAGCGAGACCAGATCTAAGCTGGTAATTAAGCATAGAAGTGTTCATGCGGGTCCCCACAACTGTACCCTAAAGTTCAGAGTGGGGGTGAGACATATGACATAAGATGAGATACCTGGGATGGAACTCACAGTGAGACCAATGGTGGGAAAGGAACTCTTTGTCCTGAACAATATATACGAAAAAGTATTTGCAGTGTTTGGAGTTCATTGACTACTCACAGCCGAGTAAATTCCCAAGATGAGGCTTGAGGTAGTAAGTGACCCAGGGAATATATAAGAAGCTGATCCTTCAACCGTTAACTGGGAATTTTCTGGCTTCGTAGGGCTCTGGGACAGAACCTGGCCAGTGGGTCAGAGCCGCTAACTTCTATTACATGTTCCAGCCAGGAGGCTCAGGAGGCTTAGACTGAGTGTTTACCGGGCCCCTGCCAGAGCCCCGAGTCCCCCTTATTGCAGTGGCCTGATCCAACAGGCAATCCTGATAATCATGTAAGGGGGCATACCAACCCTGAACTGGGCCAACGATGGTGGCCCCACTTGACACGCCAGTCCCCGTGACATGGAGTAAGTCTAGAATAGAAGAGGGAGTGGAGTAGGTGCTCTGCATGGAGAGCTATTGAGAGTTGGTGAGGGAGAGCTCTTCCTACCTGCTCATTGTTCCAATCCCAGACACCACAGTGACCGCTCCCAGCCCCTTTGCATTCTGTTCATGTCTCCATCCTCCCACCCCCACAAGTGATCACAGTTTACAGGGAACAATATACAGGGGTTGAAACATACATGAGATGCCACAACATTTCCATTGGGGGTGCTAAACCCTAATCCACCCTGGCTATGCTGCCGTTAATTAAACGTGCCCCCCGGGGAAGATGTCCTGATTCCTGAAAGGTGTTCCATAGAGATTATGGTTGTACTGATTATTCTAAAGGTCTAACTTTAGGAAACAGAGAATGGGCCTCAATTTGTCTAAACTCTGATTTTTCTCCCTTATGCTGACCCATACACATTGTATCCAGATGTGCAGTGGGGCTACTGCTAATATGTTTCTTCTAAGATGTGTTTTGTGCCTGATGCCATAATAAACCACTCCTTGATGTTTAGGTCAATAAGAATCACTTGTTGTTACAGATGGCTCAGTTGGCAAAGTCTTTAGCTTATTGGTTACATAAACTAAGATACCTGGGATGGAACTCACAGTGAGACCAATTGTGGCAAAGGAACTTTTTGTCCTGAACAGTATATACAAAAAGGTATTTGGGGAGTTTCAAGTGCACCGAGCTACTGCCAGCTGAGTAAATGCCCAAGACAAGGCTTGAGATAGGAAGTGACCCAGGGAATGTATAAGAAGCTAATCCTTGAAACATTAACTGGGAATTGTCCAGCTCACAGGGTTCTGGGTCAGAACCTGCCCAGTGGGTCAGAGCCTCCAGCTGCTATTATACACCCCAGAGAGGAGTCTCAGGAGGCTTAGATTGAGTGTTTACCGGGCCACTGCCAGAGGCCTTGAGGCCCCCTTATTGCAGTGGCCTGAACCAACAGGCAATCCCAACGATCACGTGAGGAGGCATACCAACCCTGGACTGGGCCAATGGTGGTGGCCCCACTTGACATGCTGGGCCCCCTGTGACAGGGAGTAAGTCTAGAATAGGAGGGGTGCTCTGCATGGGGAACTATTGAGAGTTTGTGGGGAGAGCTGTTCCTACCTGCTCGTTGTTCCAATCCCAGACACCACAGAGACCGCTCCCAGCCCCTTTGCATCCTGCTCACATCTCCATCCTCCCACCCCCACAAGTGATCACAGTTTGCAGGGAACAATATACAGAGGTTGAAACATACATGAGATGCCACAATATTTCCATTGGGGGTATTAAACCCTAGTCCACCCTGGCTATGCTGCCGTTAGTTAAACGTGCCCCCAGGGAAGATGTTCTGATTCCTGAAAGGTGTTCCATAGAGATTATGGTTGTACTGATTATTCTAAAGGTCTTGCTTTAGGAAACAGAGAATGGGCCTCAGTCTGTCTAAATTCTGATTTTTGTCCCTCTTGTGACTCAACAAACAAGTGCCTGATTCAAATCTCATCCAAGGCAATAGAAAGACTTCTATTGACTCAAATGGAGTTTGGATCATGGTTGTTTGTACCTGGCTCACAAGGAAACTCTGTAGCCAACCCATATCTGCTAAAGGACCATGTGATGGTGTCAGAAGAAAACTAGAACCAGAGGAGAACAGAAACAGAAGATTGCAAAACGAAAGAACAGCAACAAAGCTTGCAGGATCTCATCAACATGCCATTCCTCAATGCCACAAGAACTTGAGATTTGACAAACCTTCAGAATGGACAGACGGAAAACAGTGTTTTGCAATATTTCAAATTGCAAGAAAGCTTCACAAGGAGATATACAGGTATATTCTAGAATTTATGCTATGGGGAAGCAGGCTGAGCATATCTTTAAATCCTTGGACTTTAGTGAAGATAGTCACAAAGAAGACTATGAAAGGCTTCTGCTTATGTTTGATGCATACTTTATACCTTTATATAGAAAGAAATGTGGCTTATGAAAGACCCTGTTTCCACCAGGAAAGTCATGAACCAGTGGAAAATATTGAGTGTATTCTAAGAAATCTGTATGAATGGGATGAAAACTGTGATTTTGGGGATGCTAAACATGAAAATATCAGAAACAGGCTGGTTAGTGGGTGAGCAGACGAAATCTTTTCAGAGAAGTTAAAAAGAGAGCTAACCCTGCACACAGCTAGTCATATAGAAAAGCAGGCTGAGTGTGTGAGACAGAAAATCCAAGACTAACTGGCCAAACCTGAAAAACAAGAAACTAGCTTAGAAGCTGTTAACAAATGCAACAGGAGTGCATACCATAAGACTCCTGAGGCAAGGAGAGAGAAACTCCCATGGGGGACAAATTCAAGCCTAGATGCACAAGATGTGGAAAAAGTCATAGTCCAAGAGTGATGCATTCCAGTCAGAGGTGCACAGTGCAATTAACTGAAGAAATATGGACATATTCAGTTGGCTCATATTACAGGACATCAAGGGCAGTTTTTCCCGAGATCTATAACTTATGAAGACTCAGAACCTTCTTGGAGAATGAAATTGAATATTAATGCCAAGACTATTGACTTTAAAAATGAATCAGAAGTAGACCTCACAGTCATCTCAGAATGGACTTAGAGTCATCGTCAACTCTTCCCAGAGCTGAAGTCACCTGACATCGCCCTGACTAGCCCTAGAGGTATCCAGAATTACACGGGCCAGTTCATCACCAAAACATTTTACAAGAGAAGATCTATGCATTTAGAATGCATTTGAACAAAAGTCACAGACGAAAACTCTTCTCAGCCGTAGTGTGGCAGCCATGATGGGCCTAGTGAGAAGATGGAAGAACTTGACATAGGATTCAGTGATTTTGGACGTTTGAAAGGAGATCGAGTAGCAATCAATTTAAGACACAATTTCTAAACCATGCAGCTTACAACACCCCTAGTAGAAAGAACTTGGAAGAGACTAGCTGTAGATTTACGGCAATTCAGAGGACATCATTACCTGGGCATTGTGGACTATTTGTCCAAGTATATAGAAATAATGTTCTTTTAATATACAGCATGTGGCAGAATTCCAGAACAACTAGTGTTGCAAAATGGACAACAATTCATAGCAGCAAAATTTATGTCACTGTGAATGAAATATGATTCCGATCATATTACTAGAAGCCCACATTACCCACAAGTGAATGGAGAAACTGAGAGAGTCATACAGACAGCCAAGATAATCCTACAAAAGGAAGAGCCATTCTTTGGTCTTCTGAGCTACAGATCAACTCCAACAGCGGCCACAGGTTATAATCTAGCACAATTGCTTGATGGGAAAACAACTTAGAACAACTCCTCCAACTTTAGAAAAGTCTCCAAGGTGTCCAGACATGAAAAGAGTAGCCAAATTGGATAAATAGGCTAAAAGAGTTTATGGTCACTTTTACAACACATGCCACTCTGAGTACTGCTGGGTCTAAATCTAGAACCTGGTGACCGTGTGTGTGTCAAATTGGATGGAGAAAAAGGATGGACAACTCCAGATGTCATAAAGAAAAAGAATTCAGCAATCGGATAATATGTGATTGAGACCAACAGTGGAGAGTTCAACAGAAGCCATCAACATCTACAGTTTGTTCCTTAGCAAGAAAAATCTACACAGGAATCTCTACAGATTGTAAAGAAAGAATAGTCAAGGACTCTAGATTCCCCCACAGCCACTCATTGAAACTGGTATGATTCAGAGATTCTTAAGAAACTGATGCATAGTGAAATTCAAAGATAGGGAGACAGTGTAAATTCTGTAAATGTTAGGAGTATAGAACGTAAAGGGGGAGATGTAATGAAAAGTAACTATATCATACTTGCAAGTGACTAAGGGTATGTCTACACTACAAGACTATTTCGAATCAACTTAAGTCGAATTTGTGGAATCGACCTTATGAAGTCGAATTTGTGTATCCACACTAAATACACTAATTCGACTGTGTGAGTCCACAGTAACGGGGCCAGCATCGACTTTGGAAGCGGTGCACTGTGGGAAGCTATCCCACAGTTCCTGCAGTCCCCGCTGCCCATTGGAATGCTGGGTAGAGCCCCCAATGCCTGCTGGGGGAAAAAATGTGTCGAGGGTGGTTTTGGGTAACTGTCATCATTGAACCGTCAATCACGCCCTCCCTCCCTCCCTGAAAGCGCCTGCGGGCAATCTGTTCATGCACTTTTCTGGTCAGTTACAGTGCAGATGCCACAGCACTGCGAGCATGGAGCCCGCTGCAGTTATGATCGTTTTCACCTCCTCGCACCTTATCGTCCACCTCTTCCACAGTCAGCTGCTGAGAAATTGGGCTACTTTTCAATGGTGCTGCAAGCACTGGTGGACCATAGGGGACGTTTTACCAACATCAACGTCGGGTGTTCAGGCAAGGTTCATGATGCATGTGTTTTCAGGAACTGTGGTCTGTTTAGACGCCTGCAGGAAGGTAGTTTCTTCCCGGACCACAAAATAACTGTTGGGGATGTGCAGATGCCTATAGTGATCCTCGGGGACCCAGCCTACCCACTAATGCCCTGGCTCATGAAGCCCTATACAGGCGCCTGGGACAGCAACAAGGAACTCTTCAAATACCAGCGAGCAGCGAGCAGCGTGACCTGTGACTGTTCAGTTTCTTTACAGAGAAGCTGAACCTGCCCGTTTCTTTACCCAGTTACTGTTGACTATCCTCTGCAGTTACATACCCCGTTCACCCCGTTTCCCCCACTTCCAACACACATGTAAAAATAAAATACATGTTCCATTGTTACTTAACAAAGGTTTCTTTATTAATGACTTTGCGTTAAAGGGTTGAAACTGGGACGTAGACTGTGCTGGGTAGGGTGTGCGGTGATGTAAAGACCACCTCTAAACTTGAGGAATGACAGGCTCCTGCTCCTAGAGCTGTCCGCAGTGCCGGACTGCTTGTTTCAACGTAGCCTGCCATCCCTCCTTTTTGGGATTCTGTGTGCGGGGGCTATGTGACCTTGTGGCAGAGGAGGACGGATACAGATTCCTCTGCTGCGTGACTCTGCGGTCCAGGACAAGGACCGCTGCATAAGGTCTGTAACCGCCCTCCCCCGCTACAAAGTCACGTACCCCCCCCCCCCGCAGTGGTGGTAGGCTCCGGAGCGTCTTTGCATTCCATTTTTTGGAGTGCAGCTCCGAAAGCACAGACTCCTCGCCCCACACACCGATCAGATCCAAAACTTCCCGGTCTGTCTATGCTGGGGCCCTCTTTCTATTCAGAGATTGCATGAACTCCTCTGCTGGAGAACTCTGCATCGTTGCCGGTGCTGCTGAGCTTGCCCCGATGTCCAACCAGGAAATGAGATTCAAACTGGCCAGACAGGAAAAGGAATTCAAATTTTCCCGGGGCTTTTCCTGTGTGCCTGATCAGAACATCCAAGCTCGGACTGCTGTCCAGAGCGTCAACAGAGTGGTGCAGTGTGGGATAGCTCCTGGAGCTACTAAGGTCGATTTGCATCCACACCTAGCCTAATTCGACATGGCCATGTCGAATTTAGCGCTACTCCCCTCGTCGGGGAGGAGTACAGAAGTCGAACTAAAGAGCCCTCTATGTCAAATTAAATGGCTTCCTGGTGTGGACGGGTGCACGGTTAATTCGAATTAATGCTGCTAAATTCGAATTAAAGTCCTAGTGTAGACCAGGCCTAAGTAGCACTATAGAATACTATAGTAGAATACTATACTTAAAGAATAGTATACTTAAATAAAGTATAGTAGAATACTTTATTTAAGCTAACCACCCTAATACCTAACAGAGCATGATGAACACATCTGACGTGTACTTCTCTAAGAAGGAAGATTTGTAGGCAGACCATATCTATTATGGTAGCATGACACTCCTGTCTGGAATAGTTTAGTGATTGGGAAGATAATGTAAAGCCATGATAGTTGCATGTGAATCATTCCAACACTGAACATAAATGTTTAGCTGAATATTTACTCCACAAACTCAATACATGATTTTCAGAAGCTCATAACTAGCAATAGTCCAAACTAACCTCCTCTTGCAGAGCAAAATTCATCAGCCAGGACAGTTGCTGCACAAAATTTGAAAACTCACAAAAGTTGACACTTGGGCCACTAAGAACATTTAGAAAATAATGTAGATATACTGGTGAATTGTCACAGTCTTCTCAGTTAAAAGAAAGAGTGATAAAAAATATTAAAAAATCTGTTCTATTCATAGAAAAAGTCTGGCATTTTCCAACCAAGAGGTTGCTGTTTCACAAAGTTATCAGCATTTGAATATAGGCCCCATTTCCACTTTCTGAGTATTGATCACTCTGTGCTGGCTGTGATCTGAAATAGGATTACTATGATGTGGTCTACTTCGTTAACTGAGAAGACATTATTCTTACCTATTTGAGTTCTCAGTTCACATTGTTCTGAAAGAGAGACATGAAAATGGTCAGAAAATATTAATTAATGTGTGAGTTTTCTGGTTTCTCAAAGATCTTCTTGCCCAAGCCTTTCTAAGGGTTCCATCCAATTCCCAGTGAAGTCAATAGGAGCCATTACTCAAATACTTCGATCTTTCCAAAGACTTCACAGTATCATAGAACACATAAAGAACCCCCTTCCACTGTGGAGATTCCCAGCATAAACTGAAATTTCCCCAGCTCCTTTAATATTATTGAAATGGGATGTTGTTCTATAATAGGCCATATTAATCCCATGTTTTAGTGATGCTGACAAATCTGTTTTGAGTGTGTGTGTGTTTGTTTGTTTGTGTGAATACTAAGCCCCTTTCTACAATTACCAACAGAATGACATAAGATGTAATGTAGGATTCAGGCCTGTATATTTGCCTGATAGAATTTTGGGTCTTGTTTGGCTGTTTGATTTTTGATATACCAGACCTTCACTAGAACACGTGTCTATATAGTGTGAATTCGCATATAACGTGGTTGCAGCCATGGATCCCAAATTTAATTACTTTCATCACAATTCATTGTAATGCGGTCCCCTCGTTAACGTGGTACCGTGCATGGATCCCAAATCCCGTGTTCTAGCGAATGTCCGGTGTACTCTGATATCCTTACTGAACAAAGAACAAAGACACTGTGTGTTGCTTCTGCCGAGCCAGATGAGTTTGTTAGTATAATGAGAAAAAGATAAGAGACAGAGCTAAAGCGTTACTGGGTATGGTGGGAGTATAATATACCAGCGCACACTTGAAGACTGCCTCGACTCCTATCTCAAGGCAAGGTCAAGCAACCAGTCAAAGTGGAATGGGGGCGGGGGAAGATATAAGAAACACTAAAAGGCCAAAGAAATGCATGTCCCTGACCAAAACACAACTTTACTCCTTACCCCTCCCGTGGGGTATAAAAGAGGTGGTACGAGGCCCCCAGACTCACGACCCCTCAAAACGGAACGTGACCATAATTGTAAGGAGTGGGACCAAGGCTGTGTACTATAGGTATAATTATGCTGCTAAGGATTGGGGAAGGGTAACACTGGGAAAAGGCTCTGTGACATCAGAGCTATGGATATGCTTGCTTAAAACTAACCCTAAAAAAACATTGCATTGCCTGCACTTCAGAATTCTGGTCTTCTGCTTTCTGTCTGCATGACAAGAACTAGCGTGGGGTGAAGGGAAATCCCCCTAACAGGTATGCATATGCACAAGGGCCAGGCAGTGGCGAATCAGCTCCACAATACTGACATCCCACAGTCACCCTCCTATCCTGCCACTTCCATCACTAGCAGCATGGCTGGCGGATATGACCAACTGATATCACCTGCTCTCACCAACTGTACATGCTCACCCCCTCTGCCGATCTTTGGAAACTTTGGAGGGAAGAGTAAGGTGATAACTGTCTACACAGTGGAACGTGTAGATTCAAATGAAGTAAAAATCTTAAGCGAATCCACAGGTTCCATAGAGTCTCTATGGATAGAAATTTCATGCTCTAGTAAAAATATAACAGTAGGGATCTATTATCGACCACCTGACCAGGACAGTAATAGTGATGATGAAATGCTAAGGGAAATTAGAGAGGCTATCAAAATTAAGAACCCAATAATAGTGGGGGATTTCAATTATCCCCATATTGACTGGGAACATTTCACTTCAGGGCGAAATGCAGAGATAAAATGTCTTGATACTTTAAATGACTGCTTCATGGAGCAGCTGGTACGGGAACCCACAAGGGGAGAGGCGACTCTAGATTTAATCCTGAGTGGAGCACAGGAGCTGTTCCAAGAGGTAACTATAGCAGGACCGCTTGGAAATAGTGACCATAATACAATAGCATTCAACATCCCTGTGGTGGGAAGAACATCTCAACTGCCTAACACTGTGGCCTTTAATTTCAAAAGGGGGAACTATACAAAAATGAGGGGGTTAGTTAGACAAAAGTTAAAAGGTACAGTGACTAAAGTGAAATCCCTGCAAGTTGCGTGGGCCCTTCTTAAAGACACCATAATAGAGGCCCAACTTCAATGTATACCCCAAATTAAGAAAAACAGTAAAAGAACTAAAAAAGAGCCACCGTGGCTTAACAACCATGTAAAAGAAGCAGTGAGAGATAAAAAGACTTCCTTTAAAAAGTGGAAGTCAAATCCTAGTGAGGCAAATAGAAAGGAGCACAAACACTACCAACTTAAGTGCAAGAGTGTAATAAGAAAAGCCAAAGAGGAGTTTGAAGAACGGCTAGCCAAAAACTCCAAAGGTAATAACAAAATGTTTTTTAAGTACATCAGAAGCAGGAAGCCTGCTAAACAACCAGTGGGGCCCCTTGATGATGAAAATACAAAAGGAGCGCTTAAAGATGATAAAGTCATTGCGGAGAAACTAAATGGATTCTTTGCTTCAGTCTTCACGGCTGAGGATGTTAGGGAGATTCCCAAACCTGAGCTGGCTTTTGTAGGTGACAAATCTGAGGAACTGTCACAGATTGAAGTATCACTAGAGGAGGTTTTGGAATTAATTGATAAACTCAACATTAACAAGTCACCGGGACCAGATGGCATTCGCCCAAGAGTTCTGAAAGAACTCAAATGTGAAGTTGCGGAACTATTAACTAAGGTTTGTAACCTGTCCTTTAAATTGGCTTCGGTACCCAATGACTGGAAGTTAGCTAATGTAACGCCAATATTTAAAAAGGGCTCTAGGGGTGATCCCGGCAATTACAGACCGGTAAGTCTAACGTCGGTACCGGGCAAATTAGTTGAAACAATAGTAAAGAATAAAATTGTCAGACACATAGAAAAACATAAACTCTTGAGCAATAGTCAACATGGTTTCTGTAAAGGGAAATCGTGTCTTACTAATCTATTAGAGTTCTTTGAAGGGGTCAACAAACATGTGGACAAGGGGGATCCGTTGGACATAGTCTACTTAGATTTCCAGAAAGCCTTTGACAAGGTCCCTCACCAAAGGCTCTTACGTAAATTAAGCTGTCATGGGATAAAAGGAAAGGTCCTTTCATGGATTGAGAACTGGTTAAAGGACAGGGAACAAAGGGTAGGAATTAATGGTAAATTCTCAGAATGGAGAGGGGTAATTAGTGGTGTTCCCCAAGGGTCAGTCCTAGGACCAATCCTATTCAATTTACTCATAAATGATCTGGAGAAAGGGGTAAACAGTGAGGTGGCAAAGTTTGCAGATGATACTAAACTACTCAAGATAGTTAAGACCAAAGCAGATTGTGAAGAACTTCAAAAAGATCTCACAAAACTAAGTGATTGGGCAACAAAATGGCAAATGAAATTTAATGTGGATAAATGTAAAGTAATGCACATTGGAAAAAATAACCCCAACTATACATACAACATGATGGGGGCTAATTTAGCTACAACGAGTCAGGAAAAAGATCTTGGAGTTATCGTGGATAGTTCTCTGAAGATGTCCACGCAGTGTGAAGAGGCGGTCAAAAAAGCAAACAGGATGTTAGGAATCATTAAAAAGGGGATAGAGAATAAGACTGAGAATATATTATTGCCCTTATATAAATCCAAGGTACGCCCACATCTCGAATACTGTGTACAGATGTGGTCTCCTCACCTCAAAAAAGATATATTCTAGCACTAGAAAAGGTTCAGAAAAGAGCAACTAAAATGATTAGGGGTTTAGAGAGGGTCCCATACGAGGAAAGATTAAAGAGGCTAGGACTCTTCAGTTTGGAAAAGAGAAGACTAAGGGGGGACATGATAGAGGTATATAAAATCATGAGTGATGTTGAGAAAGTGGATAAGGAAAAGTTATTTACTTATTCCCATAATACAAGAACTAGGGGTCACCAAATGAAATTAATAGGCAGCAGGTTTAAAACAAATAAAAAGAAGTTCTTCTTCACGCAGCGCAGTCAACTTGTGGAACTCCTTACCTGAGGAGGTTGTGAAGGCTAGGACTATAACAATGTTTAAAAGGGGACTGGATAAATTCATGGTGGCTAAGTCCATAAATGGCTATTAGCCAGGATGGGTAAGAATGGTGTCCCTAGCCTCTGTTCGTCAGAGGATGGAGATGGATGGCAGGAGAGAGATCACTTGATCATTGCCTGTTAGGTTCACTCCCTCAGGGGCACCTGGCATTGGCCACTGTCGGTAGACAGATACTGGGCTAGATGGACCTTTGGTCTGACCCGGTACAGCCTTTCTTATGTTCTTATGTTCTTTCAGCAAGCTACTTAATAAGTCTCAGCCATTGTTCTTGTAAAGAAGTCTGACTGTGTCCCCTGCATTAGATGGCCATGGGCCCCAGATTGCAGAGCTGAGGGTTTGTTTTTTCTGTAGTGGATAGGTGCTGCATTATATATTCCCACCCCCCTTTTGTTCACTAATGTCCTTTTGTCCTATTTCTATGCCTTTGCTCCATTTTCTGTCCTACTGTGGGACAGAGACAAGGCTCCCAATTCATTATTTATTAAATCAGTGAATGGATCACTAATGAAATACTGATGAACTTTGAAATTCTTACCTCTGGATTTCCAAATACGATACAGAAGGTAGACAATGGTGCCAGTTCCAAGGATGGTGATTGTACTTATCCAGGGGTGTGATTTTACCAAGCTAAGGATGCTAGAACCTAAAAATGTTTGAAGTTTTCAATTATATTTAATCTTCCTTTAGAAAATTATTTTCATTTTAAACAAAGAAAATAAGTCTCACTGATTCTTCTTCTTTAAAAATAAGATTGTATATGCTTCCTAGGTATTGAGGGAGAGAACATTACAATAGGTGTAGATAGAGAAGTCTTTTATAGGTTCCTCTAGAATGTAAATATATCCAGTACCCAATATCTACTCTTGTCCTGAAAAGGAAAAGAGAATTTACCTGTTCAGTAATTGGAGTTCTTCAAGATGTGTTGCCTATATGAGTTTCATTGGTATGCATGGGCTCCATGCTCCAGAGACTGCAATGCTTCACTTAGTAGTCTCTGTTCATCACACCTGCTCCTTTCATAGCCTCAAACCATTCTCCCTCACCAGTATAAAAGGAGGCAGAGTGACCAATGGACCTTCAATTCCTTTGCAAATCTCCAGCTCCAAGTATCAGACTCATAGGTAGCAGTGAAAGGGTCATTGAACACATATAGATAACATATCTCAAAGAACTCCAGTTTTCTCCAGATCTGTCAACCAGATAGTTTCCATGCCATGAAATGATGGGGTGGAGGGATGGATGAAGAGTGGTTCCATTGTTCTGGCTGAACACGTCTGCATACAGTGGAAGAGGCATCGGAGTAAGCACCAGAACTGTACTGAGCTTCTGGAACCTGTTCTGTCTGGGCCAAATTGGACACAGAAGAAAAAAACAAGGCTCTGTTTTGTTTGATTTTCCTCAAAACTCATCAAATTAAGGGAATCAGAGTGTAAGACTCTGAGTAAATGGAATCAAATGTATCCTATCGACTGTCCAGACTCTATCCCCCTTTTGAGCAGAAAGCCATATATTTTTGTTGTGCTTGGTGGTATGCCATGATATACCATGTGGTACATCCTGTTGATCAAATACAGATTTGATGACCAAGTCCTTTGTACTCCATTTGTGTTCATCTCGAGAAATGTCTACTTGTGAAGACCTGGCAGATGAACAACAGATATTTTTATGCAGTGCCAGCACTTGTTCCATAGAAAGAGTGCTTCCTTATTGTGATGGACTCAGGCTAGAAGAATATAGCAGGGTGGTGGAAGGCAGGTATATCAGCCTCAGAATGAGCAGGTCCCTGTAATTTTGGGTTGCATTAACAGACACCACATAAGTCGTGGGAGGTGATAATACCACTCAACTCAGTGCTGATTAGGGAATAAATAGGTTTATGTTTATTTTCTTTGTAACTTGTTTTGGCATTAAGGGATAATCAAATTGGGTATTATTTTGTGTACTAAGGTTTTGCCCAGGGGAACCTCCTCTGTGTTTTTTAATCTGTTGTCTATGAAATCATCTTGTGTGCTATCTCCCAGAGGGTTTTCTTTTACCTTTTACCTTTCTTTTTTTTTAATTAAAGTCTTATTAAGATTCAAGGGGATTGGATCTGGACTCACCAGGAATTGGTGCAGGAAAGGATGGGGTATGGTTAAATTGTCCTTGTGTTAAGATCCAAGGGTTTGGAAATTGGTGAAGAAGTCTCTCAAGGCTACCCAGGGAAGGGAGTTAGTACTTGGGAGTGGTGGCAGCAAAAACAGATCTAAGATGGTAATTCAGTTTAGGAGTTCACATGCAGGTCCCCATATTGGTATTCTAAAGTCCAGAGTGGGGGTGAAACCTATGACAAACCTGTTTATTCCCTTCACTAATACTCACTACTTGATAAGAGGCTGATTTCTGGAGCTTTCTCACTCCGGTCAAAACTGAAACTTACCCAGACAAAGGAAACTTCCCTCCTTCCTTTTGAAACATCTTATCCCCCCATTGGTTCCTCTGGTCAGGTGTCAGCTAGGCTAGGTGAACTTCTTAACCCTTTACAGGTAAAAGAGGCATTGACCCTTAACTATCTGTTTATGACCAGGGGATTAGGGAGCAACTCTGGATTAAGGAAGCCCCACCCCTTCACCCATGCTGAGCCTGCTCTGGTTGGAGGTGGGGGTTAAAAGTCAGCCAGACAGCTCAGTCAGAGGCTGTTAGGACAAGGAGGAGGATGTGTTCTGGGAGCTCCAGAGCAGAGAGGGACCTGAACCCTCACAAAACTAGGCAACAGATGAGTCCCAGCTATGGGGGACTGGGACCAGAGATGGGAGCCCAGATGGCAGTGCCCAACAAGGATGGATGGCAGGTGGCTGGGATGCAGAGGGAGGCAGAAAATGATCCAGGGAAGCTGATTTAAGGCTGATGCATGGCATCACAGGTTAAGCAAATCCAAATCAGCCTCCCAGGTCCTAGGTCGGAACCCGGTGGAGTGAGTGGGCTCAGGTTCCTCTGTAATGCCCCCTGAACTGTGTCCACTAGGTGGAGTTTTCACTCCCCTGAACTGTAACCACTAGGTGAAGTTGCTGCCCTGGGTGCTAACCACTAGGCAGGAGAGCCAAGGCTAACAGCTTCTGAAACACCAGCTCCAAAACTGTTGGCACCAGAGACACCAGGGTCTGCAATGTTATTGACTTAAAGCTTTGACTCTGGAACTAACAGCTCTGACTGCATCGAAGCTGAAGGAAATTGAGCTGAGGAGAATGCTGTTGCCACTGAGGGAATCCCTTTGCTTGGTGTCTGAGAACTACACATCAGCAATCCCAAGGTCTTGGGGGATCTCTCTTTGTGATACCTGGAGAGATCCATGTCATCTGAGGGTACGTCTACACTACAAGACTATTTCGAATCTACTTAACTCGAATTTGTGGAATCGACCTTATGAAGTCGAATTTGTGTATCCACACTAAGGACACTAATTCGACTTTGTGAGTCCACACTAACGGGGCCAGCATCGACTTTGGAAGCGTTGCACTGTGGGAAGCTATCCCACAGTTCCCGCAGTCCCCGCTGCCCATTGGAATGCTGGGTAGAGCCCCCAATGCCTGCTGGGGGAAAAAATGTGTCGAGGGTGGTTTTGGGTAACTGTCGTCATTGAACCATCAATCATGCCCTCCCTCCCTGAAAGCGCCGGCGGAAAATCTGTTCGCGCCCTTCTCTGGTCGGTTACAGCGCGGACGCCACAGCACTGCGAGCATGGAGCCCGCTGCGATCATCGCTGCACTTATGGCCGTTGTCAACTCCTCGCACCTTATCGTCCACCTCTTCCACAGTCAGCTGCTGAGAAATTAGGCGAGGAGACTCCGTCAGCGCGGTGAGGAGAGTGGCGCAGACCTCTCACAAAGCAGGGTACACCGCGCAGTGGAGATCATGGTGGCAATGGGTCAAGTTCATGGTGTGGAATGGCGATTCTGGGCCCGGGAAACAAGCACGGACTGGTGGGACCGCATAGTGCTGCAGGTCTGGGATGAATCACAGTGGCTGCGAAACTTCAGGATGCGTAAGGGCACTTTCCTTGAACTGTGTGACTTGCTGGCCCCTGCCCTGAAGCGCCAGGACACCCGGATGCGAGCAGCCCTGACTGTGCAGAAGCGAGTGGCCATAGCCCTCTGGAAACTTGCAACGCCAGACAGCTACCGGTCAGTAGCGAACCACTTTGGCGTGGGCAAATCTACCGTAGGGCTTGCTGTGATTCAAGTAGCCCACGCAATCGTTGAGCAACTGCTTTCAAAGGTAGTGACTCTAGGAAACGTCCAGGTCATCAGAGATGGCTTCGCCGCGATGGGATTCCCAAACTGCGGTGGGGCTATAGATGGGACTCACATCCCTATCCTGGGACCAGACCACCAGGCCAGCCAGTACATTAACCGAAAGGGCTACTTTTCTATGGTGCTGCAAGCACTGGTGGACCATAGGGGACGTTTTACCAACATCTACGTCGGGTGGCCGGGCAAGGTTCATGACGCGCGTGTGTTCAGGAACTCTGGTCTGTTTAGACGCCTCCAGGCAGGTAGTTTCTTCCCGGACCACAAAATAACGGTTGGGGATGTGCAGATGCCTACAGTGATCCTCGGGGACCCAGCCTACCCGCTAATGCCCTGGCTCATGAAGCCCTATACAGGCGCCTTGGACAGTGAGAAGGAACTCTTCAACTACCGGCTGAGCAAGTGCAGAATGGTGGTGGAGTGTGCTTTCGGACGTCTCAAGGGGAGATGGCGGAGCTTACTCACTCGCTCGGACCTCAGCGAAAAAAATATCCCCGTTGTTATTGCAGCTTGCTGTGTGCTCCACAATCTCTGTGAGAGCAAGGGGGAGACCTTTATGGCGGGATGGGAGGTTGAGGCAAATCGCCTGGCTGCTGATTACGCTCAGCCAGACAGCCGTGCCGATAGAAGATCCCAGCGGGAAGCGCTGTGCATCCGGGAGGCTTTGAAAGCTAGGTTCCTCGGAGAGCAGGGTAACCTATGACTGTCCACTTGATTTACAGAGAAGCTGAACCTGAGCCTGTTTCAGTGACTGTTGACTTCGATCTGCGGTTACATACCCCGTTCTCCAGGTTTCCCCCCTTCCAACACACGTTTTAAAATAAATTTAATGGAACACTGATTATTAACAAAGTTTTCTTTAATTATGAATTCCTGTTCTAGGGTTGAAACATGGACGCAGACTGTGGTGGGTACGGTGTGCACTGCTGTACAGACCGCTTCTACACTAGAGGAATGACAGGCTCCTGCTCCTACAGCGGTCTCTGGGGGGAGGACAGTTGCGGGTGGGTGTGCAGGAAGGGGTGGGTTTGCAGGAAGGGGTGAGGGGTGCCGTCTTTGGGATGGAGTTTGGATGCAGGCTCTGGGCTGGGGGTTGGGGCGTAGGAAGGGGTGAGGGGTGTGTGGGAATGGTGACTATGTGTCCGTGGATGAGGGCTCTTGCTGGGGCTCAGGGCATCGGAGAGGCTCGTGGCTAGGGTGGAAGGGCATGGTAAGGGCAGCCTGCCTTGCCATTTGTGGATGGCAGGCGCTAGGACCCTGGGGGAGCATACACCTCACAGACTGACCCGGGGCAGCATACACCTCCCAGACTGACCCTGGTGCCTAGTGACTGCAGTCTGTGTGTGTCCTGCTGTTGATCCTGCCCCCAAGTCTGTACCCTGGTAATGGAGGCTGTCCTATGCAATTAAAAAACCCCTCCCCCCCTTCACACAAAGTCTTCTGACAAGAAAAACGGGACGGAAACAGTGAATAACAACAAACTACTTTTAATACTCAACTACACAGTGGGGGGATGAAACTTGGATTTGGGACTGGGTGATCCAGGAAGGGAAGCACTTCTCAAAATTTATGGCATGAGAGCTGTGTGGTACATGAGCGCTCTGCTGGGGTGCAGTGACAGTTTTCACGGCCCCTAGCGCCCCTCCTTCTTGTTATTTTGGGTGAGGGGGGGACAGGACTTTGTGGCGGGGGATTGCGGTTGCAGATACAGTGCAGGGGGGCTCTCTCCTCCTGCCTGCGGTCCTGCAGAACATCTACAAGGCGCCGGAGCGTGTCCGTTTGCTCCCTCATTAGCCCAAGCAGCGTTTGAGTCGCCTGCTGGTCTTCCTGCCGCCACCTGTCCTCCCGTTCGATGTGTGAGCGCTGGTGCTGACATAGGGTCTCCCTCCACTGTCTCTGCTCAGCCGCCTCGGCTCTGGAGCAGGCCATCAGTTCCGAGAACATGTCGTCCCTAGTCTTTTTCTTTCGCCGCCTAATCTGCGCCAGCCTCTGTGAGGGGGATGGCGGGGCAGTTCGTGAAAGAGCCGCAGCTGTGTGATGGGAAAAAGGAAGTGATTTCCTTGAAAAGATACATGTTTGCGAACACTGAACACAGTCTACTCAGTTTCTGTGAACAAGACCATACAGGGCACCTAGTCTCACGAGCTCTCAGGACAAGTTCGAGATTTCGGAATACGCTTTCAGTGGCTGCGGTCTTGCACCGGAGATCGGACAAGCGGGGCGGTACAGCTGAATCCGTTTATCAGCCAGGCCTGGTAAGCCCTACACTATAGGCTGCTTAACAGTTAATGGATAGCTGTGCCCTCCCGCAGAAGGCAATCTGGAAAGCATAAAGTCTGACCCTGTTCCAGCCCCTCGCGGCTGTGCCCGGGAAAGATCACTGTATGCTTTTCCTCTGCGGCCTCCAACACGTGGCTGTTAAACGAAGGTCTTTGCTATGCAAAGTAAAAGTCAAGCATTGACAATAGTAACAGTACACTAATTGCCCTACTTAGATGCAGCAGTCGCCGAACGACATTACCCTGAGGTGGGTCACTCGGAGAGAGAGAGAGAGGATGCTGCGAGAATCCCTGCACAGACCAGGACCGTATGCTGCCATGCTGGTTGAGGCAATGATTCCGCTGTACGTGAGGATGGCCTGGCGCGGAAGAGTGTGCTTCCACGGAGCACCAAATAAGGCACCTCTCCCCAGGAACCTCCTGCGGAGGCTTTTCGATCACCTCTACGAGAGCTTCGTGGAAGTGTCCCAAGAGGATTTCTCTTCCATCCCTATATGTGTGGACCTTCTTTTTATATAGTTTTATATGGAAAACTTTTTAGCTAGTTTTTATATAGTATATATTCCTGTTTTTTAAGAAATAAATGTTTCCATGTTTATAACACTTACCGACTGATCCTTCCCCTGATTCTGAGTCCGTGTTAACGGCAGGGGAGGGTTGGTAGGGGATCTCTGTGAGGGTGATGAAGAGATCCTGGCTGTCGGGGAAAGCGGTATTGTAAGCGCTGTCGCCTGCGCCGTCCTCCACAAACCCTTCCTCATCTTCCCCATCGGCGAACATCGCCGAGGAACTGCCCGTCGACACTATGCCATCCTCAGAGTCCACGGTCACTGGTGGGGCAGTGGTGGCAGACCCACCTAGAATGGCATGCAGTGCCTCGTAGAAGCGGCATGTCTGGGGCTGTGCTCCGGAGCGTCCGTTTGCCGCTCTGACTTTTTGGTAGCCTTGTCTCAGGTCCTTGATTTTCACGCGGCACTGCGTTGTATCCCGGCTGTATCCTCTGAGTGCCATGGCTTTGGAGACCTTCTCGTAGGTCTTTGCATTCCGTTTGTTGGAGCGCAGCTCCGAAAGCACAGACTCATCGCCCCACACAGCGATCAGATCCAGGACTTCCCAGTCTGTCCATGCTGGGGACCTCTTTCTATTCTGGGATTGCATGGACTCCTCTGCTGGAGAGCTCTGCAACGTTGCAGGTGCTGCTGAGCTCGCCCCGATGTGCAACCAGGACATCAGATTCAAAGTGCCCAGACAGGAAAAGGAATTCAAATTTTCCTGGGTCGTTTCCTGTGTGGCTGGTCAGAGAATCCAAGCTTGGACTGCTGTCCAGAGCGTCAACAGAGTGGTGCACTGTGGGATAGCTCCCGGAGCTACTAAGTTCGATTTGCATCCACACCTAGCCTAATTTGAGATAGCCATGTTGAATTTAGCGCTACTCCCCTCGTCGGGGTGGAGTACCGAATTCGAACTAAAGGGCCCTCTAGGTCGAATTAAACGGCTTCCTGGTGTGGACGGTTGAGCGGTTAATTCGAATTAACGCTGCTAAATTCGATTAAAAGTCCTAGTGTAGACCAGGCCTGAGAAGATATTTTTGAAGAGCAAAAAAGAGGTGACATGTCAATCTTCCTCTCTGGAGCTGTTTAAGTAGGGGACCAATCCCTATGCACCTTTTGGGAACTGTGTTAACTGCCATCTGTCCCAACAGAGTCTGAGGTAACAGGGACTGCTGAGGCTAAGGGGTGCTTTTGGCTGACAATTTTCCTAGAGGGAGGGGGGAATCCTGCCTTCTTTCCAGGTCTGAAGCAGACCTCATTGATTTTTCTAACAGAAAAAAGTTTTAGCCATTTCCCCCTGGATCTAGCAGCCATTTCGGTAAGGGACTTACAAGCCTTACCTCTTTCGCTAACATATCCCTCACCGAGGCAATAAAGATAGATGTAGTGAGTGTCATTAAGGGGTATAGCAGCCCCACATGACAAAGAACATTTAAAACCTGGGGAGTTTGGAATATGTGGAAATACATAATAAAAACAACCCTCCCCTCCATTAAACAGAAAACTTATCAGATACATTACAATATATGCTAACTACCACTAATAAAACTATTTACAGATCATAAACTAATATATGAGTGGATAAGATGGGCACTGCCAGCTAGCTGAGCCTCACAGTCAAGGGGGGGAGGGATGGAGGCTATACAGGGGGCTATGCAGCATCCAAGCCCAAGTCTCCAGCTCCTTCCTCTGCCATCTCACAGCATAGAACCCCTCAAGGGCACTGTTCCCAGATTCCCTTTCCTTATGAACATGTAGGGAACTCCCTTCGCAATGGAGGCTGGCAATCACAGTTGGGTGTCCAGCCACCACTGAATAGTGCTCTCAAATACTGAAGCAACAACTGCACCTAGAGTGTCAAGGAGATCCTTTATTCAGCTTCGCCTCAGTAACTTCTACCTGACTCACCTCCCTCTGATCACTCATCCTAGGCAAGTTTCTTGATTTTTCGGGAAAGTCCGTCAGAGTGTTCTACAGCAACCAGTTCTCCAATCCTCCTCTTCCCTTTCCCTGTCCTGACTAAAGGATGCTGTCAAGGTTTCCTCCCCCACTCCGAACTTTAGGGTACAGATGTGGGGACCTGCATGTACTCTTCTAAGCCTAATTTACTAGCTTAAATCTGGTAACCCTGCCACCAGCCAGAAGTCAGTGTCTGGCATACTCCCTGTCCCCCCAAAACCTTCCCTGGGGAACACAGATCCAAACTCCTTGGATCTTAACACAAGGAGAAATTAACCATCCCCCCTCTTTTCCCCCCAGAGTTTTCCCTCCCTGGCTTGCCTTGAGAGGCTTCACACAGGTCCAAACTCCTTGGATCTTAAAACAAAGAGGAATTAACCCCCTCCTTTTTCCCCCCACCAACTCCTGGTTGAGTCCAGACCCAATTCCCTGGATCTTAAAACAAAGAAAAATCAATCAGGTTCTTAAAAAGAAAGCTTTTAATTAAAGAAAAATAAAAGGTAAAAATTATTTCTGTAAAATCAGGATGGAAAATGCTTTACAGGCTACTTAAATCTATATAGCCAGAGAAACCCCCTCTAGCCTCAGGTTCAAAGTTACAGCAAACAGAGATAAAAATCCTTCCAGCAAAAAAAAACATTTACGGGTTGAGAAAACAAACATAAGACTAACACGCCTTCCTGGCTAGGTACTTACAAATTTGAAACATGAGACTGATTCAGAAAGATTTGGAGAGCCTGGATTGACGTCTGGTCCCTCTCAGTCCCGAGAACAAACAACCCCCAAAACAAAGAACACAAAACAAAGACTTCCCTCCACCAAGATTTGAAAGTATCTTGTCCCCTTATTGGTCCTCTGGTCAGGTGTCAGCCAGGTTTACTGAGCTTCTTAACTCTTTACAGGTAAAAGAGACATTAACCCTTAACTATCTGTTTATGACACAGCTATTACCAGCAGAAGAGAAAAAAACGTTTAGTAGTGGTAATCAAAACAGTCCATTTGCAGCAGTTAACAAGAAGTTGTGAGGAACAGTGTGTGTGTGGGGTGTCCATTTATTTGTGTCCATTTATTCTTTTAAGTAGAGACTGTCCGGTTTGCCTAATGTACATGGCAGAGGGGCATTGCTGGCTCTGTCAATCTGTTTCTTCACTTCAGCAGGTGGGTATTGTAGTTGATATTGATCTATTGATATCAAGCGTTCTTACAACTACAATATCCACCTGCTGAAGTGAAAAAACAGATTGACAGAGCCAGAAGAGTACCCAGAAGTCACCTACTACAGGACAGACCCAACAAAGAAAGAACGGAACGCCACTAGCCGTCACCTTCAGCCCCCAACTAAAACCTCTCCAGCGCATCATCAAGGATCTACACCCTATCCTGAAGGACGATCCATCACTCTCACAGATCTTGAGAGACAGTCCAGTCCTCACTTACAGACAGCCCCCCAACCTGAAGCAAATCATAGAATCATAGAATCTCAGGGTTGGAAGGAACCTCAGGAGGTCATCTAGTCCAACCCCCTGCTCAAAGCAGGACCAACTCCCAACTAAATCATCCCAGCCAGGGTTTTGTCAAGCCTGACCTTAAAAACCTCTAAGGAAAGAGATTCCACTACCTCCCTAGGTAACCCATTCCAGTTCTTCACCACCCTACTAGTGAAAAAGTTTTTCCTAATATCCAGCCTAAACCTCCCCCTCTGCAACTTGAGACCATTACTCCTTGTTCTGTCATCTTCTACCACTGAGAACAGTCTAGATCCATCCTCTTTGGAGCCCCCTTTCAGGTAGTTGAAAGCAGCTATCAAATCCCCCCTCATTCTTCTCTTCTGCAGACTAAACAATCCCAGTTCCCTCAGCCTCTCCTCATAAGTCATGTGTTCCAGCCCCCTAATCATTTTTGTTGCCCTCCGCTGGACTCTCTCCAATTTATCCACATCCTTCTTGTAGTGTGGGGCCCAAAACTGGACACAGTACTCCAAATGAGGCCTCACCAGTGCTGAGTAGAGGGGAATGATCACATCCCTTGATCTGCTGGAAAAGCCCCTACTTATACAACCCAAAATGCCATTAGCCTTCTTGGCAACAAGGGCACACTGTTGACTCATATTCAGCTTTTCGTCCACTGTAACCCCTAGGTCCTTTTCTGCAGAACTGCTGCCCAGCCATTCGGTCCCTAGTCTGTAGCAGTGCAGGGGATTCTTCCGTCCTAAGTGCAGGACTCTGCACTTGTCCTTGTTGAACCTCATCATATTTCTTTTGGCCCAATCCTCTAATTTGTCTAGGTCCCTCTGTATCCTATCCCTACCCTCCAGCGTATCAACCACTCCTCCCAGTTTAGTGTCATCTGCAAACTTGCTAAGGGTGCAGTCCACACCATCCTCCAGATCGTTAATGAAGATACTTACCAGCAACCACAGACCACACAACAAGAACACTAACCCAGGAACCTATCTTTGCAACAAAGCCCATTGCCAACTCTGCCCACATATCTATTCAGGGGACACCATCATAGGACCTAATCACATCAGCCATACTATCAGAGGCTTGCTCACCTGCACATCTAGCAATGTGATATATGCCATCATGTGCCAGCAATCCCCCTCTGCCACGTACATTGGCTAAACTGGACAGTCTCTACATAAAATAATAAATGGACACAAATCACATGTCAAGAATTATAACATTCAGAAACCAGTCGCAGAACACTTCAATCTCCCTGGTCACTCGATTACAGACCTAAAAGTCGCAATATTACAACAAAAAAACTTCAAAACCAGATTCCAATTAGAAACTGCTGAATTGGAATTAATTTGTAAAATGGACACCATTAAATTAGGCTTAAATAAAGACTGGGAGTGGATGGGTCATTACACAAAGTACAATTATTTCCCCATGTTTATTTCCCCCCCACACAAACACACACTGTTCCTCATAACTTCTTGTCAACTGCTGCAAATGGACCATTTTGATTACCACTACAAAAAAGGTTTTTTCTCTCCTGCTGGTAATAGCTCACCTTAACTGATCACTCTCGTTAGAGTGCGTATGGTAACACTCATTGTTTCATGTTCTCTCTCTATATATACATATCTTCCTACTGTATTTTGCACTGCATGCATCCGATGAAGTGGGCTCTTTCCACAGGAAGGAAGTTCCAAGTGCTCCTTCCTGGGTTCAAAGGTTTTTTTTGTTTGTTTGTTTTTGCATTTGGGTGGTGGCAGCGTTTACCAAGCCAAGGTCAGAGAGAAGCTGTAACCTTGGGAGTTTAATACAAGCCTGGAGTGGCAAGTATTAATTTTTAAAATCCTTGCGGGCCCCATTTCTGCACTCGGAGTGACAGAGTTGGGATTTAGTCTTGAAACCACACATCACTGAATGTTATTTAGCCACATCCCTGGACCAGACATGCCAAACCCATGAAAAAAAACACAGAAATCAGACTTATTTTTGCCTTAATTGGCTTGTGAGTTGCTTGTTGCATAGTTTTTGGCTTGTAGTTTGTTGCTTATTGTAGCTTCGGCCTTTTGGCTAAGATCAAGTGTAGTGAGAAACATTATCTAATGTTGCTTCTTTTTTTTTTGATCAGTTCCCAGCAAGCAGGTGCAAGGGGCAAGCAGGGGAGAGAGTCAGAGGTGTATAGCGGACCCACCACAGTCCCAGACTGCACACTGGGGGGAACTAGTCACATAGAGTGTTGGGGTTCTTAGGGATTGGCTTGCTTTAGCATTGTTTTGAAATGGGATTAGCTTGATTTTTGGCTTATTGTGAAAGTTGGGGTGCTTATTTACTGTTTGAAAGTTGGGAACTGTACTCTGGACCCACCTTATAACCTTCATCCAGTGATTTTGGCACTCAGATGAGAGGTTGGAAACCCAAGTTCAAATCCTTGCTCCATCTCAGGCAGAGGCTGAGAACTGGGTCTCCCCCATCCTGGGTGAGTGCTGTAACCACTGGGCTAAAGGTTACAAGGCAGGTTGTCTTCCTCCCCAGCAATTTTATGTGGAGCTAACTGGTGCTTTTCTTGTCAGCTACAGCTTAGGCACCTGACCCCACAACGTAGTTCATTGCTGAGAATTCCAAGTGAAGATAGTCCAGCTCAGACTTAGGTGCTGAACTCCCTGAGAGGGCAGGGCTTAGCATTTCCAATTAGCTAAATTATGTGGCACCCTGCCCCATGCGCTGGCTTTTGTGGAGCCCAATGTTAGGCTCCTATCTCTCCACCATGTGGGGTAGCATCATTGTTGGAGGTTTGAGGAACATGCAAGAAACAATTATCACATTTAATCAGATGTATTTAAAGTCTTCTCACATAGAAACCCTCAATTAATATGACTGTCTCATACATCACAATGATTAGAAAAAAAAAAGTGTCCAGCACCAGTATTTCCAATACTTTTATACTCACATGGAATCCTGAAGGTGAGTGGAGGTGTACAGCTTCTGTTGAGGGTCAGGAAATAACAACCTCCAGGAAACAATGACCTCCAGCCATCTGCCAGGTCCTATTCATAATAAGTTATGCATATGCCCTCCAACTGTCAGGTCAGTTACATACACATGAGGGTTGAACCCCTCGTGTCCATCTTTGGGAGTGCCACCGCAATATTATCGGGAGGCTCTTCACCTGATAGGATAGTTCTTCTTTTAACTTCTTAATGTTAATGTCTCCTTATCACCATAGTAACATAGTAACCTTAAGGAAGTCTCTAACATTTCAGCACCGCTACCAGCAGTTATTTCTGATAAACTCTCATAAAATTATTATCCAAACTCAGTGGTTATTTTAAAAAACATTGCCATACAAACATAAACACAAGCTTAGCAATTTTATTATTAACTTACCTGTGCCAATTTATCTTTATACCATGTCAAATTTATCCTATAGCCCAAGGCCTATTTTGGCTAAGCTAAATATTTTACAAGCCTAAGCCCATAGGTTTCTTACATTTTAGCTTTAAAACTTATGCTATTTTTTTTACCAATTCCCTATCAGATATTAGGTTTTTATATCCAGTTCTTATAATAAATTAATTGATTAATTACACACTACACCATGCCATGAAGGGATAGCTCAGTGGTTTGAGCATTGGCCTGCTAAACCCAGGGTTGTGAGTTTAATCCTTTAGGAGGCCACTTAAGGATCTGGGGCAAAAATTGGTCCTGCTAGTGAAGGCAGGGGGCTGGACCAGATGACCTTTCAAGGTCCCTTCCAGTTCTAGGAGATTGGTATATCTCCAATTATTACCTTTTATTACCTTTATGAATAGGGAGCCTGGGCGCCTAACTCTGGCCTTATGAATTCCACTGTGTGGCGGAGTGCATAAAAGTCAGATGCTGCAATGCTGAGCATTGCAATGCCCAGTTTCCTTTGGGGTCTGGGCCCTAGTCCCTATCTCATTTGCCACACCCAAACTACCAAAACAAATCATAATAGTGGGGTCTGAATTGTTGTTAACAGAGTGTATGATAGTCTGATTCATTATGTGTATGGTGTCAGAAGGAGCACGAGAGAGTTTGGTTTATGTAAGAAAAATCTGAAAATATACCACACACAAAAATGAGTAGGTTACACCATAAAATGAGACATTGTCTTGAGGTGCAAGACAGATAAAGCAGTTCTTAGGCAAACCACAACTCATTTTAGATTCTAATCACAGCCATTTAGAAAAGCTCACATGTAGTAGTGGTCAGGGGCGGCTCTAGCAATTTCGCCGCCCCGAGCACAGCATCATGCCACGGGGGACGCTCTGGCGGTTGCCGGTTCCGCAGCTCCGGTGGACCTCCCGCAGATGTGCCTGTGGAGGGTCTGCTGGTCCCGCGGCTCCGGTGGAGCATCTGCAGGCATGCCTGCGGAAGGTCCACCGGAGCCGCAGGACCAGAGGACCCTCCGCAGGCACGCCTGCGGGAGGTACACCGGAGCTGCCTGCCGCCCTCCCGGCGACCGGCAGAGCACCCCCCGCAGCATGCCGCCCCAAGCACATGCTTGGCGTGCTGGGGCCTGGAGCCGGCCCTGGTAGTGGTATACTATGTTTGTCTGTTTGTACATTCTAGGGAGATTTTTTGTGCATATTAATATCTATGCTTCTTTCTGCTGCACATTTAAATGACCCTTTAATTCTTCTTCAGTCTGGAACATCATACTTTTATTTCTCACTCTGATTTCAGACTGGAGAAGGGCTCGCAATAACACAGGTAACACAAAACACATTTCTGCCAGGATTAAGAAATCATTGTGTTAATACAGCAACCAAACTAGGAAGATACATGCTGTTGTACTGAGGCTTTGGCTACACTTGCACTTCAAAGCGCTGCCGCGGCAGCGTTTTGAAGCGCTTAGTGTAGTCAAAGCGCCAGCGCTGGGAGAAAGCTCTCCCAGCGCTGTCCGTACTCCACCTCCCTGTGGGGAATAACGTACAGCTCTGGGAGCCGCGCTCCCAGCGCTGGGGCTTTGACCACACTGGCGCTTTGCAGCGCCGCAATTTGCAGCGCTGGAGAGGGTGTGTTTTCACACCCTGCTGCAGCGCTGCAAATTTGTAAGTGTAGCCAAGGCCTGAGAACAAATCATGAGAGCTGTGCTAAGTTTGTACACAGTATTTTCTTGGGCAAAAATCACATTCATATTAGGACCTGATTCAGATCTCATACCAATTTCACATTTCTGTAATGTCATGGATTTATGTGGAGTGATTCAGTTGACTGTGTCGCACTATGGAATGCTTTAAAGGAGTTAGGTGTCCCTTATTGTGTATTTGGTTGTCGTGGTTTTTGTTCCTATGGCAACTGAGTTAGATTATTACGGGATAGCCCAGCCAGCTCTGGCCAGTTGGGTGAGCGCTGTGTCTGTAAATAAAATGGTAGTTTTGTTAGCTGTCTGCTGTCTGGCCTCAAGTGATTTCTCCCTAAACCAGCTGCCCCCAAGGATATAACAAGTGGCAATGATGGATGGGATTCCGGTGCTGCTCCAGTAACAGAAGGAAGTAGAAGTCAAGGTAAAGAACAAACAAAGAAAAAACCTGCTTCTTTGCACTGACTGTGAAAGTGAAACTAAAAATCATGGCTACTCTGACCAGGCCACTGGAACCTTTTGATGAGAATATAGAGCAGTGGCATGTGTATACTGAGCATTTTGAGCTTTTTGTTATTGCAAATGACATTACAGAAGTGAAGAAGGTGCCAATATTCTTAAGTGTTGTAGGGGCTAAAACCTACTCCCTGCTACGCAGCTTACTACACTCTGTTAAGCCTGATACTAAATCTTACAGTGACATTGTGGAAATCCTGGGGTCCCATTTTTCCCCCAAACCACTGGTAATTGCTGAAAGATATAGGTTCCACAAAAGATACCAAAAGGAAGATGAAACAGTTGAACAATTTGTAGCAATTTTAAAAAAGCTAGCAGAACACTGTGAATTTAAAGAGATGTTAAATGATACCCTGCGTGACAGGTTAGTGTGTGGCCTCTACAGTGAAGCTATACGGAAGCACCTACTGACAGAGGCTCAGCTTACCTTACAGAAGGCTGTTAATATTGCTGTCTCCATGGAACTGGCTACAAGGGAGGCGCAATACATTGGTGCATCCCCTAGGGTGCAAAAAGTGTCACAAGAACTGACCCACAAAACGGTGCAGAGTCAAGAATGTTACCGCTGTGGTAAGCCGGGTCACCAGGCATCAGAATGCTGGTGTAAGGACCTGGTGTGTCGACACTGTGGCAAAAAGGGACACATCGAATGTGCCTGTAAACAAAAGAAAAAGAGGCCTGTGGTCTGGCCGACAAAAAGAGGAACCCTGCATACCCTAGAGCAGACCCAGGATGATCAAGGTGACACCTCATCACAAGAGGAAGTGCCACTGCATGTTTTGTCTTTGGCAGTGGGCTCACGTGAATACTGGGTAACCCCGTTGTTGGATGGCAAACCTATACGCATGGAACTGGACACTGGTGCAGCCGTCTCGCTGGTCTCCGAGACTGTGTATAAAGAAAAGCTACAGCGTCTTCCGCTTAAGGCAACAAAAACTGTTCTGAAGACGTATACAGGAGAAGCTGTGCCCATGTTGGGCACTATTGATGTTAAGGTGGAGCTCAATGGACAGGCTGCTAAATTGCCACTGTTTGTGGTGAGAGGTAACTACCCAGCCTTAATGGGTAGGTCTTGGCTTGGGAAGATTCAACGGAACTGGGCAGAAGTGCACCGGATGACTAAAGAAGAAACCAGTTTAACCCCGATACTAAGGAAACATGCTGCTGTTTTTGGAGATGATTTGGGAAGTATGAAGGGAATCACTGTGACATTGAACATTAAACCTGACAGTCCACCAAAATATCTGAAAGCCCGAACTGTGCCATATGCCATCATGCCAAAAGTTGAAGCAGACCTGGAGCGCCTGGTCACCAATGGAGTCCTAATACCAGTTACCCATAGCTCATGGGCCACTCCTATCGTTCCAATAGTGAAGAAAGATGGCTCTCTCCGGATTTGCAGTGATTTTAAAGTCACTGTCAACCCAGTGTTGTGTGCAGAGCAATACCCGCTTCCCCGCATCGATGACCTCTTCGCAGGCCTGGCTGGGGGACAAAAGTTCAGTAAGATTGATCTGAGTCAAGCATATTTACAGATGCACGTCGATGAAAAGTCCCAAGAGCTGTTGACTATTGTGACTCATAAGGGGCTTTATCGATACTGTTGCCTACCCTTTGGAATAACATCTGCTCCTGCCCTGTTCCAGAGGGCTATGGACCAGATCTTGTGTGGCTTGTCAGGAGTTCAGTGCTATCTGGATGATATCCTGGTCACTGGAAGAAATGAAGAGGATCACTTAAAGAATTTAGAGGCTAGCCTACAAAGACTGGAAGAGTATGGCCTACGAGTTCGCAAAGACAAGCGTGAATTCTTCAAGCCCTCTGTTGAAAATTTGGGACACATCATTGATTCTGCAGGTCTTCATAAGGCCCCTGCAAAAGTTAAAGCTATTGTGGAGGCTCCCCCACCTCGAAATGTATGTCAGCTGCGCTCGTTTCTAGGACTACTGAACTATTATGGAAAGTTCATCTCACAGTTAGCCACACTGCTAAAACCACTTCATGAGCTCCTTGGGCAGAACAAGGTATGGAAGTGGACTGAAGCCTGTGATGTTGCATTTAACAAAGCTAAGGATCCATTGCTAAATTCTGAAGTTCTAATGCACTTTCATCCATCCTTACCCCTACAATTGGCCTGTGATGCCTCCCCTTATGGAGTGGGAGCAGTCGTGTCACACATTATGCCTTTGGGAGAAGAGAGACCTATTGCTTTTGCTTCACGCACTCTAAGCAAAGCAGAAACTAACTATGCCCAAATCGAACGTGAGGCATTAGGAATTGTTTTTGGAATTCGGAAGTTTCATCAGTACCTGTTTGGGCGAAAGTTTACTCTTCTCACAGACCATCGACCTCTGACGTCAATTTTTGGACCCTACACAGGCATTCCCCCATTAGCTGCTAGTCGTATGCAACGTTGGGCATTGTTATTTTTAGCACACACATATGAAATCAAATATCGGAAATCCACTCTGCACGGCAATGCAGATGGCCTCTCAAGGTTGCCTTTGCCGGTCAAACGTCAAGATAGTGCCCAAAAGGAAATCTTCTACTTTGAACAGGTAGAGAATACACCCATCACTGCTACTCAGATAAAGAAGGCAACCCGCGTTGACCCAGTATTGTCCCAAGTTATGGACCTGGTGATGCATGGAAAATCTCAACAAACCTCTGCAGTCTCATCCGACCTTGTTACCTACATGTCCAGGAGGACGGAGTTATCGGTCCAATCTGGTTGTTTGTTGTGGGGGAGACGTGTCATTATTCCACCACCACTGAGATCACAGATGTTAGAACAGCTCCATTCCGGTCACTGTGGAATAGTGCGCATGAAGGAAATTCCACGAAGCTATTTTTGGTGGCCTGGATTGGACAGTGCTATTGAAGAGAAGGCAAAAGCTTGTATGTCATGTCAGGGTGTGAGGAATGCACCCCAGTGGGCACCCCTACACCCATGGGACTGGCCTGAAAACCCGTGGCAACGTATTCACATTGACTTTGCTGGCCCCCTTGAAGGAAGCATGTTCTTGGTGGCAATAGATGCCCATTCTAAATGGCCAGAAGTCTTTATAATGCAGTCCACTACTGCAGAGTACTATCCAAAAACTACGAGGACTCTTTAGTCGTTTTGGTCCGCCAGAACAACTTGTGAGCGACAACGGACCGCAGTTCGTCTCTCAGGAGTTTCAAAATTTTATGAAGGCAAATGGGATACACCACATCACGTCAGCACCATATCATCCGTCCACCAATGGATTAGCTGAAAGATTTGTGCAGACAATGAAAAACGCTTTGAAATCAGCAAGGGGAAAACACTCCATTCAAAAGTGTCTGGATACCTTCTTACTTTCCTACAGAAACACACCTCATGCTATGACCCAGGCATCCCCGGGCTTTCTAATGATGGGACGACAGTTGCGCACTTGCTTTGATCTGCTGAAACCTTCTTAACCCCGACAAACTGTGCAACATCAGCAGCAATATCAAGTCATCAGACGGGCACCCAGAGCAAAAGACCGAACCTTTAGCCCGGGACAGCCAGTTTTGGCTCGGAATTATACTTCCAGAGCTAAATGGGTCCCGGCCACAGTCATCACTCAAACAGGAACTGTTTCCTACACAGTTCAGACTGCAAAGAATCTTACCTGGCGGCGACATGTAGATCAGCTGTTGCCAGGTCATGCCAGTCCTCAGGATACATCTGCAGTTGAGGGGTCTGACTTCACCTCTTCTGGTGAGACACCGAATCATGAATCACCTGTTCCTGACTGTTCTCCTCCATTACTGCTGGCGGCTGAGATACCCCTTTGCCCAGCACGAGCTGATACCACCTCCTCACCTGTTCGTGCTGCGGACCCTGAGCCCATAGTACTTTCGAGTGCAACAACACCAGAAGTTCGCCGTAATCCACCTAGAGACAGAAGGCCTCCTCATTGGCTGGATCTTTAGCTAGGGCGAACCCATAGTTATGGGGCAAAATAATCCCCAGGGTTTAGCCGGGAATGGAGGCAGTCTACCCTCCTTCTCTAGTCTAGTGTGTGTTTTATTTAGGGGATGTTCTTATTAGGGGGGAGGAATATGTTGTGTATTTGGTTGTCATGGTTTTTGTTCCTATGGCAACTGAGTTAGATTATTAGGGGATAGCTCGGCCAGCTTTGGCCGGCTGGGTGAGCTCTGTGTCTGTAAATAAAATGGTAGTTTTGTTAGCTGTCTGCTCTCTGGCCTCAAGTGATTTCTTCCTAAACCGGCTGCCCCCAAGGATATAACACTTGAGGACTGGATTGATATCAGAATATTGTATAAATTATGATTTGACACATAACTGTAATGGAAAAATAACACACAATAAATTTCTATATTTTATTTTTATTAGGCTTTATGGGATTAAAAAAAATTGTTGCTAAAAGTATATGCACTGTGCTAAGACAGTATCCAAGAAGACCATTTGGTACAGGACTTCCTTGGCATATTAGACAGGTCCTTACAATTCCTTTGTCTACAGTTAACTCTGGGGAAGCATGCCCAGAATATTTCAGACATTGGGTTGTGTCTGGTGTATGGTATTTGGTGATTGAGTCAGACATTTAGATGCAAAGTGATTGTGCTTATCTTGTCTAATACAGAACAAAACCAAGCACTCCATGTCTAATCAGATATATGGAACCATGCACATGAAGATAGGGCAAGCACAAATACTTTGCAACAAATATCTGGTTCAGTCACCACACCTACCTACGTGTGGGTGTGTAGACCACACCTACCTACGTGTGGGTGAAACCAGGGCTTTGCTCACTCCCTGTCTCTTCCCAACTATCTTGGCACCATTCAGTCCTGGGTAGTAGATAGAAAAGTGCAAGGATTATGGCCTGAACATGGGGATGCCCTTTACCAGGCCATGCAAGAGGGAAGTTTCTTAGCCCTCTTTCCCCTCTGTGCACCTGTGTGACAGCAAGGCAGAGTCTAGCACTAAATGTGGCTCCATTCTAATTACCTTAATATTACAGAAATACAGTGTGACTATCTTGTGAATGTGCAAAATTACTAAAATGTATATAATATATCTGCTGATTATATTTTTAAGATTGGGCTGCACCAGCTGAGATCAGAGATTACTCTGGTAAGTAATCTGAAAAATTCCATTTGGGCTACATGTGTCTTAGCCATACCTTATAACAGATTCATTTAGTTTGGAGAATAAAATCTGCAATAGGGTGTATTTCACCCACAGAGACCGGTGTTACTATAAACTTGATAATCACTGGTAAATGAAATTGTTATCTGTGAAGAATATTATGGGTTTTGGGACAAATGTCAGAAGCTGGAAGGTCAGAACAAAGATAGTAAATAATACATTTCATTTTAGAGTCCAGGTACTTTAAATACACTGTTGTTGTTTTTCCCCACACCACAGTTATTTTGTAGTTTTATTTTGAAATATACACACCTACCACAAAATGTATCAAAAAGTGTAACTTTGGAGTAAATATATTGTAAATGCAATATAATTGATGTATCTGCATTCTAACAAACCAAATCATCCTCCAGTCTAATCAACAGCATATGCATAGCCAGAGACTTTCAAAGAGACAAAAGAGAGTTCAGTACCCAACTCTCACTGACTTTCAGTGGGAGTTGAGAGCCTAAACCCTTTAGTGCTTTTGAAAATCTCCTCCAAAATGAACAAGATAGTTAATCGGAGAACTGGTGGTAGGAGGCAGAGGTCTGAGACCAAAAGCATAGTTATGCTCCTGCACCGAAGATAAGAGGACATTCCTAACATGTACACACCTAGCATAGCATTGTCCTCCTCCGGTGTTTTCACCAAGGTGGCAGGGATTAAAAGGAAGATGGGGGATGGGGGATCAATAATGATCAATAAATTGTTCAAATTCTTTTGTCAGTCACAAGAGGTAAGTGAAGAGGATTCACACATTCTGTGCTTCTTATTCTCTGAAAATAGAAAGCCCTATCCAGCTGAGTATTCAGGTCTTCATTTCTAAAATAGGAGGAGGTGTGATGAGAACCACTGATTAGAAATAGACAGGGAAAAAAGGAATATCTATCCACTAAAAAATGGTGGGAGGTGGGAAGAAGGGGAAAGGCTGGCACTGCAGGGAAATAAGATGTTACTCCACTGCATGACTCCAGTTCATGGAAGTGGCAGTTGCAAGTGTTTCCTCACCTGATATATGTTCAGTATGGAGGCCTACAGAGATTCTGATGATGGACCCTATGCAACATGCAGCTACCATGTGATGCAGCATCACCCTGAGCAGTGCATCTGCTTGGGAGAGAGAGAGTCCATCCTCTACCAGAGCAAAGACAATGGCAGGCTCTGGAATGGGTTGGATTGTACAGCACTTAGCACAATGGGGTCCTGGTCTATGACTAGGGCTCCTAGGTACTGTAGAAACACAAACAAATATTAATAAGGGAAGTACTAACTATCAGAGACAGCTGAGGAGAAGCAGAGGAAGGAGTGAGTGTGACCCACAGAGATCCCTTGTCTTTTGACTGGCAGCTATATATGCAGAACCACATGGTCTGTTCCTCTGGCCATAGCTGAGGGAGGGAGGAGAGAGAGATGCCCTCTAGGGGAACAGGAAGGCTCCGGAGAGGGGAAAGAGCTTTCTCAAGGAGAGAGATTTCGTATTTCATGATCAGCGCCCCTTGTTAGCTGTCTCTCCCTCTCTTTTACCTTGGCTTTGCCACATCCAGGATCCTTTGTGGTTTTAATATCCTAGCAAAGATACGTCCTCTTAAAGTGACCTAAAAAGGGGGCAGAAGAAAAGTTGGCTTTTCTGCCTTTTTTAGCTTCTATATAATGGCTGAAGTAGTCCTGCATTTTCACGTATTTCTTCTTATGCTTGCATTTTTACATGAAAAATTCCAGTCCTGTCTAAACTAAAAGATTCTATGGTAACTGACGAAGTATTGTAATTATGACATCAAAAGAGCCAAGACTGTGAAAGTCAAGCAGTTGAGAAAGAAAGGGATTTTTATTAAGACAATTTATAATACATTGGTGTTTGTTTATTATTGTTGCTACTTAACTTCAATGACTAACATTTTGGAGGAAAAAAACCTCTTTGTTAAAGAGCAAATACCCTAATTCCCTTGATTACAGCATGTGTAGTTAACCACATGCATCTTCTAAAACCCGCATCAAAACTTACAGAAAACTAAAGAGATCAGAGTTGATATTCCTGTTAATCTGATATTCCTAAAATAAAAAGCAAACAGGAATAAAATGCAATACTATAAAATAAAAAAATACTTTCAGACCGTGTGTATGCAGCATGAAATGTGTGTGGGAGGAAGATCTATCTATGTTGTTTTCCAAAGTCCTTTCAAGGTCACCCTTAAGTTTTGCCATTTCTCACCTCTGTAACTCGCTGTATCTAAAACATTTTATGAAGAGCTGCAGAGGAAGTGAGCAAGGAGATGAGGGGATGCGGGGCATGGAGGGTTCTCCCACTGCCTGAAGGGAAGGGGTAAGGCACACTTAAGAGCAGATTTGACATGTGGTGGCAGTTAGGAAGCCAGCATAAAGCCTAAGCAGGCACTTTGGCCTCTTGGAAGCAACTGATGCACAAATTAATGGCCAAGGATGTGGCCCGTGCTGCAGTTGTGGGTTGTGGTTGGGTACACCATCAGCCCCAGCTTTCAAAGTGTTGGGGGTGGGGATCTCAGCCTCAGGCCAAGCCAGCAGCCAGAAAAGGAGGAGTAGCAGAAGCAGTAATCACCACTAATGAGTCCTGGCCTGTTCTCCAAAGAACAAGACCAAGTGCTATTTTCTGTGAATGGGGACAACTGAGGAGCTGAGAAGAACCAGGAGGAGTGAAGGGCCTCTTGAGATCAACGTGTTCTGTTCCTCTGTTATTTAGTCATGGTGACATTTTTATCTTCTTACTGTTTTTTAAAAAATTTTATTGGGGGGTATACTTTTAGTTTGAGCCTGTATAATGGTGTTTTTAAATTGTTTCCTTGCAGCTTACAGACCTTTCACTCTAGTGATTGTTCCTTTTAATTTCTCTTTAACTAGCTTTCTCCTTCTTGAGTAGTTCCTCTTTTTGAAGTTAAATGCTACTGGGGTGGGCTTCTTTGGTATTTTCCTCCCCACGAAGTTGGTAAATTTAGTTATATTACGGTCTCTATTACTAAGAAGTTCAGCTATATTCACATTTTGGACCGGATCCTGTGCTCCACTTAGGGCTAAATCTCCCTTTGTGGGTTCCAAGACTAGTTGCTCCAAGAAACAGTCATTTATGGTGTCTAGAGATTTTTTCCTGCATCTTGTCCTGAAGTGGCCTGTACATAGTCAATATGGGGATAATTGAAATCTCCCATTACCCTTTGGTTTTCTATTTTTTTTTGTAGCCTCTCTAATCTCCTGGAGAATTTCACAGTCACAATCACTACCCTGGTCAGGTGGTAGGTAATAGAATCCTACGGCTATGCTCTTATTATTGAAGCATGGAATTTCTATCCATAGAGAAATTTAATTTCTCTGTTGGATTCATTTAATATATTTACAGTTTGATTCATTTAAAATATTTACTGTATTTGCCTCTATACATTCCTGCACATATAGTGCCACTACCACACCAGTGCGACCTATTCTATAATTCCTATATATTTTGTACCCTGATATTAATACTGGGCACCTCAAGTTCACTCGTCTTAATATTGAGCTTTCCAGCATTTGTATACAAGCTTTTATCAAATGTGGCAATATTTACTTGTCAGCCTACATAAGAACGGCCATACTGGGTTAGACTAAAGGTTCATCTACCCCAGTCTTCCAACAGTGGCCAATGCTAGGTGCCCCAGAAGGAATGAACAGAACACATAATCATCAAGTCGTCACCCATTCCCAGATTCTGGCAAACAGAAGCTAGGGACAGGCACCATCCCTGCCCATCCTGGCTAATAGACATTGATGGACCTAACCTCCATGAATTTATCTAGTTCTCTTTCTCTTTTCATGTCATAAGCACAAAAGAACAGCTTTAAACACAAAAGAACAGCTTACAAGAAGTGGAAGATTGGACAAATAACAAGGGAGGAGTATAAAAGTATTGTTCAGGCATGCAGGTGTGAAATCAGAAAGGCCAAATCACACTTGGAGTTGCAGCTAGCCGGAGATGTTAGGAGTAACAAGAAGGGTTTCTTTAGGTATGTTAGCAACAGGAAGAAAGTCAAGGAAAGTGTGGGCCCCTTGCTGAATGAGGGAGGGAACCTAGTGACAGAGGATGTGGAGAAAGCTAGTGTACTCAATGCTTTTTTTGCCTCTGTCTTCACAGACAAGGTTAGCTCCCAGACAGCTGCACTCTGCAGCACGGTATGGGGAGGAGGTGACCAGCTCTCTGTGGAGAAAGAAGTAGTTCGGGGCTATTTAGGAAAGCTGGACGAGCACAAGTCCATGGGGCCAGATGCGCTGCATCCGAGGGTGCTAAAGGAGTTGGCCGATGAGATTGCAGAGCCATTGGCCATTATCTTTGAAAAATCATGGCGATCGGGGGAGGTCCCGGATAACTGGAAAAAAGCTAATGTAGTGCCCATCTTTAAAAAAGGGAAGAAGGAAGATCCAGGGAACTACAGGCCAGTCAGTCTCACCTTAGTCCCTGGAAAAATCATGGAACAGGTCCTCAAGGAATCAATCCTGAACCACTTAAAGGAGGGGAAAGTGATCAGGAACAGTCAGCATGGATTCACCAAGGGCAAGTCATGCCTGAATAACCTAATTGCCTTCTATGACGAGATAACCGGCTCTGTGGATGAGGGGAAAGCAGTGGATGTACTATTTCTGGACTTTAGCAAAGCTTTTGATACAGTCTCCCACAGTATTCTTGCCAGCAAGTTAAAGAAGTCTGGGCTGGATGAATGGACGGTAAGGTGGATAGAAAACTGGCTAGATGGTCGGGCTCAACGGGTAGTGATCAATGGTTCCATGTCTAGTTGGCAGCCGGTATCAAGTGGTGTGCCCCAAGGGTCGGTGCTGGGGCCGGTTTTATTCAATATCTTCATTAACGATCTAGAGGATGGTGTGGACTGCACCCTTAGCAAGTTTGCAGATGACACTAAACTGGGAGGAGTGGTTGATATGCTGGAGGGTAGGGATAGGATACAGAGGGACCTAGACAAATTAGAGGATTGGGCCAAAAGAAATATGATGAGGTTCAACAAGGACAAGTGCAGAGTCCTGCACTTAGGATGGAAGAATCCCATGCACTGCTACAGACTAGGGACCGAATGGCTGGGCAGCAGTTCTGCAGAAAAGGACCTAGGGGTTACGGTGGACGAAAAGCTGAATATGAGTCAACAGTGTGGCCTTGTTGCCAAGAAGGCTAATGGCATTTTGGGTTGTATAAGTAGGGGCATTTCCAGCAGATCAAGGGATGTGATCATTCCCCTCTACTCAGCACTGGTGAGGCCTCATTTGGAGTACTGTGTCCAGTTTTGGGCCCCACACTACAAGAAGGATGTGGATAAATTGGAGAGAGTCCAGCGGAGGGCAAAAAAATGATTAGGGGGCTGGAACACATGACTTATGAGGAGAGGCTGAGGGAACTGGGATTGTTTAGTCTGCAGAAGAGAAGAATGAGGGGGGATTTGATAGCTGCTTTCAACTACCTGAAAGGGGGTTCCAAAGAGGATGGATCTAGACTGTTTTCAGTGGTAGAAGATGACAGAACAAGGAGTAATGGTCTCAAGTTGCAGAGGGGGAGGTTTAGGCTGGATATTAGGAAAAACTTTTTCACTAATAGGGTGGTGAAGAACTGGAATGGGTTACCTAGGGAGGTAGTGGAATCTCCTTCCTTAGAGGTTTTTAAGGTCAGGCTTGACAAAGCCCTGGCTGGGATGATTTAGTTGGGTTTGGTCCTGCTTTGAGCAGGGGGTTGGACTAGATGACCTCCTGAGGTCCCTTCCAACCCTGAGATTCTATGATTCTATGATAAAATTCAGTAAGACTCTTTTTCATTTGACTGCCATATGTGGGATTGGTGGCAAAGTAGGGGGTGCAGCACTCTTTGATATTTCCACAATGTGGTGCTGCATGCATGAAGCAGAGCATGCGGGGAATGAGAGGATTTTTTCCCATCTGCCTCAGCAGTGATCCCACTGTTCAAAGAAAGCACAATGGGGTGCCATATGGCATCAGAGCCAACTGGTCAGATTTGGTGTGACATGGAGCCTGCAATTGCTCACAGGACTATAAACCTGGGATCCTTTTGTTAAGAGTCGGTCTCTTAACCTCATCATTCCATGTGATTTTAGACTTTTTAACCCTTGAACCTCTAACAAGGCAATCGTGGACAAGATGCCAAGTTGAGCTCTTGGGTAATCTTTCTTCTTTTCACATCCTATGTGGCACTTAGTATGCCACTCAGAGGCACTACATTCTTCAGCATTGGTAGCGATTGAATGTACAGGAATCACTCTGAATATTTAACCAGTGGGATGTTTTTATCTTTCCCCATTAAAGAAGTAGCTCCAATTCGACTGGTGAATGGCTCAACTCGCTGCACTGGGAGAGTCGAGGTGCTTCATAACCAGCAGTGGGGAACCGTGTGTGATGGCGGCTGGGACTTACTTGATGCTGAAGTCTTTTGCAGGCAGCTGGGCTGTGGGATGCAGTTATCAGCCCCAGGCAGAGCTCGATTTGGGCAAGGATCTGACCCTATCTGGCTGGATGAGGTTCACTGCACAGGAATGGAAGTTGCCCTCTCTGAATGCAGGGCTAGACCTTGGGGAGACCATAACTGTAGCCATGGAGAAGATGCCAGTGTTGTGTGCTCAGGTAACCCTCATCCATGTCACCTCCTACATAGCACCACAGGGTGCTGTGCTGCAGGGAGGGATGTTAGTGTTGTCACAGGTCAGGGCAGTTGCACCTGTATTCGCCCTGTGTGGTCCAGAAAGGGCCCCCACTCTCAGGTTTCTGACACCACCGCCATCACCACTCTTGGGCACAGAGCCACATCTCTCTTGCTTCTCACTGGGGAGTTTCCAGGCTGCATAGTCTCTCTTTATACCGTGATTTTCCCCAGCAAGACAAACTGGCTAAACAGGGCTGTTTGCTTTCTCTTCAGAGACTAATAATAGAATCACTGCCCACAGTTAAGTTATCCCACAGCTCTTTCTGAGCAAGCACATTTATTCTTATGGTGAGAACATTAAAAACAATAAAAGAACCAAAAGCATGCTAATCAGCCTACTGGAGATCACTCTGTCTGCAACATCGGCTGTGGCAGGAGCTGTCCTTCACCACACCCAGAGGTTTTCCAGTGGTTTCAAGTTGTCACACTTTGCCCTGAACAAGACTTCAGTCTTATGGGACCACAGGAGGCCAAGCACTTCCAAGCCTTTCCTAAGCATTGGGGTCTTCCATGCACTTGAAGTCCTGGTGGGTTGGGAAGAAGGTCCTGAGTCAGTTTCAACATAGGTTATTTATCACAAAGTCATTTCTTGTCTGCTGGTCACAAGAGAATCCAGTTTCACCCTTTGAAAAAACTGTGGATGGGTGATCAGCCATCCAGTGGGTTCCCTCCCCAAGGCCAAGCTTCAATGGGCCGAGAACCAGAGGGATCAAATTAGCTTTTCACCTCCCCCTAGAGAAGTTACAAACAATCTCACAATCGTGGAGGAGAGGGAGAGCAAGCTGACCCAGCAGGAGAAGTACCTAACGTTTCATGAGCAGGCCTTCTTCAGCCAGATGAAGGGAATTAAGGCTGCCACTTCCCTTCCTGAACCTGTTCTGTTGAAAATAATAATAAACAACATATAAGTTAAGAGGGCTTCTTAGGGCAGTGTGTCAGGGGAGGGATTTGTCCAACCCTGTGTCTCCCTACCCATGTTTTGTCCACAGGTAGTTGGGAAGCCTGAAAGCACTGCATTTATGTGAGCTCTCAAACAATACACACAAAATCACTTTCCCCAGCCCTCTCCTCCTTGGGCTGCTGTTGGGGGGCCTTCTCCAAGCCCAGGCTCTGTTGGTGGCCCTTCCTGTGGCTACTACTTCCTCCACCTCATTGGCCACAGTATTGGCCTCCATTTCTTTTTTTCTGAGGGTCACACAGTACCAAAGGCAAGTAAAAACCAAAATAAAGTAAAGACCCTAAGCATGGAACAGACATTTCTAAAGCACAGGTGGAGCCAAAGTGGCATGACAGATCTAGGCCTGGACCTCACTTCTGCTTCATGGTCCTGAGATGGGCCAGACACTATCCAGGTTTGTATTAAAACAGTGTATTACTGCTGCCATTACAGCAGCCCTGGAAAGGACACAACCCTCCTTTAGATATGTTGTAAATTCTGTGCAACTGTGGTGTCCATGTGTGTAAATGCTAGATATTGAAAGTTTAATTTGTATAGTATACCCATATTCACAGTATAAATTACAAATATGCTCTGATATAAATGATCAATTGTAATATCACTCACCCATCAAAGAGACAGGAAAATCCATCAACAACTGTAAAAGATTAGTGTAAAAAAATGCACATCATTTACATTTTGCCCAACTTCTTAATCCATTTGTTTTCCAGATTCTCTTCCCCATCCTACAAATCCAAACTGCAATGCGAATGGTAAGTGAAACTACAATCTGTGAAAAATATCATGGTTTTTGCCATAAGTATCAGAACGTGGAGGGTCTGAATAGAGATATAATTAATACATTTCCTATTACAATTCAGGCAAATTCATACACTGTATTCATACTGCATAAAAACCACTGAAATCTTTGGCAAAACTGAAAATCTTTATTTTTTCACATCAGTCTACTTTCTCATTTTTCATTCCCTCCCCTCACAGTTAAAACTACTTTAAAATCAGAAAATTCTACTCTGGAAAGGAAGAAGAAACAGAGAATATGATATTTTTAAAAATTCTGATAGTGGGAGAATTTGGAGTGGAGGAGAGGTGGAGTACTGAGGCAAGGAGAGGAGAAATAGTGTCTCTGGAAGGGATAAGGAGGAAATACAAAGATATATGGAGGGTGATTAAGAGTGGATGAGGGAAGAAGAAGGAAAAGGGGATGTAACTGCATTGCACATCTCCAATTCTTGGAGGTAGCAGGTACAATTGTTTCTTTATATGGCACCTTTTCCATATGGAGGTATGCAGAGGTTACTATGATAGATTATATGCAAAATGCAGCTACCACATGACATAGTAACACCCTGAGCACCCTGCCTGAGTCGGGGAGAGAGGCCAACCTCTGCTGGAGGAGGAACAATGGCAGGCACTGAACTGGGGTAGAGATGGCAAATACCAGAAGCTCCCCCAGAAGAAGCAGAGGCAGGAGTGGGTGTGCCCAGGAGAGATCCCTTCTTTTTGAGTGGGAAAATGTATTTTCTGCCATGCAACACCACAGGGTCCATGCCTCAGCCCATAGCTGTGTGATGAGAGGGAGAGGGATACCTTCTAGGGGGAAAAGAGGGCCCTAGAGGAGGGAGCGGGTGTCCTTAAGGATAGACAGAAGTTTTTTATTTCCTGTCCGCATGCTGCTGAGAACTGTAGCTCCATATGTTCCAAATCTGACCTTGTGACATGTGTGATAGTTTGTCATTTTACTGTCCGAGGAAAAAGGACTGTCTGTCAAAGGTGATCTGTAAAGGGACAAAGCTAGGCTAATTTCCTTTTCAACTTTTTCATGATGGAGAAAGTAGGTTTGAAATGGTTTGTTTTCTTCTTCTCCCTTCTTTTGCTTATATTTTTACATTAAAACCTGAGCAACAGCACTTCTCAGCCAGGACCCCTCCTGCTGCCTCGCAGTGCAACAGACTACAGCGACTCCCAGACCTTGCCCCGGCCCCTATTCCTCTGCCTGCTCCTCCTCCTGCTCTTGCTGCAACGTTACCTGAATCCTGCCCTTGCCCTGAACTAGCCTTACTCCAGTCTCATCGCCGGCCCACTCCAGCCTGGCCTCTAGCTTCTGATCCCCCCCAAACCCTGACCACCTGGCTCTGATTCTGATCATCGTTTGGCTCTAGACTCTGACCTTGGTTTTCACCGAGGCCTGTCTCTGGATCATGATTCCAGGAGCACCGTTAGCTCAAGCCCAACCTTACACTGTGCTGTGACTCATGATCCAACCACTAAGTAGGATTATTGGAGTCAAGGTTTGACATACCAATCTAGTTTCTCATTTTTCTTAAGCCCTCCCTCCCCGCACCACCTCCCGGAGCTAAAACTGAATTTTCCACTTTAAAATCAGAAAACATCATTCTGAAATGGAAACAGAAAGAGAGAATCTGATATTTAAAAATTCTGAGTGGGAGAATTTGGAGATGAGGAGAGGCGGAGTACTGAGGCAAAGAGAGGAGAGATAGTGTCTCTGGAAGGGATAGGAAGAAAACACACTGATACAGTATTTGGAGGATGATGAATAGGGGATGAGAGAAGAAAGGAAGAGGAGGCAAAGGATATATACCTGCATTGCATGTCTCCAATTCATGGAGGTGACAGGTGCATTTTTTTTTAATCAGGCCCCTTTTCCATATGGAGGTCTGCTGAGGTTCTGATGATGGATTTTATGCAATGTGCAGCTACCACGTGACATAGTAAAACCCTGAGCAGCCTGCCTGAGTAGGGGAGAGAGACCATCCTCTGCTGGAGGAGGAACAATGGCAGGCACCAGACTGGGGTGGAGATGGTAAATACGAGCACCTCCCGCAGGAGAAACAAAGGCAGGATTGGGTGTGCACAGGAGAGATCCCTTCTCTTCGACTGGGATCAAGTATTCTCTGCTATGCAGCACCACAGGATCCAGGCCTCAGCCCATAGCTGTGCAATGAGGTGGAGACGGATGCCCTCTAGTGGTGCAGGAATACTCTAGAGGAGGGAGACAGTGCCCTTAAGGATAGAGAGAAGTTTTTTTCTTCCTGTCCTCAGGCTGCTGAGTGCTGTATCTCCATCTGTTCCAAATCTAACCTTTTCCCCTGTGAGATACTTTGTTGTTTTAGTATCAGAGAAAAAAGACTGTCTGACATGCAAAGAGGTAAATGATAGAATCGTAGGACTGGAAGGGACCCCCAGAGATCATCTAGTCCTTCTCTTGCACTCATGGGAGGACCAAGTATTATATAGATGCTCCCTGACAGGTGTTTGTCTAACCTGCTCTGAAAAATCTTTAATGACGGAGATTCCACAACCTCCCTGGGCAATTTATTCCAGTGTTTATTCCCCTAATGATTAGTAAGTTTTACCTAATGTGTAACCTAAACCGCTCTTGTGGCAATTTAAGCCCATTGCTTCTTCTACTATTATCAGAGGTTAAGGAGAATAATTTTTCTCCATACTCCTTGTAATAACTTTTTATGTAATTGAAAACTGCTATTGTGTCCCCTTTCAGGATTTTCTAGACTAAACAAACCAATTTTTTGAATTTTCCCTCACAGGTCATGTTTTCTAGACCTTTAATCATTTTGGATGCTCTTCTCTGGATTTTTTCCAATTTCTCCACAGCTTTCCTGAAATGTGGCACCCAGAATTGGACACAATACTCCAGCTCAGGCCTAATCAGCACGGACTATAGTGGAAACATTACGTCTCGTGTCTTGCTCACAACACTCCTGCTCATATACCCAGACTGATTTTTGTTTTTTTGCAACAGTGTTACACTGTTCACTCATATTTAGCTTGTGATCCACTGTAACCCCCAGATCCCTTTCTGCAGTACACCTTCCTAGGCAGTCATTCCCATTTTGTATGTATGCAACTTATTGTTCCTTCCTAAATGGAGAACTTTGCATTTGCCGTTATTGAATTTCATCCTGTTTTTCTCAGACCATTTCTCCAGTTTGTCCAGATCATTTTGAATTTTAAGCCTATCCTCCAAAGCACTTACAACCCCTCTCAGCTTAGTATCATCCACAAACTTTATAAGTGAACTCTCTATGTCATTATCTAAATCATTGTTGAAGCTATTGAACAGAACTGGACCCAGAACTGATCCCTGAGTGACCCCACTTGATATGCCCTTGCAGCTTGACCATGAATGACTGATAACTACTCTCTGGGAATGGTTTTCCAAACAGTTATACACCCACCTTATAGTGGCTCCATATAGGTTGTACTTCCTTCGTTTGTTTCTGAGAAGGTCAAGCGAGACAGTGTGAAAAGCTTTACTAAAGTCAAGATATACCATCTCTACTGCTTCTTCCTATGCACAAGAGTTGTTACCCCATCAAAGATATCTATTAGGTTGGTTTGACATGTTTTGTTCTTGACAAATCCATGCTCACTGTTACTTATCACCTTATTATCTTAAAGGACCATGATTCTAAGGTGTTTGCAAATTGATTGCTTAATTATTTGCTGCATTACACTGGTCTACAATTTTTGAGACGTCATCTGCTTCAGAGATAAAATGTGCTATTTATTATGTATTTTGATGTGCTGAATTCAAATATGACAATTAAACAACTGATTGGCTACCGTTTCTAAGATATTTAAGTTTTTTACATTTTATGTCTATGTATATTGTGTACATAGTAGAGTTTTAATCATAAATTGTAAACCTAGGTCTTTTCATGTGTTTATGGTTGCTTTACATGATAATATTTCACCTGTCCTGTTTATGTAACACTTTAAAAATCAGTAAAAGGGTATCTAACTAAAATTTATTATGAAACAAAAGGCAAAAAACTATGTACATAGTTTAGTCCTATTCAGTGTCTACTTCGTGTTTCTTGGTTTGTCTCTTGTATTCATTAAATGGAGCATCTCTTGTCACTGTCCAGCAACAGTCTGCAAGCATTGATGGGCTCCATTTGCCCTGATAGCATTTCTCCATTGTTGCAATGTCCTGGTGAAATCGCTCGCCGTGTTCGTCGCTCACTGCTCTGCAGTTCGGTGGGAAAAAATCTAGATGAGAGTGCAAAAAATGTATCTTTAGTGACATGTTGCAACCAAGGCTTTTGTATGCCTTGAGGAGGTTTTCCACCAACAACCTGTAGTTGTCTGCCTTGTTGTTTCTGAGAAAATTTATTGCCACTAACTGGAAGGCTTTCCATGCCGTCTTTTCCATGCCACGCAATGCATGGTCAAATGCATCATCTCGAAGAAGTTCACGAATCTAAGGACCAACAAAGACACCTTCCTTTATCTTAGCTTCACTTAACCTTGGAAATTTTCCACGGAGGTACTTGAAAGCTGCTTGTGTTTTGTCATTGCCTTGACAAAGTTCTTCATCAGACCCAGCTTGATGTGTAAGGGTGGTAACAAAATCTTCCTTGATTCAACAAGTGATGGATGCTGAACACTTTTCCTCCCAGGCTCCAATGACTGTCAGAGTGGCCAATCTTTCTTGATGTAGTGAGAATCTCTTGCACGACTATCCCATTCGCAGAGAAAAGAGCAGTACTTTGTGTATCCAGTCTGCAGACCAAGCAAGAGAGCAACAACCTTCAAATCACCACAAAGCTGCCACTGATGTTGATCATAGTTTATGCACCTCAAAAGTTGTTTCATGTTGTCATAGGTTTCCTTCATATGGGCTGCATGACCAACTGGAATTGATGGCAAAACATTGCCATTATGCAGTAAAACAGCTTTAAGACTCATCTTCGATGAATCAATGAACAGTCTCCACTCATCTGGATCGTGAACGATGTTGAGGGCTGCCATCACACCATCGATGTTGTTGCAGGCTACAAGATCACCTTCCATGAAGAAGAATGGGACAAGATCCTTTTGACGGTCACGGAACATGGAAACCCTAACATCACCTGCCAGGAGATTCCACTGCTGTAGTCTGGAGCCCAACAGCTCTGCCTTACTCTTGGGTAGTTCCAAATCCATGACAAGGTCATTCAGTTCACCTTGTGTTATGAGGTGTGGTTCAGAGGAGGAGGATGAGAGAAAATGTGGGTCCTGTGACATTGATGGTTCAGGACCAGAAGTTTCATCCTCTTCCTCTTCCTCGTCTGACTCAAGTGAGAATGATTCTGGTGCATCAGAAACTGGCAGGGATACTCCGTGGGGTACTGGGCATATAGCTGATGGAATGTTTAGATAATGCACAGTCCACTTTTTCTTCTTTGACACACCTTTCCCAACTGGAGGCACCAAGCAGAAGTAACAATTGCTGGTATGATCTGTTGGCTCTCTCCAAATCATTGGCACTGCAAAAGGCATAGATTTCCTTTTCCTGTTCAACCACTGGCGAAGATTTGTTGCACAAGTGTTGCAGCATATGTGTGGGGCCCACCTCTTGTCCTGATCTCCAATTTTGCAGCCAAAATAAAGGTGATAGGCTTTCTTAACCATAGTGGTTATACTGTGCTTTTGTGATGCAAAAGTCACTTCACCACAAACATAGCAGAAGTTATCTGCATAGTTCACACAAGTACGAGGCATCTCTGCTCACCTTGGCTAAACAGAAATGTGTCCCTTTGCAAAATCAAACACTGACAAATAAGAGAGCACGACACTGTAAGATTTCTAGAGCTGATATAGGGCAATTTGTTCAGCAGAGTGATGTAAGCTTCGTTATGATTGCATCATCCATAACTTCTAGGAATAACATGATGCAATTCATATCATGTATGATGCAATTCCAGCTTCAGATTGCATCATTCATTGTTTTGCCTAAAAAGCAAGTACTGTCCAAACCCAGTCATAGATTTATTCATAGATCCAGTCAAAGATGTATTTTAGTCATTTCTGGTTTAAATTGAGATCCCTTCCCTTTATAACTCACTTATCCTCCGCTATTCCCAAGTCAAGGGTCATATATACTGACCCAATAGCATATCTTGAAAACTAGAGCCAATCAACAATTTTAAGCATCATTTTTGTTCTCAGTGACCCAGAATTAGTAAAGTTGGATTACATTTATTTCAGAAGCATTTTGCCTGTAGAACAGTGTTATCTTTCCGGGTGCTGAATTAAGCTGACTGGTCTGTAATTCCCCCAGTTTTCCTTATTTCTCTTTTTATAGATTGGCACTATATTTGCCCTTTTCCAGTCCTCTGGAATCTCTCTCATCTTCCATGACTTTTCAAAGATAATACTTAATGGCTCAGATATCTCCTAAGTCTGCTCCTTAAGTATTCTAGGATGTATTTCATCAGGTCCTGGTGATCTTCATCTAACTTGTCTAAGTAATTTTTAACTTGTTCTTTCCTTATTTTAGCCTCTGATCCTACTTCACCTTAAATGGCATTCAATATGTTCAATCGCTACTAATCTTTCTGGTGGAAACTGAAACAAAAAAGTCATTGAACACCTCTGCCATTTCCACATTTTCTGCTATTGTTTTTCCCCCACTCATTGAGTAACAGGCCTACCCGGTTCTTCACATTCCTCTTGCTTCTCATTTATTTATACATTGTTTTCTTGTTACCCTTTATGTCTAGATTAATCTTGTTTTGTTCCTTGGCCTTTCTAATTTTCTCCCCACATATTTTTGTTCTTTCTTTATATTTATCCTGAAGCTGGGCTTGTTCTCCTTTTAGCTTTTTCATGATGCAGAATGTAAGTTGGAAATGTTTTTTTTTTGTTCCCCTTCTTCTGCTTATTTTTTACATTTAAAATCTCTTCCAGCCAAGGCAGGATGCTCTGTGGTGTATGGAGAATTTGGGAAATAATTACATCACAAAACATAAGAAATCAAACAGTAAAATGTTGAAAGGGAAAGAGACTTATTATTTTTAATGTTTAAAACCTTTTTGTTTTTATTTTAGCACTTGTTTAAGTTCAATGACTAGCTAAACTTTGGGAGAAACAAAATCTTAGTAAAAGGGTTTAGAAGCTCATTAAATGTATCCTCTGAGACCCCAGCAAATCCATTAGCAAACACCAGGGAGACCAGAGATGACATTACCATTTGTTATATTACTAATGTTTATTGTGGTCATGCCTAATGGTGAGCCAAGCATGGGCCTCACTGTGCTTGGCACTGCACAGACACAGAGTAGCAGACAGTCCCAGCCCCAAAGAACTGACAATCTAACTAGTTCAGACAGACATATGGTGGGGGAAAGGCTATTACAACCAACAGTGAGATGGCAGCAAATAGCATGTTAGTGCCACAATTTGTTTTCCTTTTCTGTCTTTCTTTTTTGGAAGGGATTAGTTAAAAGTAAAGGGATGGAGGATGTAATGCCTTCAGTCACAGAGACCCCCTTGGGACTGTCACCTGATGTGCTGAAACTACCTCTGAGTCCGTTTTCCCTGCCAGCTTGGGACTCCAGAACCCTGCCTTGTTGAGCCAGACATGCAAGCCTGCTGCAACACAGACCCAAGTCTGGTCCACGCCCCCAAAGCTGCAGACTTTAACCAAAAACTGCTCAGCAGGTCACCTTTCTCCAGCACCCAGAAACCCAGTTCCCAATGGGATCCAAAGCCAAAATAAATCTGTTTTACTCTGTTTAAATCTTATACAGGGTAAACTCATAAATTGTCCGCCCTATATCACTGATAGAGGGAGATGCACAGTTGTTTGCTCCCTCCGGTGTTAATCACTTACTCTGGGTTTATCAATAAACAAAATGATTTTATTAAGTATAAAAAGTAGGCCTTAAGTGGTTCCAAGTAATAACAGACAGAACAAAGTAAGTTACCAAGCAAAATAAAACAAAACATGCAAGTCTAAGCCTAATACATTAAGAAACTGTTTATAGGTAAAATCTCACCCTCAGAGATGTTCCAATAAACTTCTTTCACAGCCTAGACTTCTTCCTAGTCTGGGCCCAATCCTTTCCCCTGGTACAGTTCTCGTTAGTTCCAGCAGGCATCTTAGGTGAAAAGCAGGGAATTTCACATGACTGGGTCCTTTATTCTTTTCCATCCCCTTCTATAGCTTTGGCCCAAGTCAGGAATCCTTTTTTTCTCTCTGGGTTCCCACCTCTCCTTCTAGATGGAAAATCACCAGGTTAAAGTTGGATTCCAGTATCATGTGACATGTTCACATGTCCTGTGAGCCCCACTCCATTCTTTCAGGACTGTCCCGCATGTATGCAGTGGAGGCTTGCAGGTAAACAGACCCATCTACAGTTAACTGTTCTAGTTAATGGAGCCATCAAGATTCCAAGCCACCATTAACGGCCCACACTTGCATAATTACAATAGAACTTCAGAGTTATGCTTCATATTCCTAGTTTCAGATACAAGAATGATACATTCTAGAATAAACACATCTACATCCAGATACATCTAGAATAAACACATTCAGTAGATTATAAGATTTCTAATGATACCTTATAAGACACCTTTTGCATGACGCATATTCCAGTTACAATATAGTCACACTTACTAACATATTTTTATAAAGCATATGGAGTGCAACGTCACAGGGGATGTTAAAAGGAGGGGATTGAGGGAGACAAGGTGGTAGAGTAGAAGAGGATAAAGGTGGGTAGAAAGGCAGTGAGGGTGTGGACAGGAGGAGGTTGGAATGAGCAGCCAGTCATCACCAGACACATTCTCTTTCCCCTCCACCTCTCCCATTTGGTGTGCAGTTAGGTGGCCTTTGAGCACACCAACTGCACTGGGCCTCAGAGCACATTAGACAGAGCAATGTCTTATCCATGGCTCGCTCTGGGGTTCAGGAAGGAGGAAGTTGTCTGGGAATGTAAAGCCAGGCAGCCGTGCATACATCCAGAGGCAGAAACATAAGCATTTGGGGAACTTCTACTACAATAATGTGGGTATTGGGTGAATTTAGGCACCTATAGGTTTCGGGAGCAGACAAACAGGAACTTAGTGTTTCACAGTGTCCCCTGATAACGGGACTTAGGTACCAAGTATAGAGAGAGATATCCAAGTCCAGTAGTGGCAAAATATGTTAGTATGTTAGGTAGCATATTTTAAGGAACACTTTTTAAGCTGATCAGCACATACCTTTTAGACTACTAAGAAAATATCAACTGTCATTGTGAAGCTCCTGGTCCTGCAAACAGATGTTCAACTTTATTACCATGAGTACTCCTATTAGAATCAATTGAATTAAGCACATGCACAGGTGTTTGCAGGATTGATACCTTATACAGATGGATTTTTTTTAAGTTTGTGGTGCTCCATTAAGTGCTGTTCTAGCTTCCGGTCTGTTTGAATCAGGGACTAAGCCTAAGGTGTTTACTGTGAATTATTTCCTTTTTCTCAAAAACAAGAGATTCTCCATGTTGTTTTTTCTATCTTGCATCAAAAAAAATCAAAAAAATAAATCTAATGTGAGCTGCTTTAGCAATTTTTGTATCTGAAATGGAAATATATATCTAACAATATAGTACAATAACTGGAGTTTGTAATAATGCATGGATGATTCTCCTACCATAGGTTGGATCCAGATACTTATTCTGATAGTAGTTGTCCTTATCCTCATCATCTGCATCATCAAGCCATGCATCAATTATAGATGTGAGTATTCTGGTCTGAATTTCCACCTTAAAAATTATAGATTGGTATAATATATTATGAATATATTTGTGAACCAAGTCGAAATGTTATCTTAAAATTCTTACTGTTGCTGAGTTCACATATCCGATAATGACAAATGGATTTGGATTACTAAATACCAATGACATGGCTTTAACAGTCATTTTTCTTTGAGTGGCCTCTTCATATTCCCACTTGTAGGATCATGGCAGCTGGGCCAGGAGCTAACGTAATATTCTGGAAGTCAGTGTCTGCTAGGGTCACTCACGCTTCTCTCCCCTCCCATCCCAAAGGTGCAAAAAGAGGAGCAGTCCCAACCGCCCTTCACCTCCTTCCTACCATGTAAAGTGCAGTAACCTCTGATCAATCGCACACAGAATCCTCCATGCTTTCCTTCTTTCTACCCTTCAGAGGCAAATGTTATTTACAGTAGATCAATTGTCACTTGGTCTGATTTTCAATAGAAAAAGAAGAGAAAAGCTGATGCTCATCCAGAATGGGCTTTGCCTGGACCCTTGGAAGTGGGAGGGTTACCTCGCACACCCCTCAGGTCCAGTCAATTGAAGTCTGGTCATCTGTAAGTCCAGCATCCATGTAAGGATCCTCTAACCATCAAAGTCTCTGGACTGCTCCAGATTAATCAAGCAGGCCTGGCTGTGAGGCAAACTCTTAGCTAAACGAGGGCTGGTCACTCAGCTGCTGTATTGAGTTCACACTTAGCAGGGCCTAAGTAAGTCACCCCTCAGGCATGCGGCAGCAACCTATCACAAAGTAGAGACTGGGTCAGATGTCTCCAGGTTCAGGTATTTCCACAATGTCAGCAGAGCTGCAGATGAGTCTGAGCAACAGCACTACCCAGCCAGGAACCCTCTTGCTGCCTCTCAGCGCAACAGACTACAGTGACTCCCAACCCTTTTGCCTGCCTCTGCTCCTCTGCCTGCTGCTCCTCCTGCTCCTACTGCAGAATTCTTGAGCCCTGCCCTTCCCCTAGACTAGGCTCACTCCAGTATCATCACTTACCCAATCCATCCCTAGCCTCCACCTTCTGATCCCCCATAAACTCTGACCACCTAGCTCTGGCCCTGATCCCCATTTGGCTGCAGACTCTTATCTAGGTTTTGACCCTGGCCAGTCTCTGGATCATCATTCCAGAACACCCCTTAGTCAGGCCAAACCTTACAGCTAACTGTGGCTTATGGTCCAACCACTAGGCAAGATTATTGGAGGTAGAGCCTGATATGCCAGTCTTGTTTCTAATTTTTCATTCTCTCCCCTCAGCTGAATCAGCTAAAACTGATTTTTCCATTTCAAAATCAGAAAATTCCACTCTGGAATTGACAGTGTGAGAGTTTGGAGTGGAGAAGAGGCAAGGAGAGGAAAGATAGTATCTCTGGAAGGGATGGGGAGGAAAGACACTGGTATTTGGAGGATGATGAAAAGAGGATGAGAAAAGGAGGAGAAGGAGGAGGCAAAGGAGATATAACTGGATTGCATGTCTCCAATTCATGGAGGTGGCCAGTGCAATTTTTTTTTATGAGACACCTTTTGCATATGGAGTTGTGCTGAGGTTCTGATGATGGATTATATGCAACATGCAGCTACAACCTGATATAGTAAAACCCTCAGCATGCTGCCTGAGTAGGTGATAGAGGCCATCCTCTGCTGGAGGAGGAACAATGGCAGGCACCAGAGTGGGGTGGAGATGGCAAATACCAGCAGCTCTCCCAGGAGAAGTAGAGGCAGGAGTGGGTATGTCCAGCAGAGATCACTTCTCTTTGAGTGGGAGCATGTATTCTCCACCATGCAGCACCTCAGCTAAACCTAAACCAATAGCTGTGTGATGAGGGGGAGAGGGGCACTGTAGTGGGACAGTCACCCCGCTCCAGTCAGAAAGGGGTTAAAACCAGCTCTGGGAAAGAGCTGCCCTGAGGAGCCAATCAGGGAAAGGCAGGAAGCAGCCAATCTGGGCCTGGTAGGACCGGTATAAAAACGGCTGTGAGCTAGGAGGCAGGCAGTCTAACTCCAGCCTTGGGGTGGGAAGGACATGGCTGTCTGGGAGCAGAGGGTACCTTGGACAGAGCCATGCTGGGGAAAGACCAGGCTGAGCTGGGGAGCTCAGGTCTGGTGATCTCCCAGGCTGAGGCCTGACAGTAAGGCCTAAGGAGGCAGCAGGTCCAACCCCCTAGCCAATGATGAGTGGCCATTCCAGACTGCAGTTTGCCCCTGAGTAAAGGGGGTAGATGAGGACTGTCAGTGGGTCACTGACGCGAGGTGGGCTCAGGGGAGTGGGGATCCCTGGGTGAGGGGACAAGGTGGAGATAAAGGGACTGCAGAGGAGCAGGTAGACACCAGCCAGAGGAGGGCACTCCTGAGCTGAATGAGCTAATTCCCAGCCTGACTAGCAGGAGGCAATGTGCTGGTGAGCTCCACCTTGTTACAGGTGCCCTCTAGCAGGACAGGAGGACCCTTGCGGAGCACCTTTTTTTTTTTTTTTTTTTTTTTTTGCACCTTTGGGATGGGAGGGGAGAGAAGCATGAGTGACCCTAGCAGACACTGACTTCCAGAACATTACATTAGCTCCTGGCCCAGCTGCCATGATCCTGTTCTCAGGCTGCTGAGAACTGTCTCTCCATCTGTTCCAAACCTGACCTTTTCACATGTCAGATACTTTGTTGTTTTAGTATCATTGAAAAAGGACGGTCTATGAAAGGTGACATGCACAGGAATAAATCATAGAATCGTAGGACTGGAAAGGACCTCATGTGGTCATCTAGTCCTGTCCCCTGCACTCATGGGAGGACTGCATATTATCTAGACGATCTTTGGCAGCTGTTTGTTAAACCTTCTCTTAAAAGCCCGCGATGATGGCAATTGCAGCATGATGAGCAAACACCTTTGAGAGGGACAGGTCACTTGTCTAATGTTTTGGGAATAATGAAGCCCCTGGATATGCCCAGGTCAGTGGAGTTTGGTACTGTAGTCTCCACTCTGCGATATTTGGAGACCTGCTGATTCTGTGTCTAACATACTGGTGTGACAAACTGACCAAGCTTGCACGTCCTCATAACACTGGAATGGGAAAAACACATTATAGGTGTCTGATCAGCTCTGGGATGGGGGATCTCTGAGTTACCGAATAGCTGTCTTCACATGGTACTTCCTGTTTGACCAGTTTCAGATGCAAAGGCTTGGTATCTTGCTTGTGAGGGAGATTGTTTTCCTTTCTGATGTTTCTTCTAAGAGACCCTCATCCTGAAAGTGAAAGGAGAGAGAGAGAAATCCATTCTTAGATTCTCTTACTTTCAGCATCTTCCCAGACAATTTATTCAGTTCTAGACCTTTCAATTCCCTGGATTCTAAGAGGTTTTCCAGCCCATCCCTAAGGACTTAGGATCAGATTGTCAAAGGTTTAGGTGCCTAATGATGCAAATAAGCACCTAGTGGGACTTTCAAAAGTTCCCATGCACCTAACTGCAGGAATATGGGGCAAATCTCAATAAGTGCTCTAATACTGCGGTTCCTGGTCAAGGGGAGCTGTGGGGGCAGCTCTTGGGGCCGGGGCAGTGTGCAGACCAGAGCCCCCTGGCTGTCCCTATGCATAGGAACCAGAGGGGGCCCATGCCGCTGCTTCCAGGAGCCACATGGAGCGGTCCCCAACCCTGCTCCCTGGCTGGAGTGCCGAAGTGGGGCCATGCCGCTGCTTCCAGGAGCCATGTGGTGCAGCCCCTGACCCTGCTCCCTGGCTGGAGTGCCGGAGCGGGGCAAGCCCCAGACCCCACTCCCCAGTGGGAGCTCAAGGGCCAGATTAAAATGGCTGGTGGGCCACATCCGGCCCATGGGCCATAGTTTGCCCACCCCTGACTTATTGGATTCAAAGTCTCTTTGCAAGGAAAAGAAGTTCCTGGAACCACCACCTTTTCTACAAAGTGCATTTCCATGGTTCCACAGAGAAGATACAGAGTGCTGTAGGTCTGCTTTACATTTATTGCTGCAAATGAAGGGTAATAGAAACACCTAGGGATGCCCGTCCTTAAATGGAACAGTCAGGCCCAACATCGACAGGGCCTCAGTAACCCAGCTTCAGTTCCTCCCATCTTGGAGGGAATCAGAGGCCTGCATCAAGTCTTTGAAAAATAACTAAGCTGGAGCTCTTGTGGTCACGACTAAAGGCGGAGACATCCATCATCTACACTTACTGGTGTGTGAGCTTTGTATCATGGCCACAATAAATGATGTTCGCCAGATTGGGCAATAGGGCTAACTGGCATGGGACAAAATGCTGTTGTCTGTTCTAACACCCTGAGGGACGTTGTACTCAACTCTAGGGTCCAGGGACAGAGCTTTGTCTGATTTCCAGAAGTGTTCCTAAAGCACTCCCCTCTCTGCCTCAAAACTACATGCAGCAAACACAATGAAAGTATAATCATTTTCATATATAGATCTGCCTCTCTGTACATGCCTCTGACTGGAGTCCTAGACTGGAGACCTCAACCCGAAACAGTATCCTCAGTTGGCCACTTGAAGAAAAAATACAGGTTAGGCAGTTGCAGCTGTCCCGCTGTCTGTCTGGGAGGGAGGCCATGCCCGCTCGCTAGAAGTCATAAAATCATAGAATATCAGGGTTGGAAGGGACCTCAGGAGGTCATCTAGTCCAACCCCCTGCTCAAAGCAGGACCAATCCCCAACTAAATCATCCCAGCCAGGGCTTTGTCAAGCCTGACCTTAAAAACCTCTAAGGAAGGAGATTCCACCACCTCCCTAGGTAACCCATTCCAGTGCTTCACCACCCTCCTAGTGAAAAAGTTTTTCCTTATATCCAACCTAAACATCCCCCACTGCAACTTGAGACCATTACTCCTTGTTCTGTCCTCTGGCACCACTGAGAACAGTCTAGATCCATCCTCTTTGGAACCCCCTTTCAGGTAGTTGAAAGCAGCCATCAAATCCCCCCTCATTCTTCTCTTCTGCAGACTAAACAATCCCAGTTCCCTCAGCCTCTCCTCATAAGTCATGTGTTCCAGCCCCCTAATCATTTTTGTTGCCCTCCGCTGGACTCTTTCCAATTTTTCCACGTCCTTCTTGTAGTGTGGGGCCCAAAACTGGACACAGTACTCCAAATGAGGCCTCACCAGTGCTGAGTAGAGGGGAATGATCACATCCCTTGATCTGCTGGAAAAGCCCCTACTTATACAACCCAAAATGCCATTAGCCTTCTTGGCAACAAGGGCACACTGTTGACTCATATTCAGCTTTTCGTCCACTGTAACCCCTAGGTCCTTTTCTGCAGAACTGCTGCCCAGCCATTGGGTCCCTAGTCTGTAGCAGTGCATGGGATTCTTCCGTCCTAAGTGCAGGACTCTGCACTTGTCCTTGTTCAACCTCATCAGGTTTCTTTTGGCCCAATCCTCTAATTTGTCTAGGTCCCTCTGTATGCTATCCCTACTCTCCAGTATATCTACTACTACTCCCAGTTTAGTGTCATCTGCAAACTTGCTGAGGGTGCAGTCCATGCCATCCTCCAGATCATTAATGAAGATATTGAACAAAACCGGCCCCAGGACCGAGTTCTGGGGCACTCCGCTTGAAACTGGCTGCCAACTAAACATGGAGCCATTGATCACTACCCGTTGAGCCCGACAATCTAGCCAGCTTTCTATCCACCTTATCGTCCATTCATCCAGCCCATACTTCTTTATCTTGCTGGCAAGAATACTGTGGGAGACCGTATCAAAAGCTTTGCTAAAGTAAAGGAATAACACATCCACTGCTTTCCCCTCATCCACAGAGCCAATTATCTCCTCATAGAAGGCAATTAGGTTAGTCAGGCATGACTTGCCGCTGGTGAATCCATGCTGATTGTTCCTGATCACTTTCCGCTCCTCTAAATGTTTCAGAATTGATTCCTTGAGGACCTGCTCCATGATTTTTCCAGGTACTGAGGTGAGACTGCCTGGCCTGTAGTTCCCCGGATCCTCCTCCTTCCCTTTTTTAAAGATGGGCACTACATTAGCCTTTTTCCAGTCATCCGGGATCTCCCCCGATCGCCATGAGCTTTCAAAGGTAATGGCCAATGGCCAATGGCAATCACATCCGCCAACTCCTTTAGCACCCTCTGATGCAGTGCATCCAGACCCATGGATTTGTGCTCATCCAGCTTTTGTAAATAGTCCCAAACCACGTATTTCTCCACAGAGGGCTGACCTCTTCCTCCTCATACTGTGCTGCCGAGTGCAGCAGTCTGGGAGCTGACCTTGTTTGTGAAAGACAGAGGCAGAAAAAACATTGAGTACATTAGCTTTTCCCACATCCTCTGTCACTAGGTTGCCTCTCTCATTCATTAAGGGGCCCACACTTTCCTTGACTTTCTTCTTGTTGCTAACATACCTGAAGAAACCCTTCTTGTTCCTCATAACATCTCTTGCTCCAAGTGTTATTTGGCCTTCCTGATTTCACTCCTGCATGCCTGAGCAATATTTTTATACTCCTCTGTTGGGAATATTTTGCTAGCTTGGCAGCTGGTAGTGTGGGAAGCCTGAGATGTTTAGGTTTTCAGGTTGGGTTAATTAGGCTGTGAGTTTTGTTATGAGAAGTTGGCCTTGGCTAACTTCTCTCTAGCAGGCAATAATAGGATAATGAATTAGAAGTTGTCTAGGATGATGTTACCCTATGAAGTTATAGCAGTGCTTGTGTGTATTTTGTTAACCAATTAGCAATTGCTTGCTTGCCTGCTTCAAGAGTATAAAGATGTATGCTGGAGAGAAATAAATGACTCTGTTACCAATCATATTGACTGTTGAATATGTGTCCACGCCCGCATGAGGCGTCTGAGGTGCAACAAATGGTGACCCCGACGTGATTCGTATCGAATGAGGATAGTGTTGGTGGCCTGAACTGAAAAGAAGAAAAGGAGGTGCACCTGAGCTCAGTGTCGAGCGGCTAGGAGCCGCAGGGCGTCCGAAAAGAGGGGCGCACCTGAGCTCAGTGTCGAGCGGCGGCCGCAGGGCGTCCGAAGAGAAGGGCGCACCTGAGTTCAGTGTCGAGCGGCTAGGAGCCGCAGGGCGTCCGAAAAGAGGGGCGCACCTGAGCTCAGTGTCGAGTGGCAAGCCGCAGGGCGTCTGAAAAGGGAGGCACACCCCAGCCCAGAGGTGAGCAGCTAACATGGGAACCGCTGCATCAGCGGAAGAAAGGACGGTGCATGAATATTTGATGCGCATCGCGGAGCGGCAGGGAGAGAAGCTCCCCTCTAATACGTTATCCCGTCTGCTGCGGTGGGGACGGAGAAGGGGACTTTCTGTTCAACCAAGTACAATTTTTGATAAAACTGTTTGGGAGCGGCTAGGCTCCGAGCTTTGGAAGTCGGTGGCTCAGGGCGATAAGGAGGCCTTCTCCCTGAGTCCAGTATGGAATAAGGCGAAGGAGATAGTAGAAACTCTCGCGGGCGAGGCAGGAGTGCAGGCGGCCCTTTCTGAGCTTTGCCGCCCAACGCCCGGAATGCCTTCTGTGTTGCCGGTTGGAGCCAGAGAGTTTTTCGGTGGTGAGGACACGGTGATACCTTTGGCTTCCGACCCCTTCCCCATGGATGATGTTGCCCCTGCTACGGCCCCACTACCCTCCAATGTGGCTATCGGCCCCGACATGATTGATCCTGCTACGGTCCCGTTACCCCCCGATACGCCCGAGCCTATGGAGACAGCCTTGCCGTATGCACCCCCTCCAAAGCCATGCCGTGTCCACGGGGCCTGGGGGTGCCACGATTGCGGGGGGACAGAGGAGGCTCGGGTGGAACATGTGCCATCAAACCCATATCCCGATTTGACTACGTTTACTCAGTTTACTCAGTTTGATGCCTTCTATAAGGAGATGGAGCGCCAGGGTCGACAGCTGCAGCATATGTGTGACAAGTTGGACCAATTGGAAGGTTTTCCACCTGGATCATCGCGATCGCATCTTCACAAGTGCTTTCATTCGACTCGCCCCCCCGCCCCGCCTGGCCCCGGGGACCCTCCAACTGGGGACCCTCCGGATCCGGTACAGCGCTGGCATGGGGTTTTAAGAGAAGCCATCCTTGAAGGTCTAACACCTGAGGCCTTTCCGGTGATTACGCCAGACCCTCAACACCCTAATCATAGATGGTGGGCCCCTTTGGACTGGAAGTTGATCCGTGAGGCACAGAAATCGATCATGGCTTATGGACTAGATAATCCGTATGTACAGTCTATCATTGAACAGGTATTTGCTGGCCAAGCAATGTGTCCGTATGATGCGATTAAGCTAGCTGACATGCTTCTTACACCTACACAGAAACTGTTGTGGAAAGATGATTGGGCTAAGAGAGTTGACTTGGCTCTTGTCCGCAATTTGGATTTACCGGATGATGATCCTCGGCGCGTGGCCACTGCTGATATGTTTTTGGGAGCCAGTCGCTTTGTTGACCCGCATTTGCAAGCTCGCCTTGAACCCCGGATCCTGCAGCAATCACAGGAACTAGCCTTGGCTGCCTTTAAAGCGGTGCCCCAGATGGGGAAGCCGACCCCTCCCTATGCTAAAATTACACAAGGCCCATCAGAACCGTATTCCACCTTTTTGGATCGCCTTCGAGAGGCTATTGATAGATCTCCTAATCTGACACCAGAGGCCAGAACTGCAGTTGGACTTGATCTTGCAACCCAGAATGCAAATCCCACTTGCCGCCGTATATTAGCCACCTTGCCCAAGACTGCGACCCTGATGGAAATGATTGAGGCATGTGGTAGGGCCGCTATTCTTGAGGAGACGGATAAGGCGGCAATTCATGCTAAGGCACAGGCCTCTGCACTGGCCGTGGCGTTACAACCCCTGCTCGGGCGACAGCGGGGGGCTAGAAGACCGACCCGGCCAGCCGGCCCCTGTTTTCGTTGTGGAAAATCCGGGCATTTCCGGCGGGACTGCCCTATGCAAAATGGGCAGCGGGCCTCTGATGTGTTACCTGAAGCTGCAACTGGCGCTTGCACACGATGTGATAAGTTTGGACATCGCGCCGCCGACTGTTGGGCGCGTTACAAGAAGGATGGAACACCGCTGCCGGGAAACGGATCATGGAGCGCCCCTCGGAGGAGCGCGACGACACAAGTGCCTCCACCCGCCAACCCGGCTGCCTGGAACACCTCACCGGAGCAACCCGTGGCAGTGCCGGAGTGGATTTGGCCACAGCGACAGATGTAGTTTTAGAGACTGACGAGGTTCAAGTTCTTCCTTCCAACACCGATGGTCCATTAGGATTTGGCCTGAGTGCCCTTTTGATTGGCCGTTAGTCAACATCGAAACAAGGTATTTTTGTTTTGCCTGGCCTTATTGATGCCGACTATATGGGGAATATTGGGATAATGGTACGTGCCCTCTGTCCTCCTGTGACTATAACTGCTGGTACACGTCTTGCTCAGTTAATACCTTTCGAGGGATGTGTGCCCCGATCGACCCCGATTGACCGCGGGTCTCGACGGTTTGGATCCACTGGCCCTCCCCACACTGCCTTTGCTATGGACATCACTTTGCGCAAGCCCACCCGAACTGCTCGGCTTCAGAGATCCGATGGGCGGCAGATCACTCAGGAAGCTTTTATTGGGGATGCAATGCAGAGTGGGGTAACTGAGGCACCTGTGACGACAGAGGTAGAAGATACTGTGTTTACCTTGGAATCAGAGCCCACTGCAGCAGTTGCAGCTGAGGCCCCCATGCAGAATGATGTAGGAGATGCGCCATCTAACCTAGTATCAGAATGCCCAGGGGCAGTTGTAAATGGGGCCCCTCTACAGAGCGACATGTGTCCTCAAGAACTGCCTGTGTGTGGAAAGGGAGACGAAGAGGAACAAGAGAATTTAGCTGTGCAGCTGGCAGATACTGGCTCACCCATTTTTAGTATTGAAAGCTCTGGGGCTCAAAAAACATTTGTGCCTGTTACAGCTGCAGCAATTGAAGAACAAATCATTGCAGAAACTGTAACATCTATGGAAACCTCAGCTGAAACTTTAAAGCCTTTAGAAGCAGTGCCTGGAAAACTATTTCCTGAACTAGTCCAAGATATTACCACTGCTCATTTGGGATTTGAGGCTGCAAACAGTAGGACTGAAGAAACTGCAACAGTGTCAGTATTAGAGATGACTGCTGCAATGGTGGATGGAATGACTGAGAAAGCAACAAGATGTACACACCCTGAGCCCCTGGAGGACAACTGCTTGTTAGCTGTGCCAGGATCCTTTTTGTTTGATCCTCCCTGAATGATTTAGTTGATTGAGATAATTTTTGCTTTGCCTGAATGTATTGGATGATGTCCTGATAATTTCCCCCGTAGAACTTGAACCACGATGGTGGTGGAACAGAAGAAAAAACACTCACATCATTAATATTGCCAATGTCTAGAAATTCCTGACTAAAAGGGCATTGAGAACTGACCCTGGTAAAGAAGCAAAGAATTGCACACTGGCAGGAAAAAATTTTGGACTCCTGCTCAAAACTGTGCTATTGATTGGATTTTGGGGTTTATTTTACAGGCTGCGCCCTGTGTTGTGGAATTTTTTTTAGCATGTATTGCCCTCCCTAATTGGATTGTAAATGATATTACCCCCCCCCATTACTAACCCCTGTTTTTTAGAGCCTAATTGTTTTTTGTTTTTAAAGTTTGAGAAAACTCAGCCAAAAGGTTTGTTGAGTATTCTCAAAGGGGGGGGGGGAGTTTATGGTGTTATTTAGGCATAAATCTAGGTAATTTGGGAGAATGGCTTTGAATTTATGTGACCCAAAATACCTTTATGTAAAGTGCTTTTGTTAGCCTTTTTAGATTTTTGTAAATTTTGTATTATGTACTGATTATTGGCAGTTGTATGATTGTTTGATATTTGATGTAGCCCCCACGGTGGGAAAGTACAGATAGTTGTTCACAGAAGATACCAGAAGGGTAGGGGCTAGTTAAGAAGTACACCCTCCTAGCTAAATTGATAGTGGGATAAGTTGGTGTCCATAAAAGGAACGGTTTAGCAAGAGGAAATATGGATCGGGCCCAGGCAGGCACGCAATAGATAGAGAACTTGAAGAGGAAAAAAGGATCGGGCCCAGGCGGCGGGCAACAGACAACAAGCTTGGAAAACTGGTTGATAACCTTGAGGGTGTAGTTGATAGAAAAGGTAATTAACTACAAGCGAGTAATGTTAGGCAGAGTACAAAGTTAACTCTGTGGTTGCTGGAGGGAATAGCAGTTGAATTTTGTAAGGATGCTAAAGAGAAAAGTTTTTGGTGTTTTTGAAATGTTTGTAAACAAATTTAGGCAAAGAAATTAGTTTGCAATTGTTTGGCCATAAATAATTTTGTTGCATTAGTTGAAGATTGTATATTGTGCTATGTAATTGTAATTGTATTAGGCTAAGGGTATATAAGTGGTAATTTTTTTTTTTTGTGTTTAAAAGTAGAAGTTAATAGTAAGAACCCTTAAGCTGTGAATAGCTTTGGATTTAGAAGTAAGCCAGGATGCAATTGTATTACTGTAAATGATTTAATTGATGATGTAATTTTCCTTTTTTGCCTGATGGTACTAAGGGTATTTGTATATTGTATGTGATGATTGCTTGCCCAGAAGAGGTAGTTTTGTTTTGTTTTTTAGATATTAAGAAAATTGGTGTTAGATGCATAGCATTTTATGTACCATGCATTTATTTACAGAGTTAAATTTATGTTATGTGTTTTCTGTTTTGTTTTGTGGTGTTTGTTTGTTTGTTTTCTGGCCAGAATTGTTTTTGCGTTTTATGTGGTTTATGTTGTGTTTTTTCTAGGACCCGCCCCCCCTCCCTCAGTGTCAGTTTGATCGCCTGACATCTGAGGGATGATTTGGTAAAAGAAGTTTGCCACAAGTTGGTGTGCTATAGAGAAAGGGGGAATCCTGTAGAATTTACACCATTTATTTGTTGTGCTTTGTTTTTGTTTGGTGTTGTTGGGGTTATGTTAAGAATTGCATGGTTATATAGGTTGATTTTATAAAGTTTTAATTTTGGCTATTGATAGATTGTGGTGTTATGTTGTTATAAGCTGGAAATGTTTTGCGAATGTTTTTATCCCTTTTTTCTTTCCCTTCTTGTTTTGATTTTGAGTTAAGGGGGGAGGTGTTGGGAATATTTTGCTAGCTTGGCAGCTGGTGGTGTGGGAAGCCTGAGATGTTTAGGTTTTCAGGTTGGGTTAATTAGGCTGTGAGTTTTGTTATGAGAAGTTGGCCTTGGCTAACTTCTCTCTAGCAGGCAATAATAGGATAATGAATTAGAAGTTGTCTAGGATGATGTTACCCTATGAAGTTATAGCAGTGCTTGTGTGTATTTTGTTAACCAATTAGCAATTGCTTGCTTGCCTGCTTCAAGAGTATAAAGATGTATGCTGGAGAGAAATAAATGACTCTGTTACCAATCATATTGACTGTTGAATATGTGTCCACGCCCGCATGAGGCGTCTGAGGTGCAACACTCCTCCCTGGTCATTTGTCCAATCTTCCACTGCATGTAAGCTTCTTTTTTGTGTTTAAGATCAGCAAGGATTTCACTGTTAAGCCAAGCTGGACGCCTGCCATATTTACTATTCTTCCTACACATCGGGATGGTTTGTTCCTGCAACAGCAATAAGGATTCTTTAAAATACAGCCAGCTCTCCTGAACTCTTTTGCCCCTCATGTTATTCTCCCAGGGGATCCTGCCCCTCTGTTCCCCGAGGGAGTCAAAGGCTGCTTTTCTGAAGTCCAGGGTCTGTATTCTGCTGCTCTCCTTTCTTCCTTGTGTCAGGATCCTGAACTCGACCATCTCATGGTCACTGCATCCCAGGTTCCTATCTACTTTTGCTTCGCCTACTAATTCTTCCCGGTTTGTGAGCAGCAGGTCAAGAAAAGCTCTGCCCCTACTTGGTTCCTCCCCTTGCACCAGGAAATTGTCCCCTACACTTTCCAAAAACTTCCTGGATTGTCTGCACCACTGTATTGCTCTCTCAGCAGACATCAGGGTGATTAAAGTCTCCCATGAGAACCAGGGCCTGCAATCTAGTAACTTCTTTTAGTTGCTGGAAGAAACCCTTGTCCACCTCATCCCCCTGCTCTGGTGGTCTATGGCAGACTCCCACCACTACATCACCACTACACCACTCTGTTGCTCACACTTCTAAACTTAATCCAGAGACTCTCAGGTTTTTCTACAGTTTCATACTGGAGCTCTGAGCAGTCATATTGCTCTCTTACATACAATGCAACTCCCTCACCTTTTCTGCCCTGCCTGTCCTTCCTGAACAGTTTATATCCATCCATGACAGTACTTCAGTCATGTGAGTTATCCTACCAAGTCTCTGTTATTCCAATCACATCATAGTTCCTTGACTGTGCCAGGACTTCCAGTTCTCCTTGCTTGTTTCTGAATTTAAATTATAGGTTTCATACCACAGTTAGTAGTTCTGCCATTTCATAGTTGAGTTCCTTTAGATCTCTTGCTCGAAAACTATCTTGTCCTGGTGACTGATTACTGAGAGAGAGAAAGGGAAGAGTGAGAGAAAGGCTAGATAGAGAAGAAACAGATATTAAATGCTAAGGTATTTTCTGTCCAGTCTGCAATCTCATAAATTAGAAAAGTAAGAAGAGAAGACAAGTAAACTTTTCCCTCTGGAGTGTTCTAGGACCCAGGACACTGAAATATATTATTAGTTCCTCTGGTTTTGAAAAGTAAATATTGGTTATGCTAAACTAGTTGTTTCTCTTTCTTTATGCTGCAGACTGGCACTAGGGAAGAAAAAATCCTGAGTGCAAAGAAATGAAACTCCTCAGTGTATCTGAAGCATGATATTTTATTCAATGCCTTCTGGAGAGTTGACACAACCTATAAGAAATATTCCGAACACCGAGTATCCTATAAGTTTTCTCTCTTGATTTTCATAGTTAACACTAAGATTTCAACTATATATCATATTGGAAAATGTAGGCATAAAACACAAGGGACATATTTTTTTTTAAGTAATGAGGTATTGCAAATCCTTCATCTCTCCTGAGGAATCCAGGCTGGAGTAGCATCTTTGCCACTCATGCAGGGAGTTCAGGTACTTCTCAAATTCCTGCCCACCTGGCTCCATTGTCTGGCATGGAGAAGTACTTGGGATCACCCCATCCCACTCACTTCTGAATACCCACAGGGGTACCAGGCAGGAATATGAACTATAATCCTCACATTGAGTCTGGATAGCCCTGGTTATAGATGGATTTTGGGTGTCTACAGGAGGATCCTTAGCTGAGAACAGCACTTACATACTGTGTCCATTTTTAAAGAAAAGAACAATTCTATTTCAAATACCCCCACTTTTATCTCCACTAATTTCCATAGGAGCCATTTGTGCTTATCCGAGGGAGAGTTTGGCCCCTAGAGGAATGCTTAAATATTCATCTTCTTTCTCTGAAAACTGTCAGGGAAAAAATGAATAGTATTGATGGGATAGTCTGGTGGTTTCACACAAATAAAATAAAATGAAATAAATAATTAAAACAAGAGAAAATCTCTATAATGAAAACAAATATTTCTTGAACTTTGTCTTCTTTCTTCCTCCTCCCTCAGCTCAGAAATGTCTTTTACTGACCAGGGATCATGTCTGTTTTTATACTTACCATTGATTTTGAGTCTGCAACTTCACAGAGCCTGAGTCTGATTTACAAAGCTGCTGAGAACCCACAACTCCAGATTAAGTCAACAGGAGGTATAGGATCTCTGGACACAGTTGGTGTCTAATCACATATGGAAAATGAGTGGTCACTATTGAAATTTTAAGTCCTAGATGTACAACTAAAGGGAGGTAACCTGAAATTCTGAAGTGACCTTTTCGTTTTACTTGGTTTTACTACTTTTTTTCTATAAAACATTCTTTTTACTTTGTTCCAATGTTTTCTTCATTTGTCTCCTTTAGTCTTTCTACCTATGTGCCATGATATCTCTCCCCCATCTCTGTTTTAGTCCTCTCCTTTCTCATCCAAGAGATAATATAACAATGAATGAAGTATAAAAATCTAGATAGAGTCTGTTTTCCATTATATCTTTCCATTATTAAGATATATCTATCTATCTCCTAGCTCAGGTGAGATTATTGGTATACTTTGTCCTCTGTCATGCCTCAAATGTTTGCCTTAATGTTGGATTCCATAGTGCTGCAGGGTAAATTACATCAAGTTAAATTTAGGTTTTGAAGTTCACACAGCTGAATTTTAACTGCTCAGTAACCATATTCACACTCCACAAAAAAGTGCTGTTAGTAACATTCAGTAGAATTTTGAAATATGGCTGCTTTGATTCTAATATTTGTTCTTCTCCCACAGGTAATTTCCAGGATACAATGAGTAAGTTAATATTGGTTTGTGAATGTAATGGTGTGGGAATCACCACCGAGGAGCCTCCTGCTGGTCATTCTGGGAATTAGCTCAGTCCTTCTGCAGGGCGCCCTCCTCCAGTGGTGTCTCATTGCCATCACTTCTACTCTGGACCTGCTTCGCCTCAAGGATCGTGGCGTCCTCTTCAGTAAACAGCCCTCTGGCCGTACCCTACTCCATTCTCTCCCCGCTTCCAAGGGACCAACAGTCCTCAGTCCTTCTACTTGTCTCAGTGACAAACAGCAGACTTACGTCCAGCCACTTTCCACAGTGACAAGCTGCAGTCGATACTGGCCACTCCCCTCGATGGCAAGTGGGGACAAGGGGAGGAAGAGAGCCAGGCCAGCCCACTACTCCAGGTCCTGACCCAGGGACCCTTTAGGCAGCAACCATATGCTGCATCTCCCTTCTAACCCCGCTGTCAGTTTCCCTGGGCCACTTCCCCGTAGCCCTAGCACCTTCTCTGCCCCTGTATCAGGGCTTCAGTCTGTCAGCTAGTCAGGCTGGAGCTGCCTCTCGCTCCCCTGACCCTGTCCAGCGCTGCTGTATCTGAGGTGCTCCTCCTGGCCCCATCCTTCTCCCTTGCTCTCCAAGGAGAGACTGCCTCTGCTTTCTGGAGCAGTCCTTTTTATATGGCCCTCCTTGGCCCAGATTGGCTGCTCCAACAAGTCTCCTCCTTATTGGCTGTCTCAGTAAGCCCTCTTCCCATTGGTTAGGGTTCTGCACAGCCTCTCAGGCCTCCTTTAACCCCCCTGTTACCTGTGCGGGGCAGCCGTCCCACCACAGTGAACAATTTCACTTCCAGAGAAGCAGGCTGTGGGCTGCAACTAAGAACGGTGGATGTATTTGTCACAGAGTCAAAGTCTCGGTGCTCTGAAACCACTCTGAATGAAGTCAGTCAGGACTCTAGGGCCATGTCCTCCCCGGCCCTCCTCCCCCCCCCCGCCCACAGGGCACACTCTCCCTAGGGCAAGAAGCCTCCTTGGATTCAGCACTCCCTGGGCCTGATCTCGGAGCATTCGGCAGTCCTGCTCACACCGTGAGCTTCCCGCAGTGAGTCCATCTGGATGGGACACCTGGGGAAGGCTTACACACTCCCAAAGGACCATGCACCCCAGCTTCGCAGTCAGAAGTGACTCTCAGCCAGTGATGTAAAACAGAATGTTTATTACTTGATGAGAACACAGCATAGAACTGATCTTAGTAGCACAGAAAGCAGGAAATCACAGCAAAGTCCATCTTTGGGGTGGGGGTATCAGAGCTCTAGTCTCTCCTTCCCCGCACCTCACCCCATCCCCGAGTCCCAAAACCAGGAGACTGAACAGTTTCCACCATTCCAGCCTCAGTCACACCCAGCTGCCTTGCCTACGGGCTTTATGTCTTTCCTATGAAAACAGGTCACCTGGTCTCTTTGTTTTCCAACACCTTTAGCTGGCTCCATGCAAAGGATGGGGCCTGGCCATCAGTTGCCAGGTTACAGAGTGTCAGGAATTCTCTGTGTCCAGACAGCCAATCGCCAGTCACTCCTGCCCCCTAGGGTGTCGGCAATGATCACACACCCTTATGCCACCATCTAGACACTTGAGTAACATATAGCGGAAACTAAGGCACACACAGTATTCACATAAAACATTAGGAACATTCCCACTTCATCCCAGTATTCTTCTCATTTATATTTAAACAAATATCCATTATTTGGATGACTCTCTCTTTATTTTTGTGGAAGATAATCCCCTGAAAACCAGGAATGGAATTCATGTGTATAGTTATTTTTCTTTCTCAAGCTAGTATGCTAAAAATCACAGTGTCAACACAGTGGTAAAGGCAGCAGCTCAGTCTAGTCACCAAAGTACCCTCTGGGTATGTACTCAGGCAGATAGCCTAAGACACCACCTGGGCTCTGTGGTCACACTGCTGATTTTAGGCATTAGCTCAAAGAGAGATGTCATGTGTATGCTTACTCAAGCCTGGTCTACACTAGGCGTTTAAACCGGTTTTAGGAGCGTAAAACCGATTTAACGCCACACCCGTCCACACTAAGAGGCCCTTTATATCGGTATAAAGGGCTCTTTAAACCGGTTTCTGTACTCCTCCCTAACGAGAGGAGTAGCGCTAATATCGGTATTACCATATCGGATTGGGCAGATCGACGGTATTGGCCTCCGGGCGGTATCCCACAGTGCACCACTGACCGCTCTGGACAGCAATCTGAACTCGGATGCAGTGGCCAGGTAGACAGGAAAAGCCCCGCAAACTTTTGAATATTTCCTGTTTGCCCAGCGTGGAGCTCCGATCAGCACATGTGGTGATGCAGTTAAAAATCAAAATAAAGAAAGAGCTCCCGCATGGACGATGCAGACGTGATCGCTGTAAGGGCAGGCAAATCTGTTCTATCAGCGCTCCGTTACAGAAGATGAAATTCAAAATCATTTTTTAAAAATCTCCAGACAGATGCCATAGCAGGGACTCAGCGCACTGCTGCGTGACAAGCGTAATGGAAAGCCAAAGAATCAAATGGACGCTCATGGACTGGAGGACTCAAGCTATCCCACAGTTCCTGCTGTCTCTGAAAAGCATTTGCATTCTTGGCTGAGCTCCAAATGCTTCTAGGGTCAAAAACAGTGTCCGCGGTGGGTCAGGGCATAGCTAGGCAATTTACGCACCCCCCCACCCACCCCCAGAAGTGAAAGAGAAAACAATCCTCTCTTGACTCTTTTACATGTCATCCTATCTTTACTGAATGCTGCAGATAGACGCGATGGTGCAGCACTCAACACCAACATCCTTGCTCCCCCCACGCTATGGATGGCTGATGGTACAATATGGCTGGTATCCGTCCTCATCATCAGCCTATTGGCACATGGGGCAGTGCAAAAGGACTGGTAACCATGCTGACTAGCATCGGTAAGGTCAATCAAGGGCGCCTGGTCCTAATTTTTCATGGTAGATGGTACAGTATGGTTGATAACCATCGTCATCATAGCAACAGGGGGCTGAGCTCCATCAGCCCCCACCCTTCATGTGTAAAGAAAAGATTCAATTGCCCCTGGACTAGCAGAGGGATGCTGGGCTCCTCTCCTCCACACTCCTTACTGTCCTGTCTGGACTATCATAGCAGCTGGAGGCTGCCTTCCACTCATTTCTCACTAACAAGTCAGTGTGTCTTATTCCTGCATTCTTTATTACTTCATCACACAAGTGGGGGGACAATACTACAGTAGCCCAGGAAGGCTGGGGGAAGAACGGATTCTATTTTTAGATACCAAAAAGGAGGGATTGACTCAGGGAGTCATTCCCAATTTTGGCTTTTGCACCCCTGGCTAAGAGCAGCTAGGGGCACTTATGACAGCAACAGATGGTGCAGTGCAAAAGGACTGGTAGCCACAATCATCTTATTACCAATTTATGGCATGGTAGATGGTACAATATGGCTGGTAACCATCTCTGCTATCATGCAAAAGCAAAAGCATGCTGCTGCGTAGTGCTGCTGAATCGCCTCTGTGAGCGGCATCTAGTACACATACGGTGACAGTCACAAAAGGCTAAACAGGCTCCATGATTGCCATGCTATGGCATCTGCCAGGGCAATCCAGGGAAAAAAGGCACGAAATGCTTGTCTGCCATTGCTTTCCCAGCGGAAGGAGTGACTGACGACATTTACCCAGAACCACCCACAACAATGATTTTTGCCGCATCAGGCACTGGGATCTCAACCCGGAAATTCCAAGGGGCGGGGGAGGCTGCGGGAACTATGGGATAGCTACAGAATAGCTACCCACAGTGCAATGCTCCAGAAATTGACGCTAGCCTCGGACCGTGGACGCACACCACCGATTTAATGTGTTTAGTGTGGCCGCGCACACTTGATTTTATACAATCTGTTTTGTTAAACCGGTTTATGTAAATTCGGAATAATCCCGTAGTGTAGACGTACCCTCAGTCTGGGATTCAGACCTCCCAACTGTGGTGTACACATACCCTGAGTGTCACAAAGGAAGTATAGTAGCACAGACAATCTGTCCATTGCTTTAAATTGGGGTGCTACAGTGCATATTGCATATTGCAAGACTTGTATTATATTTTATTTCTGTGTTTTTTCAGTTGAACTTCAGATACACAATGGTAGGTTTATTTTGATATTTGAGTTTATCGTTAATTGGACTGAGCACAAATTACTTATGGATTGAGGGTATCACTATAGTTCCTTGGACACACTGAGCCTTCAAGCCATTGTCAGTAAGGTATCAGTAGTAATGGTTGGCTAGGGGAAGGGCATTTCTAAACAGGAGTCAGTGGGGTGTGGGCTGGGTCTCCATTTTTGTGCGAGCCCAGGGACTTGATTTTATTTAGTTATAGATTGTGAACTGTTACTGGATCTAGGTGATGGATCAGGTGTGGTGTGTAGGAAAGTTGATGAATATGAAAACTGTCAGCTGATGACTGGGGAGGTCTACAGGGACAGCTCCTCCAGTAAGGTAAGGTAATACCCGTTCACTTAATTTCAAACTGAAATCACACTGTTCTTTTGAAGGCCAATCACAAGTGACAACAGTAAGTTCTCTTTGATTTCTCAAGTGCTACTATCCTTCAGAAGAATGTCCTTAACCAAAAACAGATATTTCTTCATTTCATCATCTTTCCTCAATCATAGGAGATTCATTATCCATCAGATTTCTTTTAAAACACATAACTGAACTGTTGAGGACTTTCTCTCCCATCAAGTTGGTTCATCGCCTTAGAATATTTGTACTTATTTTCTCTCTTGCCTCAAATTGAAGGATTGATTTTTAAGTATCTCTTTATGGTATACAGTCAATAATGCTGTGCCTCCTCTTCAATTAATTTTCTCTTTGCGTGTATGCAGGAGGCTAACATAAAGATATTTATGGTGTTTACTTTTTCAGGATGTAGTAATTTTTCACGATATGATGTGTGTTATTAATTTGGCAAATCATTTGTGGGGATAAAAATTATATCTATTTTACATGTTGTACATTTCTGTTGAATAGTAACTCCATGAATTTCAACAAATGCTTCGTTTCATATTCTCAGCCACACTGTTGCTTCTTCATGCTGCTCTCACTACACAAATCCCCCCCCACCAAAAAAAAAAAACGAATCTCAGTACTAGGGGATTTCCCTTCCGTTGGGGAATGTTTTTGTGATGTACAGCCAGTATATATGTCTCTATTTCCCCCTCCTTCTTGCCCAGTGCAAGGGCTGTGGCCAGGAGAAAAGGGGCACAGTTCACTATTCATACTATCTGCCTTCTGAAATACCCATAGAATCTGTTTATAATGAGAACAATGTAGTGCATCCTTCAAGCTACTCTATCCTGTAAGGTGGGAATATATGATTAAAGAGCCAGCTCAAAATTGGAGGGAATGATGAAAGCAGAACCTTTCATCACTCCTCCTCCCAAACCCTATCCCGAGTGTCCTTGAGTGTTCTTTAGCCAGTAGTCCAGATCTCTTTAATTACCTTCAGCCCACTGATTAGGGCATTCTGCTAAGAGGTGAGAAATCCAAGTTCAAATCCCTAATCCACCTCCAGCACAGTGTGTAAACTGGTTCTCCTACATTCTGGGTGAGTGCCGTAACAACAGACACTGGTTAGAGATGGGTTATGTATGTATGCAGGAGGATCCTGAGCTGAGACTGGCCACTGCTTCCTCTGCCCATTTCTGAAGAAAAAAAAATTCTGTTCCAACCAACCCGGTGTGCATTTCCATGGATTTTCCTGTGAGCTATTTGTACATCTCTAAGGCAGGAAGGAGTCTGTTTTTGAATGCTTAAATATTAATTTTCTTTCTCAGGAAAACTGCAAGAAAATAATCATAAATATTTATTGGATTGTCTGGTGGCTTCCCCTCCCACCCCTCAACCACCCAATGAAATAAAATAAATCAGGAGTTAAATAAATAAGGAAAATACTAAGCAAAAACCTCTATAATAGAGAAAGAAATCACAATTTTCTTCCAACTTTGTATGTTCTGATCTCAGAAATGGCTATTACTGCCTAGGGAATCACATTTTTTGTTATACTTGCCCTTGATTTAACATCTATACCTTCAAAGAAGATGGGCCTGATTTTTAGAGTTTTTGAGCACTCCCAACCCCAATGAAATCAACAGGAAATACAGATTCTTTGGACACAAGGAGTCTCAAAAGTAGGCTCTGCAAATTAGTGGTTGCTATTAAATATTTAACTTCAAGATGTGCAACAGAAAAAAGGGAATTCAGCTGAGACTGAGTAGACCTTTTCATTTTACTTAGCTTTAATATGTTTGTTATTTTTTCTACGAAACTTGTTTCAACTTTGTCTCACATTCCAATGTTTTCTGCATCTTTCCTCTTTAATATTGCTACCTATGTGTCATGTTCTCCCTCTCCATCTCGCTGTTTGAGTCCTCTCATTTCTCAGCCAACAAGCTAATATAGCGATGAATGTAATGTAAAAATCCAGAATTTATTATCAAGGCTAACTTTTCACTATTGACTTTCTGTATTTATATAATATATCACCCTCCCATACAATGTGAAAACAATTGTGACCTCTGTTTTGTCTCATACCTCAAACACTTGCCTTAAGGTTGGATTTCATAATGCTGCAGCGCTAGTTACATCAAGTTAAATTTGGGCTTTGATCCTCTGACACTTTTAGCTGCTCTGTAACAGTATTCACACTCCACAGAAAAGTGTTGTTAGTCACTTTCAGCTGAATTTTGTATCATGGCTGATTTGATTCCATCGTTTGTGATGTCCAGGAGAAATGGGAAAGTTAGGATCGGTTCTGAACAATTTTACTCACACAGAAGCAGAGTCTGAGTGTAACAAAAAGCCATGGATGTACTCATTTCACTGACCTTCAAGAAATTGGCTTTCATTCAGATGTCCCATGCAAGGTCCAGAAAGGGGGTTGCTGTATGCAGTTTTTTCTCCTGCTCAAAGTTAATGCTCTAAAAGGAGCAGTGTAGACAAGGTGGCAGAGGCAGTGACTCAGGCTAGTTACTGAATAGGTAATAATTGGAGATATACCAATCTCCTAGAACTGGAATGGACCTTGGAAAGTCATTGAGTCCAGCCTGCTGCCTTCACTAGCAGGAGCAATTTTTGCCCCAGATCCCTAAGTGGCCCCCTCAAAGATTGAACTCACGAACCTGGGTTTAGCAGGCCAATGCTCAAACCACTGAGCTATTCCTCCCCCCCAACCTCATACAACCCTCTGCATAGGTACTTGGCTGGATAGCCTAAGCCCCTGCCACTGACCACTGCCACCACACTGCTTTTTTGTACCACATCCTCAATTAGAGCTGTTGTGTGTAAACCACCCAAGCTGGGAATCACACCTCCCAGCTGCTGTATAGACGTACATGAAGTGTCACAAAGACTGTGGAGCTTGGCAGAGAATCTCTCCATTACATTACACTTGGCTACTGGTTTGCATATTGAAAAACTTGAATTATTTTGAAATAATTTTTATTTTTTACATTTTACAGAGGAGCTTGGGATAGAGAACTGTAGATTTACTTAGATTTTTGGGTTGAATGTTAACCAGATTGAGCACACATTTCTTTTAAACCCCATAACAGACCTGTTGATGACTCTTTCACAGCAAGTTAGTTTGCTATCTTAGAATATTTGTATTTATTTTTCCTCTGGTCTAAAATTGAAGGATTGATTTTAAATATCATCTTACATTCAATAATACCATGCTTTCTCTTCCATTAATTTTCTCTTTGAAAGTATGCAGGAGGCTAGCATAAGATATTCATGGTGTTTATTTTTTCATGATAAAATTTCTTTTCATGAGATGGTGTGGGTTATTAATTTGGCAAATCATTTTGAGAAGATAAAAATTATATCTATTTTAAATGTTGTGCACTACTGTGAATTTGTCTATGAATTTCAACAAATGCTATATTTCATATTCTCAGCCACACTGCAGCTTTGCCCTCTGCTGGACTCTTTCCAATTTTTCCACATCCTTCTTGTAGTGTGGGGCCCAAAACTGGACACAGTACTCCAGATGAGGCCTCACCAATGTCAAATAGAGGGGAATGATCACATCCCTCGATCTGCTGGCAGTGCCCCTACTTATACAGCCCAAAATGCTGTTAGCCTTCTTGGCAACAAGGGCACACTTGACTCATATCCATTTTCTCATCCACTGAACCCCTTGGTCCTTTTCTGCAGAACTGCTGCCTAGCCGTTCGGTCCCTAGTCTGTAGCAGTGCATGGGATTCTTCCATCCTAAGTGCAGGAGTCTGCACTTGTCCTTGTTGAACCTTATCAGATTTCTTTTGGCCCAATCCTCTAATTTGTCTAGGTCCCTCTGTATGCTATCCCTACTCTCCAGCATATCTACCATTCCTCCCATTTGAGTGTCATCTGCAAACTTGCTGAGGGTGCAGTCCACACCATCCTCCAGATCATTAATGAAGCTATTGAACAAAATTGGCCCCAGGACCGACCCTTGGGGCACTCCGCTTGATACTGGCTGCCAACTAGACCCATTGAGCCTGGGTAGAAATGCCTCATACTGCCCAGGGATTAAATTCTTTATTATACTTTGCACTGATTTTGCATCTCCAACTTCAGAGACCTTGGGCCTGATTTTCAAAGCTGCTGAGCATCCACAATTCCAAATAAAGTCAACAGGAGACTCATGTTCTGGGGAGACAGGAGACCTTTACACAGTGACAATCAGTGGCCTCTATTGAAAATTTAAGTCCAGTTGTGCAACAGCAAAAGGGAGCTCAGCTTAAACTTTGAATAGACCTTTCCATTTTACTTAGTTTTTATAATTCCATCATTTTTCATAAACAAAACCATTTTTTCTCACATTCCAATGTTTTTGTTATCTTTCCCCTTCTATCTTTCCCCTATATGCCAAATTCTCTCTCTCCCTGTCTCTTTTTTAGTCCTTTCATTACTCATCAAATGAGATCATATAATGATGAATGCAATGCAATAGAATCAGGTTCAAGGTATTCTTTTCATTATTAAGATATTATATGTATCTATATCTCCCTGCAATCCCAGGTAGAATCCTTGATGCACTTTTTGTTTGGTGTCATGCTTCAAACACTTACCTTAGGGTATGTCTAAACTTAAAATGCTACAGTAGCACAGCTGTTCCACTGCAGAGGCCACATTGTACCTCATCAGTGTGTACACCACCTATCCCAATGGCAGGAATTCTTCCATTGGCATAGGTCATCCATCTCTCTAAGAGGCAGTAGTTGAAGGCAGCACTTAGTGAAGATTCTACTATGCCAACAGGAGAGCCTCTTCCTTCACTGTTGGTCCTCCATGCCCGCAAGAGGCAGTAGCTATGTCAATGGCAGTATCCCAACCATCGACATAAAACTGTCTACACCAGAGGTTAGGTTGGTATAATGGCTTCACTTAGGGATGTGAATTTTTCACACCTCTGAGTGAAGTAGTTATGCAGAACTAATTTTCTACTCTACACCAGGCCTTAAAGTTATATTTCACTGCTACAGAATAAGTTACACCATGATAAATTTGTGCTTTGAGCTTCTCAGATTTCATTTTTAGCTTCTAAGTAACCATATTCATGCTCCACAGAAAAGTTGTTAGTCACTTTTAGTTGAATTTTGAACAATGACTGCTTTAACTTTGACATTTTTTTTCTTGTCCGATAGGTGATCTTCAGGAGAAATTGAGTAAGTAGGACCTGCTTTGTGAAAAATTTCACTCACACAGATGCAAGTTCTGTGCTGAAACCATTGCTGTATTCATCTCACCACTCTTTAAAAAGTCGCCCTTTATCTGGATGGCTCACTCTTTCTTTGGTTGTGAGTTTTTCTTTCACAAATAATGAAGGGGATTCATGCATCTAGTTAATTTTCTGTCACAAATCAATGTGCTAAAAATAGCAGTGTGGGCAGAGTGGCAGAAGCAGCCGGTTGGGCTAGCCATCTAAGCACAATGCCACCTGACTCCCATGAACAGGTAGCTTTAAATTAGGATGCTATATTTTTATATTGCATATTGAAAGACTTTGTATTCTTTTAAATCAAATTTTATTTTTATGTTTTTAGGCAAGCTTGAAAAGCAGGACATTAGGTTTACTTTGAATTTTTAGTTTGGTTTTAACCAGATTGAGTACAAATTACCTACAGATTGTTGATGTCACAATAGTTCCTTCGACAGATTGAGGGTTCAAGCCAATGTCAGTAAGGTGCCTGTGATAATGGGTGGCTGGGTGGAGGGCATTTGTAAACAGGAATCAGTGGGGTGTCAGCGGGGTCTCCAATATTATGAGTGAACAGTGCCTTTGTTTAGTCACGGAATGCAAGATTCTGAGCTGTTACTGAGTTTGGGTGATGTGTCAGGCATGGTGTGTAAAAAGGGGGATGAATGACAAAAGTGGCATCTGATGACTGGGGAAAACAGCTCCTTCAGTGAGGTAAGGTTACTAGTTCATCCAATTTCTAATTGAAACAGCACTGTTCTTTTTCAGACCAACTCCAGAATGTAGTTGGTAAGTTCTCTTTGATTTCTAAACTTCTACTATCCTTCAGAAGAATGTTTTTAAATGAAAACAGATATTTATTCTTTTCATTGCCTTTTCTCAATCCAAGGAGAGCAAATTACTCCGCAGATTTCATTTTAACCCCTAACAGAACTGATAACTTTCTCTCCCACCAAGTTGATTCATCATCCTAGAATATTTGTATTTATTTTCTCTGTAGTCTAAAATTGAAGGAGTGATGTTCAGAATCACTCTGTATAGTATGCACATTCAATACTTCCATGCCTCCTCTTCTGTTCATTTTACCTTTGAGTGTATGTAGAAGGCTAGCATAAAATTTCTTTTGTGTTAATTTTTTCATGATATAGTATGTTAGTAACTGGAAAAATAATTTTTGAGTAGATAAAATTATACCTATTTTAAATGTGCACATCGCTGTGGAACATTAGCTCTTTGAATAAAAAAATAAATTTCTCACCACTGGGAAAGTCTCTCTACCTCTCCTCTCAATCATCTCCTGTCCATGCTGCCACTGCTCTTCCTCGTGCTTTTGCTGTTTCTCACAGTCCTCTTGTTCCTTCTCATGGTCCTCCAGCTCTTTCAGTCTCATCTCCAATTCCATCTGTCTCAGATCCACCAACGGGGAACCCCGTGAAGATCCCCTGATGGCTGGGGATGTGGGTCTTAGCAACACACAGCTGTCTCTCCAACTGGCCCAGACCCTCTTGCAGCCCCATTTGGGGTCAGGAACCTGCTCCTTGGAGTGATCATCATCCTCCAGCTGTGCAGTCAGCTGCACTTTGGTGAACTTTCCAATGCATAACCCTCTCCCTCTCCTCAAGTCTACAATGTCCTTCTAAAGGAGACAGTTATACACCATTTTCCTCTGTTCTCTCTAATTCCTCATTGCCTTACTGCTCCCTGTCACTCACTTACTGCAGGATGCTCCTGGTGCCCTCAGCAGCCAACTGTCCACTGGGTGCTCATATGAACACTGACAGCAGCTGTCAAAGTCACAATCAGTGCTATGAAACTGCCCTGAATGAAGTCAGTCAGGATTCCAGTGCACTGTCTCTCTCCTCAAGGGACACTAGATGTTACCCCCTCTAAAGCACTGATCACCATGTATTCTTTGACAGGTTTCCATGCCCCATTCAGGGTGTATGTCCCGTCCTCAGTTTCCATTTTTGGTCATGTACAGGTTTGGTGCTGTTGGCCATTTTGAAAAAAAATAATTTTTGAACAGGGGAATGTTGTGTGCTTGTGTTTTGACACGTTTGGCTGGGTTTTGTGAGAGAACTTAAAGAAAAGGGGTTTAAAAAAAGGAAAATTTTTACCTTAGGTTTAGTAAGGAGGGATGTGTGGGAATTTGGCACATGGGTATGTTTGGGTATGTTAGAGGCTAAGTGGCCTTGGGCTGGTTCTCAGCTGCCAAGTAGGCAGTAAATAGGATAATAAATCAGAAAGTTGTACAGGATGATAATTACCCTATGAAGTTACAGCTGTGCCTGTATGTATTTTATTAACCAATTAGCAACTGCTTGATTGCTTGCCATAATTGTATATAAGAGCATGCTGGAGAGAAATAAATGACTTTGCTACCAACCACATTGATTGCTGGGTTCTGTCCGTGCCCGCCTGAGAGGCACTGCGACGCAACAAATGGTGACCCCGACGTGATTCGAATCAAATGATGATAGTGTTGGTGGCCTAGTGTCGGTGGCCTGTTCCAGGCGGAGGAGCTGCGGCGGGGAGTGCTGGAGAAGCCCCCGGGCGTCCGAAAAGAGAGGCGCACCTGAGCCCTGAGGAGAGCGGCTATAAGCCGCGGCGGAGAAGGGTGGCTATAAGCCGTGGAGGAAAGCAGCGGCTATAAGTCGTGGAGGAGAAAGGCGGCTATAAGTCGCGGAGAAAAGCGGCGGCTATAAGTCGCAGAGGAGAAGGGCGGCTATAAGCCGTGGAGGAAAGGGGCGGCTATAAGCCGCGGAGGAGAAGGGCGGCTATAAGCCGCGGCGGAGAAGGGCAGAGCAGCTAACATGGGAACCGCTGTATCAGCGGAAGAAAAGATAACACAGAAGCCTTTATTGCACATTATGAAGCGGCAGGGAGAAAAGCTCCCCTCTGATACGTTATCCCACCTGCTGCGGTGGGGACAGAGAAGGGAACTTTTTGTTAAGCCGAGTACAATTTTTAATAAAACTGTGTGGGAGCGGCTAGGCTCCAAGCTTTGGAAGTCGGTGGCTCAGGGCGATGAGGAAGCCTTTTCCCTGAGTCCAGTATGGAATAAGACAAAGAAGATAGTAAAAACTCTCGCGGCCGAGGCAGTAGTGCAGGCGGCCCTTTCTAAGCTTTTCCGCCCAACGCCCGAAATGCCTTCTGTGTTGCCGGTTGGAGCCAGGGAGTTTTTCGGTGGCGAGGACACAGTGATACCTTTGGCTTCCGACCTGGGTAATGTTGCCCCTGTTATGGTTCCATTACCCTCCAATGTGGCCCTCGGCCCCAATATAACTAATCCTGCTACGGTCCCGCTACCCCCCGATACGCCCGAGCCTATGAAAACAGCTTTGCCGTATGCACCCCCTCCCAAGCCATGCCGTGTCCACGGGACCTGGGTGTGTCACGAATGCGGGGAAACAAAGGAGGCTTGGGTGAGACACGTGCCATCACAGGTCTATCCCAATTTGACTACGCCTATTCAGTTTACCCAGTTTAATGCCTTTTATAAGAAAATGGAGCGCCGGGGTCAACAGCTGCAGGCCATTTATAATAAGTTAAATCAAATGCAAGGTCTTCCAGCTGGATCATCGTGGAAAGAGGGGGAGCTGGAGAGGCTCCGGACCGCCCTTCGGGCACACGACGAGGAGGTGCTCCGCTGGAAGCGAGCCCTGGACGGGAAAACTTTGGAGTGTATGGCGCAGGCAGAGGCTCGTGAGGAGGTGCTCCGCTGGAAGCGAGCCCTAGACGGGAAGACTTTGGAGTGCACGGCACAGGCAGAGGCTCGTGCTGTGGCCCCGGAGGTCGTTCGGACCTACAAGCAAGTAAGTTGTTTTGGCAGGAGCCTGGAGAAGGCGTCCTACGCTGGCTGGTCTAAGCCTGGGACAATGCCGGGAAAACCGTTATGCTTCTCCGGTATGAGCAGCAACAGCTGGGTGTTCTGACACAGGATTCACAGATTAAAAGAAGCCAAGCAGGGAAGGAAAAAAGAACAGAATGAGTTAGCCAAAGACAGCTCATTCTTTTCTGGCCCCAGTCAAGGACACGGCACAGCTAAGACTTGGCGGACAGCCTAGACAAAGGGGCTTGACTGGGCCCAAAAAAGCTAATGAGAGCTGCAAAACCCTGCCAGGCACTAACGGAGTGTGTTAGCTGTCTCTTCTCACAGGTATGGAAGAGCTGCCCAAAGATCCTAGCAGCCCTGGAACCAGGAGTCTTGGAACCAGGAGACTGACTGCTTGGACCCATGATTCTTACTGCAAAAAGACCCCTTCACATCAGGAGGATTCTACTACTGATGATTGGCCTATTTTTTTTATTTTTATTTAGCTTCATTGTGCTTCTAAACAGCAGGAAAAAAGGACAAGGTGATGTGCTAGCTAACCTCTCCCTTGTCCGCTGCAGCCCCCATTGTGTTATTGGATTTTTTTTGAAAGAAGCAAAACCAACTCCAGGAAGCAAAACCATTATAGAATGATGTCCTGGTAATTTTCCCCGTAGAAGCTGAACCACGACGGTGGTGGAAAAGAAGAAAAAACGCTCACATTATTGACATTGCCAAAGTCCAGAAATTCCTGACTAAAAGGACATTGAGAACTGACCCTGGTGAAGAAACGAAGAATTGTACACTGGCAGGAAGAAATTTGGGACTCCTGCTGAAAAATGTGGTATTGATTGGATTTTGGGGTTTATTCTACAGACTGCGCCCTGTGTTTTGGATAAAATTTTTAGCCTGTGTTGCCCTCCCTAATTGGATTGTATATGATATTCCCCCCCCCCCCCAATACTAACCCCAATTTTCTAAAGCTTAATTGTTTTTTGTTTTCAAAGTTTAAAAAAAACTCAGCCAAAGGTTTGTTAAGTATTCTCAAAGGGGGGGAGTTTATGGTGTTATTAGGCATAAATCTAGGTAATTTAGGAGGATGGCTTTGGGGTGTTATTAGGCATAAATTTAGGTAATTTGGGAGAATGACTTTGAATTTATGTGATTCTAGTACCTTTATGTTAAGTGCTTTTGTTAGCCTTATTAGATTTTTGTAAATTTTGTGTTATGTGCTGATTATTGGTAATTGTAAGATTGTTTGATATTAGATGTAGCCAATATTAAAATAGATAGGCTGAAAGCAGATGTTGTAATTAAAGTTATATGCATGAGAATGTAGCCCCCACGGTGGGAAAGTACAGATAATTGTTCACAGAAGAGACCAGAAGGGTGGGGGCTAGTTATAAGGTACACCCTCATAGCTAAATTGATAGTGGGATAGGTTAGTGTTCATGACAGGAACGGTTTAGCAAGAGGAAAAAAGGATCGGGCCCAGGCAGGCAGGCAATAGACAGAGAACTTGGAAAGGAAAAAAGGATCGGGCCCAGACGGGCAGGCAATAAATATAAAGAGATTGGAAAGCTGGTTGGAAACTTTTAAGGGTATAGTGGATAGAAAAGGTAACTGAGCATGAACATGGGGATTTCAAATATTCAGGAGCATATTTGGAATGGTGATTTGGATTAGTAAGTGGCTGTTGGAAGACTAGCTAGTAATTTTTAAGGAGAGTAAACAGTTAATTCTGTGGTTGCTAGAGGGAACAGCAGTTGAATTTTGTAAAAATGCTAAAGAGTAAAGTTTTTGGTGTTTTTGAAATGTTTGTAAATAAATTTAGGCAAAGAGATTAGTTTGCAATTGTTTGGTTATGAATAATTTTGTTGTATTAGCTAAGAATGTATATAGTGCTATGTAATTGAAATTGTATTAGGCTTAAGGGTATATAAGTGGTGATTTTTTTTTTTTAGTGTTTAATAGTAGAATTTATAAGTAAAAAATTTTTAAGCTGTTAATAGCTTTGAATTTAGAAGTAAGCCAGGATGCAATTGTATTACTGTAAATGATTTAATTGATGAAGTAATTCCCCTGTTTTGCCTGAAATTAATAAGGGTATTTGTGTATTTTAAGTAATGATTAATTGCCCAGTAGGGGTATATTTGTTTTTGTTTTTTAGATATTTAAGAGAATTGATGTTAGCTGTATAGTATTTAATGTACCATGCAGTTATTATGGAGTTTAAATTTATGTTTTATGTTTTATGTTTGTTTGTGGTGTTTGTTTTCTGGCCAGAATTGTTGTGGTGTTGTTAAGATGTTTATGTGGTTTATGTTGTGTTTTTTTTTCTGCTGTGACCCCCCCCCTCAGTGTCAGCTTGATCACCTGACACATGAGGGATGGATTGGTAATAGAAATTTGTCACAGGTTGGTGTACAATAGAGAATGGGGGAACCCTGCAGAATTTACATTATTTATTTGTTTTATTTTTGTTAATTTATGTTTGTTGTGTTTGATGTTGTTGGTGTTGTATGTTATGAATTGCATGGTTATAGATGAGCCCTGTTATTAATTTTTTTTGCTTTGTTTTGCATGCCCTCTTTTGTGTGTTTTGGAATAGAGGGGGAGATGTGGATGTGGGGTTGCATTTTCCCTATCCTGCTTTGGTGGAAAGTTACAGTAGTGTGGTCACAAGAATAGAGGGATGCTGTGTATTTTTGCTGCTTGCCTTTTGTATTTTTGTTATTTGTGTGGCCGCCGTTGCTGTTGTGTGGCACGCACATTGGCAGAACCCTCCTGGCCCCTTGGGCCACTTGCGTTACCTGGAGGAGGGAAGTAATAGGTAAAAGTAGGGCATTGCGGAAGATATTGTTATGGTTTAGTTAGGCAGTTGGTGTTTTTATTTGCCTTTTAGCTTTGGCTTGTGTAGATTGTAGTGTTTTGATGTGTGGAGTTGGGAATGTTTTGCTAATGCTTCCTTTTTTTTTCTTTTGATTTTGAATAGAGGGAGCAGATGTGGGAATTTGGCACATGGGTATGTTTGGGTATGTTAGAGGCTAAGTGGCCTTGGGCTGGTTCTCAGCTGCCAAGTAGGCAGTAAACAGGATAATAAATCAGAAAGTTGTACAGGATGATAATTACCCTATGAAGTTACAGCTGTGCCTGTGTGTATTTTATTAACCAATTAGCAACTGCTTGATTGCTTGCCATAATTGTATATAAGAGCATGCTGGAGAGAAATAAATGACTTTCCTACCAATCACATTGATTGCTGGGTTCTGTCTGTGCCCGCCTGAGAGGCACTGCGACGCAACAGGGATGGTTTTAGAGAAAATGTTTAAAAGAGAAAAAAGGGATATTAAATAAAAGTGGAGCATTTAAAAGAGTTATTTTGAAATATTAAAAGAAAAATTCTTTTTTGTTAAAATTAAAAAGACTTTTAAGAAAAATAAGAGATTTTGCAATAAAAGAGAAAAATATAAAGGTAAAAAAAGAATGCTACGTTAAGAGAAAGCACATGGCAGAAAAAAGGGGATTTTAAGAATTAGCTAGAGAGTCTCTGTTCAGTGACACATGGCTGTGTGAAAGAGGTAAAACATAGGAAACAGCAGCAAGAGAGAGAGAGAGAGAGAGAGAGAGAGAGAGAGAGAGATATCCTTTTTTCGTTAGTGAGCAGAACACATGGCTAGTGAGAGTGGTAAAGTATAGAAAACAGAAGCAAGAGCCAAGCAGCAAGATTACCCAGTGGCTGTCATTAGGGAAATTATAACTATACTGGGGGCTGTGAGCCTTGGGAGCAAACCCTGCGGCACCAATCAGAAACTGTTCTACAGCTCACCGGCCTCCTCCCTTCACTCCCCTCCCCTCTGCTCTCCAACCCTGCATTTAACTGACACATTCTTCTCTAAAAAGCAGCCCCCAACCCCCTTTTCTGACGATTCTGTTAAAACTGACTGTGTGCCTCCCCACTGATTTTCATAGGAGCCATTTTTGCTTATATAATGGAGAGTTTAGCCCCTGTCTCTGTTTTAGTCCTCTCATCCTATGAGATAATATAATGATGAATGCACTATAACAATTTAGAAAGATAGATAGATAGATAGATAGATAGATAATATCTTCGTAATGAAAAAAAACTAACAAATGATTCTATCTATACATCTAGCTATCTCAACCTTGCATACCATGTCAGATTATTAATGCACTTTGTCCTGTCACATACCTCAAAAACTCGTCCTAATGCTGGCTTTCATAGTACTGAAAGACAAGTTACATCAAGTTACATTTGAGCTTTGATCTTCTGACACCTCACTATTAACTGCTCAGTAACTATATTTACACTCCACAGAAAAATGTCCTTAATCACTTTACGCTGCATTTTGTAACATGATTTGATTGTAATGTTTAAGATCTCCAGGAGAAAATGAGAAAGCTCAGACAGGTTTCTATGAATAGTGCCATTCACACAGAAGCAGGCTCTGTTTGAAATGAAGAGCCATCACTGTATTCATCTCACTGCCCTTCAAAAAATCTGTTTTTATTCAAATGGTCAACACACCCAGCAAGTGGATTTACATATGTAGTTATTTTTCTTGCTCTTAGTAGTGGACTAAGAATAGCAGTGTTGACACAGTGCCAGAAGCGGAGGTTCTGGCTCCCCACCCAAGTCTAACTCTACCCGAAGCCCTGGGTACTTACTTGGTCAGTTAGCTGAAGCCTTTTTCAGTGACAGCTGCCACCATACTGCAATTTTTAAGCAGAACCTTGAGCAGTGCTGTTATGTACACATACACCCAAGCTGAGAATCACATCTCCCAGCTGCTGTGTCCACATGCCCTGAATGTGACAAAGAAGGTTTAGCAGTGCAGAGTATTTGTCCATTAGAGTAAATTAGGATGCTAGAGTGCATATTACATAGTGCAAAATGTGTGTTTTGAATTTGTTTTTTTCATTTTTCGGAGAAGCTACATGACGAGAATGGTAGGTTTACTTTGATTGTTTTAGTTTAGTGTTAATCAGACAGAACGCAAGTTGCTTGTATTTTGTTTGTATCACAATAGTTCCTTCGAGAGTCTCCTTTTACAAGCAATTGTCGACAAGGTTCCTGTGGTACTTAATGGCTGGGAGATGGGCATTTATAAACGGATTGTCATAGGAGCTATTTTTGCTTATATAACAGAGAGTTTAGTCCCTGTGGTGAATGCGTAGATATTGATGTTCTTTTCAGAAAAAAATCAGGAAAAAATGGGATTACATCATGGTTTCACACAAACAAATTAAAATGAAATGAATAATGTTATATATAAATAAAATGAAAAAAAAATAGATAAAACCTCTGTAATGGAAAACATATTATTTTTGACCGTTGTGTTCTCCCTCCCTCCTCTCTCAGCCGACCAATGTCTCTTAGTCTCCGGGGACCCCATTTTGTGTTATACTCAGGGGCGGCTCTAGGCACCAGCGGGCCAAGCGCCCGCTTGGGGCGGCATCCTGGGGAGGGCAGCATTTGGCTCCGGTGGAGCTCCCGCCAGCATGCCTGCGGCAGGTCCACCGGAGCCCGGGACGAGCGGACCTGCCGCAGGCATGACTGCGGCGGGTCCCGTCTTCCTGCGGCTCCGGTTGAGCTCCCGCAGTCATGCCTGCGGCAGGTCCGCTCGTCCCGGGCTCTGGTGGACCTGCCGCAGGCATGCCGGCGGGAGCTCCACCGGAGCCAAATGCCGCCCTACCCAGGATGCCGGAGCCGCGGGAAGAGGGGACCCGCCGCGGGACTGGGGAAGGGCGGCGCAGCGCTCCGCGCTGCTTGGGGCAGCCTACTTTGTAGAGCCGCCCCTGGTTATACTTCCATTGAATTTGTACCTCCACCTTCGAAGAGTGTGGGCCTGATTTTCAGAGTTGTTGAGCGCACCCAGCTCCCTGTTACGTCACCAGGAGCCACAGCTTCTCTGCCTATGTCCCTAAGAACTGATGCAAGTGCAGGGGGAGGGGCGAAAAATGGCAACTCCCTCCCTCACCACCACAACCACTGTAAACTTCATGGTGACTGCCAAGGCAACTCTAGCAACACCCTCGTCCCCCACGTTGCCAGCCCTGCCAGGATCAGCCATAGGGAAAATGGCGTCCTGGACGAACTTGTATTTTGGCTCTCTGGTGGGCACTGTCTGTTCTGGTAACCCGCATTGCTCCTGCCCCCCACCGCCTCCTCCAGACCCCCACCCATCACCCTGTCTCTCTCTGCTTCCCCTAGCCATCCCCTCACCTCCTCTGGAATCCACTCAATCTCACAGCCCCCACAAATCACCCCATTGGCCCCGGCCCCCAACTGCTTCCCCAGGCTCCCCACCCACTCCCTCCATCACCCCTGGCCCCCACTGCTTCCCCCAGACCCCAACTCTGCTGTCCCCCCTGAAAATCAGTCCTTGTCTACACTACCAGACTGCGAGTTCAAGTCATTGTCAATAAAGTGCCTGTGATAATGGGTGGCTGGGAGATGGGTATATATCAACAGGAGTCAGTGGGGCATGGAAGCCCAGGGCCTCTCCTTTGTTTCGTTCTGGAATATAAGATGCTGAGCTGTTACTAGATCTGGCCGATGGTGGTGTGTAGGAAAGTGAATGAATGAGAAAACTGGCAGCCGATGATTGTTCAGGTCTGCAAGGACAGCTCCTTGAGAGAGTTGATGTAATATATGTTCACCCAATTGATAACTGAAATCACAATGTTCTTTTCCAGGCCAAGTAAAGAGTGAAAAGAGTAATTTCTCTTTGATTTCACAACTGGATTTTCCATCAGAAGAATGTTCTTAAATAAAAAAAGATATTCTTCATTTCATTGTCTAGCCTGGGAGAGTTCTTTAACCATGAGGTTTTTTTAAACTCCGTAACAGAACTGTTGAGGACTCCCTTTCACAGAAGCTTACTTAATTATCCAGGAATTTTTGTACTTATTTTTTTCTCTGGTCTAAACTTGAAGGACTGATTCTGAGTGCTGTACAGCCAGTATATATGCCGACATTTCCTCCTCCTTCTGGCCCAGTGTAAGGGGTGTGGCCAAGAAAAAGGGGGCATGGCTCAATTCCTACTACCTGCCATCGGCAGTAAGCATGGGATCTGTTGGTAAGGAGAAAAGTTTAGAGCATCCTTCAAGCTGCTGTTTTCCTGCAAGTTGGAAACATCTCAATGAAGAGCCAGCTCAAAATGGGGGGGGGGGGAGGGAGATGAAAGCAGAATCTTTTCTCCCTCCTTCTTCACACCGTACCCTGAGTATCCTGGAGTGTTCCTTAGTCACAAAACATTTTAACACTTATCTCACATTGTAATATTTTCAACCTCTTTCCCCTTTAATCTTGCTTTCTCTTGCCTTGTCTCTGTTTTAGTCCTCTCATCCTATGAGATAATGTAACCATGAATGCAGTATAACAATCGAGATAGATAGATAGGTAGACAGATAGATGATAGATGATATGTTTGTAATGAAAAAAGCCTAAAAAATGATTCTATCGATCTATCAATCTATCTATCTATTTCACTCTTGCATACCATATCATACTATTAATGCACTTTGTCCTATCTCTTACCTCAGAAAAATGTCTTAATGTTGGCTTTCATAGTTCTGAAGGGCAAGTTACATCAAGTTAAATTTGAGCTTTAATCTTCTGACACCTCACATTTAACTGCTCAGTAACTATATTTACACTCCACAGAAAAGTGTCCTTAGTCACTTTCTGCTGAATTTTGTAACATGATTTGATTGTAATGTTTATGATCTCCAGGAGAAAATGAGAAAGCTAGGATAGGTTTCTATGAACAGTTCCATTCTCACGGAAGCAGACTCTCTTTGAAATAAAGAGCCATCACTGTGTTCATCTCATTGCCCTTAATAAAAATATAATATAATAATTGGAGATATACCTATCTCCTAGAACTGGAAGGTCCAGCCCTCTGCTTTCACTAGCAGGACCAAGTACTGATTTTTACCCCAGATCCTTAAGTGGTCCCCTCAACGATTAAACTCAGAAATCTGGGTTTTGCAGGCCAATGCTCAAACTACTGAGCTATCCCTCTCCCAAATATATTATTATTTTTTATAACTAAATAAAGGATGTGAGTTCTAAGGGAATGCCCTTTCAGTGGGGAAACATTGTGTGGTGTTGAGCCAGTCTCTATGTCTCCATTTCCCCCTTCTTCTTCCCCAGTGTGCGGTGTTTCGCAAGGAAAAAGGGGCATAGATCAGGATTCATATAACCTGCCTTCTGGAATACCCATGGGATCTGTTGGTATTGAGAATTGGCTTATCGTATCCTTCAAGATGTTGTATTCCAGAAGGTGGGGATATCTGTCTGAAGAGCCTGCTCAAAATTGGAGGGAAAGATGAAAGCAGACCCTTTCATTGCTCCTCCTCCCCACTCCTATCCTGAGCATCCTTGGTCTTTCTTTAGCCACTACTCTGGATGTCTCTAACAACCTTCAGGCCGGTGATTAGGGCACTCTGATGAGTGATGGGAAATCCAAGTTGAAATCCCTGATCCACCTCAGGCAGAGGGAAACTAACTCGGTCTCTGACCTCCTCAGTGAGTGGTGTAACAAGAGGCCCTGGTTGAGACGTGGCTTGTGTGTATATGCAGAGCTGAGAAGGGCAGTTGCATCCTTTGTCCATTTCTGAAGAAATGAACAACACTGTTGCAACTGAGCTTTTGCGCATTTCCTCGCATTCTCATATAAGTTTTTTTCCTGCCTCCAAGGTGGGATGGAGCCCATTTTTGAATGCTGAAATATTGATTTTCTTTTTCAGGAGAACTGCAGGAAAAGAATAGTAAGTACTGATGGGATTGTCCAGTGGCTTCACTGGCCCCCAGGAAATGAAATGAAATATGTCCATGTATGACAGGGGGAAAAAAAGAAAAAACCTCTCTAATGGAAGAAAATTATGATTTGTTTCTCAAACTTTGTCTTTTCTGAGCTCAGTAATGAACTTTACTGCTTAGGGATCACATCTTTTGTTATACTTTCCGTTGATTTTGCAGAGAGTGTGGGTCTGATTTTCAGAGTTGTTGAGCACTCCTAACACCCAATTAACTCAAGAGGAGAGACCGGATGTCTGGACATATAAGGTCACTAAAAGAGGCTCTTAAAATCAGGGGCCACTCTTGTAGGTACATCTTCACTACCCACCATATCGGCAGGTAGCAATCAATTTCTCAGAGTTCGATATATCGCGTCTCATCTAGACGCGATATATCGAACTCCGAACACACTCCCGTCGACTCCAGAACTCCACCACTGCGAACGGCGGTGGTGGAGTCGACGGGGGAGCTGTGGACTTCGATCCCGCGCTGTGAGGACGGGTAAGTACTTCGAACTAAGGTACTTCGACTTCACGTAGCTGAAGTTGCGTACCTTAGATCGAACCCCACCCCTAGTGTAGACCAGGCCTTACAAATTCAATTTCAAGATGTGCAACAGCACAAAGGAGGTCAGCTTAGACTCTCAACAGACCTTTCCCCTTTCCTTAGTTTACCCCTTTCTATTATTTATTGTGGGAGAAAAAAACATGTTTCAGTTTTCTCTCGCATTCTAATGTTTTCTGCAAACCCATGTTTTCTGCAAACCTTTGCTCTTTAATCTTCTTCCCAATGTGCCATGGTCTCATTCTTACCGTTGCTCTTTGAATCCTCCCATTTCTCATCCATTGAACCAATATAGAGATGAATAGATTGTAAACTTTGTGATATAGTCAGATTTAAGATTACCTTTTCATTAATAAAATACTGTAGATCGATTGCCTTCTCATGTCATGTCATAACATTTGTGTATTCTTTCCTGTCTCATACATCCAATACATCCCTTGATGTTGGATTTCATAGTGCTGAATCACACCTCCCAGATGCTGTGCAGATATACTGTGTGTGTCACAAAGGAAGTGAAGTAGGACAGAGAGTGTGTTCCTTACTTTTAATTTTGCTATGGGTTTGCATATTGAAAGACTTGCATTATTTTGACATAATCTTTTTCTTTTTTTTCTCTTTCAGAGGTGCTTGAGACGCAGAATGGTTGGTTTGCTTTGATTTTTGAGTGTAGTGTTAATCAGACTGATCCCAAATTATTCATTGCTTGTGGGTATAACAATCATTCCATCAACAGACTCAGGGTTCAAGCAGTGTAGATGAAGTGTCTGATGCAATGGGTGACTGGAAGATGGGCATTTGTAACCCCGAGTCAGCAGAGAGTGAGCAGGGTTTCCAGTTTTGTGCAATCCCAGAGACTTTGCTTTGGTTAATTCTGGAAAGCAAGATTCTGAGTTGTAACTAGATCTGACTGATGGGACAGGTGTGGTGTGTAGGAAAAGGGATGAATGAGAACCCTAGCATCTGTCTCTGGCGAGTTCTGCAAGGAGTGAGGGAAGGTAAGAAGTGTTCATCCAATTTCTCATTGAAATCACACTGTCCTTTTACAGGTGAACTCTATAGGTTAAATGGTAAGTTCTGTAAGATTTCTCAACTGTTTTTCCCCCCTATACAAGACTGTTCTTTAAAAAGAGCATTTATTTTTTCATTTCCTTGTTTCCTCTCAATCCATGGAGAGATCGTTACCCATGAGATTGCTTTTCACCCCATAATGGAACCACTGAGGGCTCTTGCTCACAGAAAGTTATTTAACTAGCCTAGAACATTTTCACTCTGGCCTCAAATTGAAGGACAGATTTTAAGTATCCTTTTCGGCATACACAATGATAAAGCCATGCCTCCTCTTCCATTAACTTTCACTTTCAGTGTGTTCAATAGCAGGAACCATCAAACTCATACATGAAGTGACATCAGCCAACATCCCTGATGCCTCACAATCAGGGTTCAGACCAGAGCACAGCACAGAGATGGCTCTAGTGACATTAAATGGTAACTTACTCATGCTCTTGGGCACAAGTATGATCACCATGGTCATACTGAACCTCTCTGCAGCCTTTGACACTAAGGACCACCAATCAATGTTTATAGATTTGAGCAAGTTTCTTTTCTTTTCTTTTCTTTTTGTTGAGTTCACCAAATAGTTTTGAATGAACCAAAAAAACTGAAAATTTTGAAATTGTTTCAACCCAACCCAAAATTTTTTCATTTTGATTTTGTGCACTTTGACAGAAGGACTAGATTCACAAGATGACCAAGGAGAAAAAGCTCTTGTATAACATTCATCCCAGTGGTTAGACTACACACCCAGTCTGCAGAAGACCCTTGTTCAATTTCTTCCCCCCCCCCGCCCTCCCAATTTGCCCAATGTGGTGGAAGTATTAGCACTTGTTTGTTCTATATCGGCACACAATTTGCTAGCCCCTGGACTATGAGACATTCTGTTATGGATTCCTCTCACTCTCTCCTGTTTAATTTGTTTTAATAATTGGATATATACCTATCTCCTAGAACTGGAAGGGACCTCAAAAGGTCATCACGTCCAGCCTCCTGCTTTCACTAGCAGGACCAAGTACTGGTTTTTGCCCCAGATCCCTAAGTTGCCCCCTCAAGGATCAAACTCACAACCCTGGCTTTTGCAGGCTAATGCTCAGGCCACTAAGCTATCCCTCCTTTCTGTAAAATACCTAAATAATCACTGGAGCAGAGATATTGGAACTTGGGTCTTCTTTGCCTTATGTATGTGCTGTAAGCACCAGACTCTAGAGATTCTTCTCTAGAATCATAGAATATCAGGATTGGAAGGGACCTCAGGAGGTCATCTAGTCCCAGCCCCTGCTCAAAGCAGGACCAATTCCCAACTAAATCATCCCAGCCAGGGCTTTGTCAAGCCTGACCTTAAAAATCTCTAAGGAAGGAGATTCCACCACCTCCCTAGGTAACCGATTCCAGTGCTTCACCACTCTCCAAGTGAAAAAGTTTTTCCTAATATCCAACCTAAACTTCCCCCACTGCAACTTGGGGACCATTACTCTTTGTTCTGTCATCAGGTACTACTGAGAACAGTCTAGATCCATCCTCTTTGGAACCCCCTTTCAGGTAGTTGAAAGCAGCTATCAAATCCCCCCTCATTCTTCTCTTCTGCAGACTAAACAATCCCAGTTCCTTCAGCCTCTCCTCATAAGTCATGTCCTCCAGCCCCCTAATCATTTTTGTTGCCCTCCGCTGGACTCTTTCCAATCTTTGTGAAGACAGAGGCAAAAAAATCATTGGGGTAGCCATATTAGTCTGGATCTGTAAAAGCAGCAAAGAATCCTGTGGCACCTTATAGACTAACAGACGTTTTGAAGCGTGAGCTTTCGTGGGTGAATACCCACTTCGTTGGATGCAAGACTCTTGCATCCAACGAAGTGGGTATTCACCCATGATAGCTCATGCTGCAAAACGTCTGTTAGTCTATAAGGTGCCACAGGATTCTTTGCTGCTTTTAAAAAAATCATTGAGTATGTCGGAGAAAAACTCAGTTCTCGCTTTTTCGTTTGTGTGCAGCAAAATCAAATACTTTATTATTTCTCTAGTAATTACAATAGAGGGAGGGAGTGCCCTAGGACACAGGGTCGCCCCAGTCCCGGCCAGGTCTCTCAACTGGTAAACAATTACAGCAAGCCTTTATACTTTTGTTACAGACAATAACTAGCAATAATACAGACAATAAAGAGCAACAACTGCATTTTGTTTATACATAAGCCTTTCTGCTGTCTTATTTGTCTCACTCCTAGAAGACGCCAGCCTGCATATTTGGTTATCAATACAAGGTCGTAATAACTTTTTACACAGTTCTTTTCCTCTCGCCTCACACTATCCTTGCTTCTACAAGTCTCACGTCATTAGGGTCACAGTTGGCCTAACTCTTGCTAACTGACTGACATGCATTAAAATCCCCTTTGAATCCTTGTTAATTCTTTCCCTGCTTCCACAAGTACATTAGCTTTTTCCACATCCTCTGTCACTAGGTTGCCTCCCTCATTCAGTAAGGGGCCCACACTTTCCTTGACTTTCTTCTTGTTGCTAACATATCTGAAGAAACCCTTCTTGTTACTCTTAACATCTCTTGTTAGCTGCAACTCCAAGTGTGATTTGGCCTTTCTGATCTCACTCCTGCATGCCTGAGCAATATTTTTATACTACTCCCTGGTCATTTGTCCAATCTTCCACTTCTTGTACGCTTCTTTTTTGCGTTTAAGATCAGAAAGGATTTCACTGTTAAGCCAAGCTGGTCGCCTGCCATATTTACTATTCTTCCTACACATTGGGATGTTTTTTTCCTGCAACCTCAATAAAGATTCTTTAAAATACAGCTCTCCTGGACTCCTTTCCCCCTCATGTTATTTTCCCAGGGGATCCTGCCCATCAGCTCCCTGAGGGAGTCAAAGTCTGCTTTTCTGAAGTCCAAGGTCTGTATTCTGCTGCTCTTCTTTCTTCCTTGTGTGAGGATTCTGAACTCGACCATCTCATGGACACTACCTCCCAGGTTCCCATCCACTTTTGCTTCCCCTACTAACTCTTCTCTGTTTGTGATCAGCAGGTCAAGAAGAGCTCTGCCCCTAGTTGGTTCCTCCAGCACTTGCACCAGGAAATTGCCCCCTACACTTTCCAAAAACTTCCTGGATTGTCTGTGCAATGGGGCATTACTGTCTGAACGATGTGCTCCTCTGTGCCTGTAGGCAACTCCTTAGCATTTAATTTAAAAATGCACCTACTACCTTTTTAATTTTATGTGACAGCAGTCTGGTTCCATTTTGATTTAGGTGGAGCCTGTTCTGCCTGTGTAGGCTCCTTCTTTCCCAAAAGGTTTCTCAGTTCCTAATAAACCTAAATCCTTCCTCCCAACACCATAAATGCTTTGACACTCTGCAGTTCTGCCTGTTTAACTGATCTTGAATTTGGAATTGCAAGCATTTCCAATATTAATTTGATCTTCTCAGCAAAGTAAGCTGACAGCTTTGCATGAGTGGTTGATGTTTGGGACTGATGTCTGATGTATTCATTCTGGGTTGACTGAGCAAGTCACTAGGCAGAATAGATCTGCCCACCGTACCACTCCTGACTTCACTGCAGGGGAACAGAGGGGTTATTTCACCTCCTTTGTTGCAGAAGCCTAGTTTGGCATGTTTTATTTGTGCTGCTGGCAGAGGGATTCAGAATGTTTTTTGTACAAGTAGTTTTCTAACTTTCTGCCTGTGCACTTTTCATCTGCTCCTGTTTGTGAACCATGGTGGTCTTCCCACTTTGTATTTGGGTAATGGGCAGTTTGTGACCAAGGCATCTGATAGCGATAATTGGGTGATTGTACTAAGTCATCAGCATCTTGGCCTTGCAATTGTGGGGCTTGTTCTCTTTGGGTCAGTTGAAAACCTAGAAAGTTCAGGAGTCTTAAGGGGTGACCCACTATGATTATTTACTAGCCAGATGTGGGAGGGATGGTTATGACCTGTGTCTGGATGAGGAAATGATCAGATCGAGAGTTTGGTACCCTGGGGATAACTCAAATGTCTAGTTTTTGGCTGCAGATAGGCTCCAATGTCCATCTGAGGGCATGTGTAGGTCCAGAGACTGTCTGAAAGAGTCCCATGTGGACCATGAGATCAACTTCTATGGTATCATTTGCATTGTGCATTTGAAGATAGCTGTCCCTGAGGAGTAATATTATGGGGCATGCAAGTGCCATGCTGGGCAGCAGCTCCATGAGTTCCTTCTGGCGTGACAGTGTTTCCATTTGGAGGGCTGAGTCTCTCGACTATCGCCTGCATATTATATGGATTCATTCACATGTGTGTTTCTTAGGCTACATTACACTACACTCCGCTGGCAGCAGCCTATAGTGTATGTTTACTACACACCACAGGGTGTAGTTAAACATACACTATAGGCTCACATATAGTATAGGCTCACCATGCCCACACTGCAGTAGCTACATGTGTCACTGAAAGGCTCTGGCATGACTTGGGTAAGTAGAGAACTTTACAGAGTATGTACTCAGGGATATACTGGCACCCTTCAGGTATGACTTTACTCCATGTACCTAAGCTGAGGAACAGGCATCTGGGGCATTCCAGTGCTGTGTTGAGCAGAAGCTCTGAGAGTTCCTCCTTGGTTGACAATGTGTCCATTTGGAGGGCTATACACGACTGCGAGTCTCACAGCCTTTGCTTTGCAGATCATATTGCTGCAGTCACATGTCTGTTTTTAGCTTACATTGTTTTTAGGCAGCCATGTGTAGTGTACGTGTAGCTACACGCTGCAGTGAAATGCACACCAGGTTCCTACTGCAGTATGTTGATGGAAGCATCAGTGAAAGACTCAGGAAGCAGGAAACAGCTTCAGCTGCACTTCCACTGCCAAGAGAAAAGGTTCTGATGAGGAAATGGGGGAGCTGCCTTCTCCTTGCCAGAGCTGTTCCCCACTACCAAAGTAGTAGTCTTTCTCTGTGGTGGAGAAGTGCTCCAGCAACAGGTAGCTGGCAGAGCCTTTCCCTGCTAAAAACAGCAGTGTAGCGTGGCTTGGCTTGGGTAAGTAGAGAGCTGTGTAGGGTATGTACTTGGGGCTATAACTGCACTCCTCAGCTGTGTCTTTATTCTACATGCCTAAGACATGCCTTACTATCTACATTGCTATTTATAGCGGTCCTAGGAGGACTATGTGTGTGTGTGTGTGCTACATGCTGCAAAAACAATGGCGTGGTTAGACACATCTGTGCTGTTGTATAAAAAGGCAGATAACTAGCTACACTAATATAGCCACCACTGTTACAAAATTGCAATAAATCCTGTATAAAGTATGCCATGTATGTTATCAATGGAAAAGTTATTGACTGCTAAGTATTACTATCCTGGTCAAATCCATTTGTCATCTTTTTCTATGAAGTTATGAATATATATTTTTTCTTGGGTTATGCCTCGAGACAGATTTGCATCAAGTCTAGCCAGCCTGTTTGATGGCCCATTAAGGAGAATCAGCTCACCTAGTGAGCCCCTCCTTGAGACTTTCAGAGAGCACTGAGGCAATGGCTGCCCCATGATTCAGCAAGTCATGTAATGGCATGTGATAAGAACACCTGGTCTAAGACTTCATATTTTTTCTATGCACTTGGGCTGACAGTATAAAAGCAGATTGTGACATCACTTCTTTGTTTTCATTCCTGCTCCACATCTCTGGACATGATTTCTAACAAAGGACAGCTTTGAATAAAAGAGTGATGACCCCACCCCAATCTACTGAGTGAACCAGAGAGACTTATTACAAACTAGCAGACATACCACCACTGTTATGAACCTAATCTACAGACTCTGAAATCACTTGTAATGTGTATGATTCCTTTAACCATTTAACAATTTTTCTTCTTTTCTTTTCTTTTCTTTTCTTTTCTTTTCTTTTCTTTTCTTTTCTTTTCTTTTCTTTAGTTATTGTTTTACCACAGGAATGGGCTACAGAATTGTATTTGTTAAGATCTAAAGCATATATAGTGACCTAGAGGAGTGGCTGATCCTTAGGGATTGGAAGAACATTATGTATGATGAATCTGGTGTTCGGTAACCTCTCATCATAAAGACCAGCTGTCTGGGTGGTGTTAGAGGGTGGATTGTCTAAAGGGACTGTGTTTTGGCTTCTTGTTAACCAGTGGTGATACAACAGCTCACTTGTATTACTAGATTGGTGAACTCTAACTATAGAATAATCCATCATATTTGGGGTGTGTCTGCCCTGTTTTTCAATCTGTCCTGGATTTGGCATTCTCAACTGTGACCCATACCAGGCATGGTCACAGGATCCATAGGTGGAACATCCTTAATATCAGAAGATAATAGGATGGCTACCCACCTCCTCTTCGCTGCATTTACCTGTGAAGGGTGAAAGTTCTTTTAAAGGTTCCTGGCTGGTGCTGACAGTAGCTGAGCTCCTGTGATCGATGTTTGGCAGGGGGAGGGGCATATGCAAAGAGCCTTATTGAGTTGAATATGGACCCAGAATATAGTTATTTGTCAAAAATCACTCTGGTCTATATATTGTATAGAAATATGCTAAAATTAAATTAGTAATAAGTTTGGTTATGGCTATTTTGTTTCCAAGGCCAATGCCAATCAATCATGGTATGAAACAGTGTTGCATTTTCCTCAAGAAAATCCTGACATTCTGTCAGAAACATCATGTTCTTAAAATGCTATGCACATATTGGTAATTACTAAGAGGTTTTTATGGAATTCTATGGAAAGCATACAGATAAGATGGCACCAGAAACCTCTATTTTTATTTTACATTCAAAGATAAAGCAATATAAATTGTTGCAGGCTCAGAATAAATTAATAATATAAGATGCCAAAAAACTAGGGTCCATCAACATTTATTAAGAAAAATTATTAATCAAAAATTGCACAGCATAATACAGAAAGGACGAGTCAATCATTGTCAGCCCATTCTAAAGACAACAGTGTAGCTGGTCAAATTTACTCATGACTGTGCACATCCCTCACCTATATTTATACCTGACTCCAAGATTGCTTATACGATCTGCACAGATACATCAGTATAATATACAACATTATTTCCTTAGTCTTAGATGCTAATATGCCATATCCAGATAAACTAGTAGTTGGTAATAAAAAAAAGTTCATTCCTAGTTAATAGCTCTGTTTGTGAGAGTTCAATTTTGCAGATTCCAGTAAAGTTGCATCTGTTACATGGGAAGCCACCCCTGCAGCATTAGCAATGCATGTAACTATAATTTCACAGGCAATGATTTTCCACTTTGCCTTTCATCTGGCTGCAAAGCATTCTCTTACTTTGGTTCGGTTTGGTCAAGAGTGCCATGATGCATCAGGGGTCTTTGGGATTAGTTTGGTCAACAAAACTGAGCATCACAGCCATTTTAAATTTAATCCTCTTCTTTAATTGAACAAACTCTCATTGTTGTTTCTTTGTGGGAATTTTTAAAGAATGGATAAACATCTTCTAAGAATGAACAATCATTAAATGTGAACAACACAGACATATCAGTTACATTGAAAAAAGTCACCCGCCCCTCTGGGTAACTAACGTAAACTCCAATTTTCTTGGGCTTTTTCTGCACCATGACCCGGGTCCATGGGTCTGTTTTTGCCCAATAATCTCTCCCACTCAGACCCAGAGCCCAGAATCCCTCTTTAGGGGACAGGGAAATCTTTCCTTTTCTCTGTATAGATTTTCTGGCCACTCCCAGGTCCCAGTCAGTGCTGCTCGTGACATCCACCTCCCAGTAGTGCTTATCAGAGGAGAATCCTTCAGAACCTAACACACAGACAGTTGAATCGAATCTCTCTGGGTTTGGTGGAACGTTCTGAGGTTGGACTTCATGTTTAAAACACTTCTGATCCCCAAAAATGGAGAGGTTGGGGTGGGCTGTTCCTGCATCAAGAGTGATGTTATCTGCAAAGAGAGATTGGGTTTTCAAAAGCACTGGTCTAATGTCATTTTAAGCTGGGATAAGAGGAAGTTTTCAGGGTGGGCCCCATCCTGTACTCCCTTCTAGGTGGGAGTTTTGCCTGATTGAAGCCCGCTTGACAATGTTTTTATTGTACTGAAATGTATAAGAGTTGTGTGAGGGTCACACAAAACTGAAAGTGATTCTGAATTATGTGGTGGCATTCACTAGGAGGATATAGACAAAAATAGTTCAACCTTTAGGTGCCATTGTCATTCACAAAATGATTGCCTGACTCTGTAGGTATCTAAATTCCCTAAGCAACTAGATGTCCACAATTAAAGTGCCCAAGGTGCCTAAAGCAAGTCCTGACGTTGCCTAGCAGCTTGGCACCTAACTCATGTTCAGGCCCCAGCAGGATTCACAAAGTATTTCCCTGCCTAATGTGCTTTGGTGGCCTGATCCAGTAGTAGGAGGTTGCCACCCTTATGTGTGCTTAAAGTTTAGCCTTTGTTTGAATAGTGCCTTGGGAAATACATTAATCTCCAAACAGATGATCATAGAATCATAGAATATCAGGATTGGAAGGGACCTCAGGAGGTCATCTAGTCCAACCTCCTGCTCAAAGCAGGACCAATCCCCAACTAAATCATTCTAGCCAGGGCTTTGTCAAGCCTGACCTTAAAAACCTCTAAGGAAGGAGATTCCACCACCATCCTAGGTAACCCATTCCAGTGCTTTACCACCCTCCTAGTGAAAAAGTTTCCCCTAATATCCATCCTAAACCTCCCCCACTGCAACTTGAGACTATTACTCTTTGTTCTGTCATCTGATAACCATGAAAACAGTCTAGAGCCATCCTCTTTTGAACCCCCTTTCAGGTAGTTGAAACCAGCTATCAAATCCCCCCTCATTCTTCTCTTCTGCAGACTAAATAATCCCAGATGCCTCAGCCTCTCCTCATAAATCATGTGCTCCAGCCCCCTAATCATTTTTGTTGCCCTCCGCTGGACTCTTTCCAAGTTTTCCACACCCTTCTTGTAGTGTAGGGCCCCAAACTGGACACAGTACTCCAGATGAGGCCTCACCAATGCTGAATAGAAGGGAATGATCACATCCCTCAATCTGCTGTCAATCAGATCATAGAGAAGAAAATTATTGCACCTGTTATGTGGGATCTCTGAACTTTCCTATTGTCTTCATTATTGAACAATAAATATTTTAATGGGCTATCTTATTAATGAAAATAATGTTTTGTTTAGAACCTAGAGTGGGGGATTGAGAATCAGGACTCATGAGTTCTATTCCCCTGTTTAACATGGACTCATTGAGTGCGCTTGTTCAAATATCTTGAGCAGTCTCTGTAAACTGTGTACAGTTCCAACCTCAGTGAGGGATAGAGCTGGCTGGATTAAGATTTGGAAAGAGTTTGAAATTATTAGAAGAAAATTGCAGTGAAAATACAAATTACTATCACCAGTGTCATATGCTTATCTGCCATAAATCACCATGAATAGAGCTGTCTTTCATCATCCCCTTAATGATCATCACTTTAGTGTCACATTAATTTTTTCTATCATCACCATAATCAGCCACAATCACAAATCAACTGCCAGAACTAACTGCACCACTGTCTTGGTCAGTATGAAATGCCATCATGAGCCCACATATTTGACTCCTGGCCACTACTACCCACCTTCATCACCCCAGGAACATTATTCACCTTAGTGTGATTAATGGAGTCACCATCACCACCACCACCTCATCTGTGCTTTTAACCTGCTCCAAATCCTGAGGCCCTGACAGCATTTCCTCAGTCCTTACCCAGATCTAACTCTCACTGAGGGCTGATTTTGATCTCACATCTGTGCAAATTAGGAGTGACTTCACATAGATCCATGAAGTTACACTGGTGTGAAATTGGTTTGAGGTCAGCATCAGATAAGTTTTGCCTAAGTAAAGACTGTGTAAAAACTGAGCATGGCTCTCAGGATTTGTTCTCAGGATAGCAGCATTTTCTGGCATGATTCTAGTTTAGTTGTGTATTCATGCAATTATTTCTTAATGCTGGAAGAAATGTGTTTTGCGTTACCTGGTTTATTGCGAGCCTTTCTCCATTCTGAAATCAGAGGGAGAAACAACAGACATTGAATTAAAAGAGGTCCATATTAAAGGTTTTCCTAGCTCTGAAAATAGGATGTTAAAATAGACACAGAAAATCTCCCTAGAATGCACACACAGACATGGCTGCAGAAGGCCTTTTCTGAACTTTTCTGATTAGAAACCTGAACAGGGTATTGATCTGCCTAAGAACTGCTTTGTCTGTCCTGTACCTCAAGCCAATACCTCATCTCATTATGTAACCTGCTCTTTTTTGGACATGGTTTTAGTTTTTTTCTTATATAAACCAAACTCGCTGCCCCCTCCCCCCATCCCTTATAAACACCCCTTATGCACATCACCTAACATTCTGTTAACAACCATTCAGACCCCACTATTACTATTTATTTTGGTGGTTTGGGTGCAGTTGTACACCCCAAAAGAGAGAATTGCTAAGATTCAGGTCCACAAATGACTTAGGTGTTAAATGTCCTTCATTACAGGTAATGGGGTTAGGAACAGAGGTATTGTAAAATGGGACTCTACTCCACCCTATATTATCCTGGTGGGATGAGAAGCAGCCCATCTCTCACTGCCCTTGGCATGACCCAGAGGAACAGGCTGGGTGTGGTTCACTGCCTGTGGGAAGGGGTGGGACACTAGTAAGTCAGGCTTGACAAAACCCTGGCTGGGATGATTTTGTTGGGGATTGGTCCTGCTTTGAGCAGTGGGTTGGACTAGATTACCTCCTGAGGTCCCTTCCAACCAAGATATTCTATGATTCTATGATTCCAGGTGACTTCCCGCTGATTTACTTAGCAAAGTTACACCAGCAGGACCTGGCCGGCTGGGTCTCCAGGACACTCTGGGGTTGGATTTAAGGCTGCAACCCAATCACCAATTACCCTCCTTCTTGAGGGATCTCACAGCTGATTGGGAGACCCCAGGATGGAGCCTGAAAACTGGAGCCTATCACGAAGTAGCTTCCAAATCACTTTAAGCTCTCACCATGGTACCTCCTCCCCAGTTGTTCCTCTTACCATGATGATTCATCCGTGAGCTGGAGTGCTCCTACCCAGCTATTAGCTAGAAGAGTGTTACTTACTGGGAATCTAACTAGGGTAGTAGTTTTATCTTTAATTAGACTGTTAAGAAGGGCACACACATACAACACCAAATCAAATGAAACAGCCTAAAAATGGGAAAAAAAACTTGTTAGCCATTTTCAAAATATACTAAGCATTTAAAAGATTGTAAAATACAGTATACAATATACTGAAGCAATCGTTACATTACTTCCTACTCCTGGATGGGAAACATACTGAACTATTTTCTCTGTATGTGCTCATACTAAATAACACACTTTCAACAGTAACAATTTTTTGTGCAGGTGGTGAAACTTGGCTCCTTGATTTGATAGCCGAGAATGGGAGGGGGGTGGCATTATGGGGGTAATGCCCCCCCCACACACACAGTTATAGTGTCATTCAGAGTTCCACACCAATTGACACAGCAGTGTGTGCTCTCACTCCCTGTAACCCAGGGTCAACTGAAAAGGAGAGAAATAGAGAAAAGAAACACAGGTCTGCCTCCGAGCCCCCAGACTCCCTGGCCTCCTGCGAACTGGGGCCACTTTTGTCTGGGCCTTGCCTCAGGATGGGACCAGACAAGCCTCCACAGACCCAGCTACAATCACCCTGCAGGACTCATTGCTTCTCCCTGGCTCAGGGGCTGCCGGGAACTCCACAGCTCTGGGCAGTCACAGAACCCTGCACTGCAGGTCTCAAGGCACTATGAGGGGGAGTTACTAGGCTCCCACAGCTCAGACTTCCCTGCTGCCCCACTCACTCTTCCTGGCTGTGTCTCTCCCAGTCCCTTACAGTGAGGCCCTAATCCCCCAAATCCTCCCTGCTGCCCCATCTCTGGTGCTGGGTTAATTCCTCTCTATGAAGCTGTCTGAGTTCGTCCCAGCATCAAAGACAGTTTTCTGCTCTCTGCAGTGAGAACTGCCCTGGTGTTGGCTCACACTTATGTTTCTGGGTCACTGCGCAGCTACCCTGGGTCTCTCGCACAGTTCTTCCCCTCCTGTCCCTAGCCCCAGATCCTCTCTTCCAGAGCTGCATTCACTGTCTCCTTTCCCAGAACACATGGAGTCTGGTACCTGAGCTGGGCTTTCTGATCAACTAGGCAGCTGGGTCAATCAGACTGACTTGGGGTACCAGCTACTGGCCATTGACCCTGATCAGAAACTCTTTGATTGGCCAGAGGCCCTATCAGTCCCAGGATCTCAACTCCTTTTTGGCCCCTCTCCTGTCATGGGGAGAGGCCAGTCTTACAAATCTACCCCATTTTGGTAAGGTGCCCACTGTCCCCTTACAGCAGCATCTAACTTTTAGGTAGCTAGCCACCCTGTGGGATTCACAAGGCCTGAGTTAAGTGTCAGGCTCCCTATTTGCTGCATGGTATAGCTCGTAATTAATACATTAACCTATTATAAGAGACTAATATGTCTGATAAGTAATGGGTTAAAAATATCATAAGGTTTAAAGCTGAACTGCAAGAAAACTACAGGCTTAGACCAGTAAAATATTTAGCTTAGACAAATTAGGCCATAGGATAAGTCAGCCATATTATAAAAATGTTAGCATAAGCAAGTTAATAATAAATCTGATGAGCTTGTGTCTATGTTTGTGTACTGATGTTTTGAAGAAAAACAAAAAACCTGCTAAGTTTGGATAATAATATCTGAGAGATCAGTGAAAACCACAAGATGACAGTTGGTAGCTGAGGTGAAATGTTAGAAAACTATCCAAGTAGCCTATCAGGTGAACAATCCCCTACTAAGATTGTCATAGGTTTATTCCCCACTTTGAACTTTAGGGTTCACAAGATGGGGACCTGCATGGACTCCTCTAAACTAAAATCCTAGTTTAGATCTGGTTCTCGCTGCCACTAGTGTCTGACACACTCCCTGTTCCCCCAAAAACTTCCCCTGGGGAACACAGATCCAAACACCTTGAATCTCAACACAAAGGGAAATAATCCATTTCCCTCCTCCCCTCTCCTAGTACTTAGGAGAGATACCTTGATTCAAACTCCTTGAATCAACCAAAGAGGGATTCACTCTTCCCCCTCCCCTCTCCTAGTGCTTAGGAGAGATACCTTGATTCAAACTCCTTGAATCAAACAAAGAGGGATTCCCTATTCCCCCCTCCCTTTCTCCTAGTCCTTCGGAAAAATACCTTGATTCAAACTCCTTGAATCAAACAAAGAGGGATTCACTTTTTTCCCCTCCCCTTCCCCTGAATCCAAACAAGGGAAGAAATCAATCAAGTTCTAAAAAGAAAAGATTTTATTAAAAGAAAGAAACAAGTACACTATCTCTGTAATACCAGGATGGAAAAATCACGGGGTTTAACTTATAAAAAATGGAGAGACTTCCCCTCCCTCCTCCTCAGAATAATCAGAGTAACAGCAAACAGAAATAAAGAATTTCCTTCAGCAAACACACAATTGCAAATGTAGAAATCAAATTTAAGACTAATTTGCCGTTCTAATACTCACTATACTGGATAGTAGGAAATACTCCAGGAGAACTTGGAGACATGTCTGGCCTCTCTTAGATCCAAAGAGAGCACACAACTCAAACAAAGAACACAGACAAAGCCTTCCCTCCACAGAGATTTGAAATTATCCTGTCCCTTGATTGGTCTTCTGGTCATCAGGTTACTGAGCTTGTTAACCCTTTACAGGTAAAAGAGACTTTAACCCTTAACTATCTGTTTAATGAGCATTGGAGGGAATATTCATCACTTATTATAAATAGGGCATTTCCTGATCCTCCACAGGAGTAGGACACCTCCACTCTTCTGCAGGATTCCATATGAGTTTGAAAAAATTGGAAATACTGACGCTGGACACTTTCATTCTTTTAACCATTGCCATTTATGTAACAGTCATGTTAACTGGGGTTTTCTATGTGATAAGATTTTTAACAAAGGTGCCGATGATTAAATGTGATCATAGTTTTTTGCATGCTCCTCAAGTCTTCAACGATGCTACCCACATGGTGGAGAAATAGGTGTCTAACAATGGGCTCCACAAAAGCAAGCACACTCAGCAGGGTGCCACCTAATTTAGCCAGTGGAAGATGCTAAGCCCGGGAAGTTCACCAGGGAGTTTAGCAACTCACTCTGGGCTGGAGGGAGGTGCATCTCTCTGCTTGTGATTCACAGCCATAAGCTGTCTCCTGGAGTCAGGCATCTACTGCATATCTTACAAGTAAAGCAGGAGTGTGTGCTCAACTACACACAAAATGGATGGAGGGGAGGATACTCTCCCTTGTAAACTTTAGCCCAGTTATTACTGAACTCACCCAGGGTGAGGGAGACCCAGTTCTCACCCTCTGCCTGAGGTGAAGCAGGGCTAGACCTTGGATTTACCACTTTTCACCAGAATGCCATAATCACTGGACTGATGGGTATAGATCATGGCTGAAGCTGTGGCTAAACAACACTCAGAGAAGTTTGGGGTGGGGAGTTGGAGTGATTAAAGGTTCTGTTGCATCCCACCCTCCAATTGTGAGCTGGCCCTGGAGTGGGATGTTCCCACTGCACAGAACACATCAGCTTGAAGGATGCTCTAAACTGTTCTTGTCACTACAAGATCCCATGGCTAATGCACATGGCAGATAGTATGGATACTGAGCCATACTCCCTTTTTCCTGGCCACACCTCTTGCACTGGAACTGAAGGAGAGTGACATAGAGAGATGCACAGTAGCTGAAAAACATACAAAGTTTCAACAGTGCAAGGGGAAACCCCTAGAACTCAGATGCATTATTTTTGTGGAAGCTTGTGAACTCATAGCAGCGTGAATAAACTGCAATGTGGCTGAGAACCTGGAAGAAAACATCTTTTTTTCCACAGTAGTATATAAAATTTAAAATAAATATAATTTTTGTCTACTCAAAATAATTTTTCCAATTCTTAATACAAGCCATATCATGAAAAAAATTACATCATGAAAAATTAACACCATAGAAAAAAGTATGCTAACCTCCCACAAACACTCAAAGATAAAATGAACAGAAGAGGAGGCAAGGCATTATAGAATGTCCATACTGTACAATGCTTCTGAGCTTTGTACAGTAGCTTAAAGAGAGAATAAATACAAATATTCTAGGTGATGGATCAACTTGGTGTGAAAGGAAGTCATCACAATTCTGTTATGGGATTATAAAAAACATGATGAGTAATTCACTCTTCTTGGATTGAGCTAAGGCAATTAAATGAAGACATATATCTTTTAATATATTAATGTTCTTCTGAAGGATAATAGCAGCTGAGAAATAAAAGGGAACTTACCATATTCATTCTGGAGTTGGTCTGCAAAAGAACAGTGGGATTTTAATTAGAAATTGGGTGAATAGGTATGACCTTACTTCTCTGAAGGAGCTCTCCCTGCAGACCTCCCCAGTCATCAGCTGCCAGTTTTCTCATTCATCCTCTTTTTTATAAACCACATTTGAATGATCACCCAGGTTCAGGAATAGCTCAGAATCTTGCATTCCACAATGAAGTAAAGACCCTGTACTCTCACAAACCTGGAGACTCAGCCCACACCCCACTGACTTTCTCTTTACAATTGTCCTTCTCCCAGCCCCATGTTAAAATAGACAACATACTGATAGGCTTGAACCCTCAGTCTATACCAGAAATAAAAATGATACCCACAATCAACAAGTAATTTGTACTCAATCTGATAAAAACGAAATTAAAAATTCAAAGTAAACATAATATTCTCTTTCCCAAACTTGTCAAACCAACCAAATACCTTTCTTTGACAGGGTAACAAGGCTCGTGAACAGGAAGGAAATGATAGATGTGGTATATCTTGACTTTAGTAAGACTTTTGATACTGTCTCACAGGTGCTTCTCATAAACAAACTTGGGAAATAAAACCTATCTGAAGCTACTATAAGGTGGGTGTATAACTGGTTGGAAAACTCTTCCTAGAGAGTAGTTATCAGTAGTTCACAGTGAAGCTGGAAGGACATATTAACTGGGGTCCTGCAGGGATCAGTTATGGGTCCAATTCTGTTCAATATCTTCATAATTTAGATAATGGCAAAGAGAATATTTACTGATGATTCCAAGCTGGGAGAGGTTGCAAGTGCTTTGGAGGATAAGATTACACTGCATAATGATCTGGACAAACGGATGGCAGGAGAGAGATAACTTGATCATTGCCTGTTAGGTTCACTCCCTCTGGGGCACCTGGTATTGGCCACTGTCAGTAGACAGGATACTGGGATGGATGGACCTTTGGTCTGACCCGGTATGATCGTTCTTATGTTCATATGCATTTTTTTTTCTTTTTCGTGGGAGGGAGTTTGTGCAGCTAGAGCAGGATGCAGAAGCTACAGTGTGGCTGAGAAAATGGAAACAAAATATTTGTTGAAACTCATAGAATCATATGGACACTGCTTGAACCCTGAGCCTTATTTTTGGACGATTAAACCTTTTTCTTTAGCTGGTGGGTGTTATTAATTATGGAAATCATTTGAAGAAGATGCAAAACTTATCTCTTTTATATGTTGTGCACCTCTACGGAACAGTAATTCTATGAGTTGGATAAATTGGAGAGAGTCCAGCGGAGGGCAACAAAAATGATTAGGGGGCTGGAGCACATGACTTATGAGGAGAGGCTGAGGGAACTGGGATTGTTTAGTCTGCAGAAGAGAAGAATGAGGAGGGATTTGATAGCTGCTTTCAGCTACCTGAAAGGGGGTTCCAAAGATGATGGATCTAGACTGTTCTCAGTGGTAGAAGATGACAGAACAAGGAGTAATGGTCTCAAGTTGCACAGGGGGAGGTTTAGGTTGGACATTAGGAAAAACTTTTTCACTAGTAGGGTGGTGAGGAACTGGAATGTGTTACCTAGGGAGTTGGTGGAATCTCCTTCCTTAGAGGTTTTTAAGGTCAGGCTTGACAAAGCCCTGGCTGGGATGATTTAGTTGGGTTTGGTCCTGCTTTGAGCAGGGGGTTGGACTAGATGACCTCCTGAGGTCCCTTCCAACCCTGAGATTCTATGATTCTATGATTCTATTGTGTATGCCGAAAAGGATATTTAAAATCTATCCTTCAATTTCAGGCCAGATAGAAAATGTTCTAGGCTAGTTAAATAACTTTCAGTGAGCAAGAGCCCTCAGTGTTTCCATGATGGGGTTGAAAAGCAATCTGGTGGGTAACGATCTCTCCGTGGATTGAGGGGAAACAAGGAAATGAAGAACTAGGTGCTTTTATTAAAGAACTGTCTCTATGGGGGGAAAAACAGTTGAGAAATCTTACAGAACTTACCATTTAATCTACAGAGTTCACCTGCAAAAGGACAGTGTGATTTCAATGAGAAATTGGATGAACACTTCTTTACCTTCCCTCACTCCTTGTAGAACTTGCCAGTGACAGATGCTAGGTTTCTCTATCATCCCTTTTCCTGCACAACACATCTCACCCATCAGCCACATCTAGTAACAACTCAGAATCTTGCTTTCCAGAATTAACTAAAGCAAAGGCCCTGGGCTCGCACAAAACTGGAGAACCAGCTCACTCTCCACTCACGCAGGGTTACAGATGTCCATCTCCCAGACACTTATTGCATCAGACACCTCAGATACACTGCTTGAACCCTGAGCCTGTTGACGGAATGATTGTGATATCCACAAGCAACGAATAATTTGCGATCAGTTTGATTAACACTAAACTCAAAAATCAAAGCAAACCTACCATTCTGCATCTCAAGCGCCTCTGAAAGAGTAAGAAAAGAAAAATATAATGTCAAAATAATGCAAGTCTTTCAATATGCAAACCCATAGCAAAATTAAAAGTAAGGAACACACTCCCTGCCCTACTTCGCTTCCTTTGTGACACACACAGAAGTCTGCACAGCATCTGGGAGGTGTGATTCAGCACTATGAAATCCAACATCAAAAAGGGCCTGAGCTCCCTGAACTGTTTGCTGCTCAGCCCCTGCCACAAAGGGCCTGAGCTCCCTGAACTGTTTGCTGCTCAGCCCTACCACAAAGGGCCTGAGCTCCCCTGACTTGTTTGCGGCTCAGCCCCTTGCCATAAAGGGCCTGAACTTCCTGAACTGTTTGCTGCTCAGCCTTGCAGCAGAAGACCTGAGCCCTAACTGACTTTTGTAGTATTGCTCAGCCTTGCAGCAGAAGGCCTGAGCCCTAACTGACTCTTGTAGTATTGCTCAGCCTTGCAGCAGAAGGCCTGAGCCCTGATTGACTCTGATAGTGTTGCTGAGCTTTAAAGGAGCCAGGCAGAACCCTCGTGGGAATGGCGGGCCGGTGTGGCTCCCCTCCTCCCCGTGGAGGGTTGAGCCCCGGACCCTCACGTTTACATCCCCCTGTTATTTAGTTATACATGGATGTATTTCATTTCATTTCTTGGAGGCCGCTGAAGCCACCGGACAATCCCATCTGTACTCACTATTCTTTTCCTGCAGTTCTCCTGAAAAAGGAAATCAATATTTCAGCATTCACAAACGGGCTCCATCCCACCTTGGAGGCGGGCAAAGAGCTTATATGAGAATGCGAGGAAATGTACAAAAGGACAGTCGCAACACTGTTGTTCATTTCTTCGGAAATGGACAAAGGATTCAACTGCCCTTTTCAGCTCTGCATACACACACAAGCCACGTCTCAACCAGGGCCTCTTGTTACGCCATTCACCGAGGAGGTGGGAGACTCAGTTAGTTCCTCTTTGCCTGACGTGGATCGGGGATTTCAATTTGGATTTCCCACCACTCACCAGAGTGCCTTAATCACTGGCCTGAAGGCTGTTAGAGAGATCTGGAGTAGTGGCTAAAGAATGCCCAAGGATGCTCAGGATAGGAGTGGGGAGGAGGAGTGATGAAAGGGTCTGCTTTCATCTTTCCCTCCAATTTTGAGCCGGCTCTTCAGACAGATATCCCCACCTTCTGGGATACAACATCTTGAAGGATGTGATAAGCCAATTCTCAATACCAACAGATCCCATGGGTATTCCAGAAGGCAGGTTATATGAATCCTGATCTATGCCACTTTTTCCTTGCCAAACACCGCACGCTGGGGAAGAAGAAGGGGGAAATGGAGACATAGAGACTGGCTCAACACCACACAATGTTTCCCCACTGAAAGGGCATTCCCTTAGAACTCACATCCTTTATTTAGTTATAAAAAATAATAATATAATTGGGAGAGGGATAGCTCGGTAGTTTGAGCATTGGCCTGCAAAACCCAGAGTTGTGAGTTTAATCCTTGAGAGGACCACTTAAGGATCTGGGGTAAAAATCAGTACTTGGTCTGGCTAGTGAAAGCAGGGGGCTGGACCTTCCAGTTCTAGGGGATAGGTATATCTCAAATTACTATATTATATTATTATTGAGGGCAGTGAGATGAACACAGTGATGGCTCTTCATTTCAAAGAAAGCCTGCTTCTGTGAGAATGACACTGTTCATAGAAACCTGTCCTAGCTTTCTAATTTTCTCCCGGAGTTCTTAAACATTTCAATCAAATCATGTTATAACAGCAAAGAATCCTCTGGCACCTTATAGACTAACAGACGTTTTGGAGCATGAGCTTTCGTGGGTGAATACCCACTTCGTCGGATGCAAGTAGTGGAAATTTCCAGGGGCAGGTATATATAAGCAAGCAAGAAGCAAGCTAGAGATAATGAGGTTAGTTCAATCAGGGAGGATGAGGCCCTGTTCTAGCAGTTGAGGTGTGAAAACCAAGGGAGGAGAAACTGGTTCTGTAGTTGGCAAGCCATTCACAGTCTTTGTTTAATCCTGAGCTGATGGTGTCAAATTTGCAGATGAACTGAAGCTCAGCAGTTTCTCTCTGAAGTCTGGTCCTGAAGTTTTTTTGCTGCAGGATGGCCACCTTAAGATCTGCTATTGTGTGGCCAGGGAGGTTGAAGTGTTCTCCTACAGGTTTTTTATATTGCCATTCCTAATATCTGACTTGTGTCCATTTATCCTTTTCCTTAGAGACTGTCCAGTTTGGCCGATGTACATAGCAGAGGGGCATTGCTGGCATATGATGGCATATATTACATTGGTGGACTTGCAGGTGAATGAACTGGTGATGGTGTGGCTGATCTCGTTAGGTCCTGTGATGGTGTCGCTGGTGTAGATATGTGGGCAGAGTTGGCATCGAGGTTTGTTTCATTGATTGGTTCCTGAGCTAGAGTTACTTTGGTGCGGTGTGCAGTTACTGGTGAGTATATGCTTCAGGTTGGCAGATTGTCTGTGGGCGAGGACTGGCCTGCCACCCAAGGCCTGTGAAAGTGTGGGATCATTGTCCAGGATGGGTTGTAGATCCCTGATGATGCGTTGGAGTGGTTTTAGCTGGGGACTGTATGTGATGGCCAGTGAATCATAGAATCATAGAATCTCAGGGTTGGAAGTGACCTCAGGAGGTCATCTAGTCCAACCCCCTGCTCAAAGCAGGACCAAACCAAACTAAATCATCCCAGCCAGGGCTTTGTCAAGCCTGACCTTAAAAACCTCTAAGGAAGAAGATACCATCACCTCCCTAGGTAACCCATTCCAGTTCTTCACCACCCTACTAGTGAAAAAGTTTTACCTAATATCCAACCTAAACCTCCCCCTCTGCAACTTGAGACCATTACTCCTTGTTCTGTCATCTTCTGCAACTGAGAACAGTCTAGATCCATCCTCTTTGGAACCCCCTTTCAGGTAGTTGAAAGCAGCTATCAAATCCCCCCTCATTCTTCTCTTCTGCAGGCTAAACAATCCCAGTTCCCTCAGCCTCTCCTCATAAGTCATGTGTTCCAGCCCCCTAATCATTTTTGGAGTCCTGTTGGTTTCTTTCTTGGGTTTGTCTTGCAGTAGGAGGCTTCTGGGTACACGTCTGGCTCTTTTGATCTGTTTTCTTATTTCCTCGTGTGGGTACTGTAGTTTTGAGAATGCTTGGTGGAGATTTTGTAGGTGTTGGTCTCTGTCTGAGGGGTTGGAGCAGATGCGGTTGTACCTCAGTGCTTGGCTGTAGACAATGGATCTTGTGGTGTGCCTGGGATGGAAGGTGGAGGCATGAAGGTACGCATAGCGGTCGGTAGGTTTTCGGTTTAGGGTGGTGGTAATGTGACCATCACTTATTTGCACTGTGGTGTCTAGGAAGTGGACCTCCCGTGTAGATTGGTCCAGGCTGAGGCTGATGGTGGGGTGGAAGCTGTTGAAATCGTGGTGGAATTTTTCCAGAGTCTCCTTCCCGTGGGTCCAGATGATGAAGATGTCATCAATGTAGCATAGGTAGAGAAGGGGCGTGAGTGCACGGGAGCTGAGGAAGCGTTGTTCCAGGTCGGCCATAAAAATATTGGCATATTGTGGGGCCATGCAGGTGCCCATAGCGGTGCCACTGATCTGGAGATGTATATTGTCATCAAATTTGAAATAGTTTTGTGTGAGGATAAAGGCACAGAGCTCAGCAACCAGTTGTGCTGTGGCATCATCAGGGATACTGTTCCTGACAGCTTGTATTCCATCTGTGTGTGGAATGTTTGTATAGAAAGCCTCTACATCCATGGTGGCAAGGATGGTGTTTTCTGGAAGGTCACCAATGCATTGTAGTTTTCTCAGGAAATCAGTGGTGTCACGGAGATAGCTGGGAGTGCTGGTGGCATAGGGTCTGAGTAAAGAGTCCACATATCCAGACAGTCCTTCAGTGAGAGTGCCAATGCCCAAGATGATGGGGCGTCCAGGATTTCCGGGTTTGTGGATCTTGGGTAGTAGATAGAATAACCCTGGTCGGGGCTCTCAGAGGATGTTGATTTGTTCCGGTGTTAGTGTAGGGAGTGTCCTGAGTAGATGGTGCAGTTTCTTAGTGTATTCCTCAGTGGGATCTGAGGGAAGTGGCCTGTAGAATTTGGTATTGGAGAGTTGTCTGGCAGCCTCCTTTTGGTAGTCAGACCTGTTCATGATGACAACTGCACCTCCTTTATCAGCCTCTTTGATTATACTGTCAGGATGGTTTCTGAGGCTGAGGATGGCATTGCGTTCTGCACGACTTAGGTTATGAGGCAAGCGATGTTGTTTTTCCACAATTTCTGCCTGTGCACGTCAGCGGAAGCATTCAATGTATAGGTCCAGACTGTTATTTCTACCCTCAGGAGGAGTCCATGTGGAGTTCTTCTTCTTGTGCTGTTGGTGGGAGTGTAACTGTGTATCAGTGCGCTGTTCAATGTTGTCCTGAAAGTATTCTTTGAGTCGGAGACGGCGAAAGTAGGCTTCCAGATCACCGCAGAACTATATCATGTTGGTGGGGGTGGCAGGGCAGAAAGAGAATCCCCGAGATAGGACAGACTTTTCTTCTGGGCTGTGTGTTTGGTTGGATAGATTGAAAATATTGCTGGGTGGGATAGGGGTACCATGCTCGTGGCCCCATGTGGCAGGTAGGGGTTTAGACAGCTTACAGTCCTTTTTCCTCTGTACAGAGGTAAAGTGAGTAATGTAGATCTCCTGGAGATCTTAAACATTACAATCAAATCATGTTATGAAATTCAGCAGAAAGTGACTAAGGACACTTTTCTGTGGAGTGTAAATATAGTTACTGAGCAGTTAAAAGTGAGGTGACAGAAGATCAAAGCTCAAATTTAACTTGATATAACTTTTTGCCCAACATTCCTAAGTGGCTTCCTCAAGGATTGAACTCACAACCCTGGGTTTAGCAAGCCAATGCTCAAACCACTGAGCTATCCCTCCCAGCTTAAGAGTGAAATCCTTGCTTGGCTTAACAGTGAAATCCTTGCTTGTTTTAAACACAAAAAAACAGCTTACAAGAAGTGGAAGATTGGACAAAAAACCAGGGAGGAGTATAAAAGTATTGCTCAGGAGTGAAATTAGGAAGGCCAAATCACACTTGGAGTTGCAGCTAGCCGGAGATGCTAGGAGTAACAAGAAGGGTTTCTTCAGGTATGTTAGAAACAAGAAGAAAGTCAAGGAAAGTGTGGGCCCCTTGCTGAATGAGGGAGGGAACCTAGTGACAGAGGATGTGGAGAAAGCTAGTGTACTCAATGCTTTTTTTGCCTCTGTCTTCACAGACAAGGTCAGCTCCCAGACAGCTGAACTCTGCAGCATGGTATGGGGAGGAGGTGACCAGCTCTCTGTGGAGAAAGAAGTAGGTTGGGACTATTTAGAAAAGCTGGACGAGCACAAGTCCACGGGGCCGGATGCACTGCATCCGAGGGTGCTAAAGGAGTTGGCCGATGAGATTGCAGAGCCATTGGCCATTATCTTTGAAAAATCATGGCGATCGGGGGAGGTCCCGGATGACTGGAAAAAAGCTAATGTAGTGCCCATCTTTAAAAAAAGGAAGAAGGAAGATCCAGGGAACTACAGGCCAGTCAGTCTCACCTCAGTCCCTGGAAAAATCATGGAATAGGTCCTCAAGGAATCAATTCTGAACCACTTAAAGGAAGGGAAGTGATCAGGAACAGTCAGCATGGATTCACCAAGGGCAAGTCATGCCTGACTAACCTAATTGCCTTCTATGATGAGATAACCGGCTCTATGGATGAGGGGAAAGCAGTGGATGTGCTATTTCTGGACTGTAGCAAAGCTTTTGATACAGTCTCCCACAGTATTCTTGCCAGCAAGTTAAAGAAGTATGGGCTGGATGAATGGACGGTAAGGTGGATAGAAAACTGGCTAGATGGTCGGGCTCAACGGGTAGTGATCAATGGTTCCATGTCTAGTTGGCAGCCGGTATGAAGTGGAGTGCCCCAAGGGTCGGTGCTGGGGCCGGTTTTCTTCAATATCTTCATTAACGATCTGGAGGATGGTGTGGACTGCACCCTTAGCAAGTTTGCAGATGACACTAAACTGGGAGGAGTGGTTGATACGCTGGAGGGTAGGGCTAGGATACAGAGGGACCTAGACAAATTAGAGGATTGGGCCAAAAGAAATATGATGAGGTTCAACAAGGACAAGTGCAGAGTCCTGCACTTAGGACGGAAGAATCCCATGCACTGCTACAGACTAGGGACCGAATGGCTGGGCAGCAGTTCTGCAGAAAAGGACCTAGGGGTTACGGTGGACGAAAAGCTGAATATGAGTCAACAGTGTGCCCTTGTTGCCAAGAAGGCTAATGACATTTTGGGTTGTATAAGTAGGGGCATTTCCAGCAGATCGAGGGATGTGATCATTCCCCTCTACTCAGCACTGGTGAGGCCTCATTTGGAGTACTGTGTCCAGTTTTGGGCCCCACACTACAAGAAGGATGTGGATAAATTGGAGAGAGTCCAGCGGAGGGCAAAAAAATGATTAGGGGGCTGGAGCACATGACTTATGAGGAGAGGCTGAGGGAACTGAGATTGTTTAGCCTCCAGAAGAGAAGAATGAGGGGGATTTGATAGCTGCTTTCAACTACCTGAAAGGGGGTTCCAAAGAGGATGGATCTAGACTGTTCTCAGTCGTAGAAGATGACAGAACAAGGAGTAATGGTCTCAAGTTGCAGAGGGGGAGGTTTAGGTTGGACATTAGGAAAAACTTTTTCACTAGTAGGGTGGTGAAGAACTGGAATGGGTTACCTAGGGAGGTGGTGGAATTTCCTTCCTTATAGGTTTTTAAGTCAGGCTTGACAAAGCCCTGGCTGGGATGATTTAGTCGGGTTTGGTCCTGCTTTGAGCAGGGCGTTGGACTAGATGACCTCCTGAGGTCCCTTCCAACCCTGAGATTCTATGATTCTATGAATCTGATTAGCACCAAACTCAAAAATCAAAGTATACCTACCATTCTCTTTCTCAAGCTTCTCTGAAAACACATGAAAATAAAATTTAATTCAAACTAATGTAAGTCTTTCAATATACAATACAGTAGACAAATTTAAAGTAATGGACTGGTTCCCTGCCTTGCTCCAATTCCTTTCTGACACTCACAGTATGTTAACCCAGCAGCTGGGAGATGTGAATGCCAGCTGGGTGGCGGTACACTCAACAACCCTGCTCAAACTTGGACCCAACACAGGAATGTAGTGGCAGCAATCAGTGGATTGGATAGAGTTTGATAGAGAGTTTGGATAATAATGTCTGAGGACACCACAAACTAACTACTAGTATCTAGGGTGTAATGTTAGAGACATCCTTAAGGTATCCACATGTTACTATGGTGATCAAGTGGCATAAATATTAACAAGTTAAAAGAAGAAATATCCCTGTGTCCTATCAGGTGAAGCGTCTAAGCTAGAGGAGGTGCCTAAGCTGTATCTCACAAGAAAAGCCGCAGTGTGTGCCTATGTGCACATAAAATGGCGGGGAGGAGGACAACCTCCCTTTAACCTTTAGCCCCGTGATTACAGCACTCACCCAGAATGGGGAGACCTAGTTCTCACCCTCTGCCTGAAGTACAGTAGGGATTAGAACTTGACTTTCCCACCTCCAAATCCTAATCACTGGGTTGAAGGTTATAAGGGAGGTCTAGAGTGTAATATCCTGGGGGTAACAGTTTTAGGAAGAAATCACTGGAGAGACAGAGAGCTGTACACCTTACAACCAGCCATTTATTGCCACACACTGAACTAAACAAGAACCAGCCAAAACTGGCTGGGTTATCCCTAATAATCTAACTCAGTTGCCATAGCAAGAATAAGATTCTGTTACTACAACAACCAAATACAGAACACTCAGTGACACTTCGGGTGGGGTTAGGAGTCATGAAGTGTTGTTTCCATCCTACCCTTCAATTGTGAGCTGGTTCCTCAGTGGGATATTCCCACTGTGCAGAATACACCATCTTAAAGGATTATCTAAACTGTTACCATTACCAACAAATCCCATGGCAAATACAGAAGGCATGCAGTATTGATGCCAAGCCATGCCCCCTTTCTCCTGGCCAAACACCTTGCACTAGGCCAGATATATGAGCATGTATAGTGCTTGTAATCGTACAAAGATTCCCTAGTGCAAGGGGAAATCGCTAAAACTCAGTTCCATTGATCTTTGTGGACATTTGTGCAGTTAGAGCAGCATGAAGAAGCTACAATGTGGATCAGAATCTCAAATTTAACTTGATGTAACTTGCCCTTCAGTACTATGAAAGCCAACATAAAGACATTTTTCTGAGGTAAGAGATAGGACAAAGTTCATTAATAGTATGACATGGTATGCAAGGGTGAGATAAATAGATAGATAGAATCATTTTTTAGGCTTTTTTCATTACAAATGTATAATAATCTATCTATCTCGATTGTTATACTGCATTCATGGTTATATTATCCCATAGGATGAGAGGACTAAAACAGAGACAAGGCGAGAGAAAGCAAGATCAAAGGGGAAAGAGGTTGAAAATATTACAATGTGAGATAAGTGTTAAAATGTTTTGTGACTAAGGAACACTCCAGGATACTCAGGGTAAGGTGTGAAGGAGGAGGGAGAAAAGATTCTGCTTTCATCTTCCCCCCGCCCCATTTTGAGCTGGCTCTTCATTGAGATGTTTCCACCTTGCAGGAAACTGCAGCTTGAAGGATACTCTAAACTTTTCTCATTACCAACAGATCCCATGCTTACTGCTGACGGCAGGTAGTAGGAATTGAGCCGTGCCCCCTTTTTCCTTGCCACACCCCTTACATTGGGCCAGAAGGAGGAGGAAATGTCGGCATATATACTGGCTGTACAGCACAGACAGGCATCCTTATGCAAGGCACTTAAAATCAGTCCTTCAATTTTAGACCAGAGAAAAAAAATAAGTACAAAAATTCCTGGATAATTAAGTAAGCTTCTGTGAAAGGGAGTCCTCAACAGTTCTGTTACGGAGTTTAAAAAAAACCCGATGGTTAAAGAACTCTCCCGGGCTAGACAATGAAATGAAGAATATCTTTTTATTTAAGAACATTCTTCTGATGGAAAATTCAGTTGTGAAATCAAAGAGAACTTACCCTTTTCACTCTTTAGTTGGCCTGGAAAAGAACATTGTGATTTCAATTACCAATTGGGTGAATACATATTACATCAACTCACTCAAGGAGCTGTCCTTGCAGACCCGAACAATCATCGGCTGCCAGTTTTCTCATTCATCCCTTTCCCCCACATCACCCCGATCCATCAGCCAGAACTAGTAACAGCTCAGCATCTTATATTCCAGAACGAAACAAAGGAGAGGCCGTGGGCTTGCATAAAACTGGAGAACCATCCCACGCCCCACTGACTCCTGTTGATAAATACCCATCTCCCAGCCACCCATTATCAGAGGCACTTTATTGACAATGACTTGAACTCGCAGTCTGGTAGTGTAGACATGGCCTGATTTTCAGCGGGGGCCAGGGGTGATGGAGGGAGTGGGTGGGGAGCCTGGGGAGGCAGTTGGGGGCTAGGGCCAATGGGGTGATTTGTGGGGGCTGTGAGATTGAGTGGGTGCCAGAGAAGGTGAGGGGATGGCTAGGGGAGGCAGAGGGAGACAGGGTGATGGGTGGGGGTCTGGAGGAGGCGTAGGGGGCAGGAGCAATGGGGGTACCAGGACAGGCAGCGCCCACCAGAGTGCCAAAATACAAATTGTCCAGGACGCCATTTTCCCTATGGCTGATCCTGGCAGGGCTGGCCTTAAGAGTGGGCAACGTGGGGGAAGAGGGTGTTGCTAGAGTTGCCTTGGCAGTCACCATGAAGTTTACAGTGGTTGTGGTGATGAGGGAGGGAGTTGCCTTTTTTCGCCCCTCCCCCTGCACTAGCATCAGTTCTTAGGGGCCTATGCAGAGAAGCTGTGGCTCCTGGTGACGTAATAGGGAGCTGGGTGTGCGCAACAACTCTGAAAATCAGGCCCACGCTCTTCGAAGGTGGAGGTGCAAAATCAATGGAAGTATAACACAAAATGGGGTCCCCAGGGACTGAGAGACATTGGTCGGCTGAGAGAGGAGGGAGGGAGAACACTACGGTCAAAAATGATATGTTTTCCATTACAGAGGTTTTATCTTTTTTTTTCATTTTATTTATATATAACGTTATTCATTTCATTTTAATTTGTTTGTGTGAAACCACGATGTAATCCCATTTTTTCCTGAAATTTTTCTGAAAAGAACATCAATATCTTCGCATTCACCAAAGGGACTAAGCTCTCTGTTATATCAGCAAAAATAGCTCCTATGACAATCCATTTATAAATGCCCATCTCCCAGCCATTAAGTACCACAGGAAGCTTATCGACAATGGCTTGTAAAATGAGACTCTCCAAGGAACTATTGTGATACCAGCAAAATACAAGCAACCTGCGTTCTGTCTGATTAACACTGAACTACAACAATCAAAGTAAACCTACCGTTCTCGTCCTGTAGCTTCTCTGAAAAATGAAATAAAAAAAATTCAAAACACAACCTTTGCAGTATGTAATATGTACTCAGTATGCACTCTAGCATCCTAATTTACACTAATGGACAAATACTCTGCACTGCTAAACCTTCTTTGTGACATTCAGGGCATGTGCACACAGCAGCTGGGAGATGCGATTCTCAGCTTGGGTGTATGTGTACATAACAGCGCTGCTCGAGGTTCTGCTTAAAAATTGCAGTATGGTGGCAGCTGTCACTGAAAAAGGCTTCAGCTAACTGACCAAGTAAGTACCCAGGGCTTCAGGTAGAGTGAGACTTGGGTGGAGCCAGAACCTCCACTTCTGGCACTGTGTCAACACTGCTATTCTTAGTCCACTAGTAGGAGCAAGAAAAATAACTACATATGTGAATCCACTTGCTGGGTGTGTTGACCATTTGAATTAAAACTGTTTTTTTGAAGGGCAGTGAGATAAACACCTTGATGGCTCTTCATTTCAAACAGAGCCTGCTTCTGTGTGAATGGCACTGTTCATAGAAACCTGTCCTAGCTTTCTCATTTTCTCCTGGAGATCATAAACATTACAATCAAATCATGTTACAAAATTCAGCGGAAAAGTGACTAAGGACACTTTTTTGTGGAGTGTAAATATAGTTACTGAGCAGTTAAAAGTGAGGTGTCAGAAGATCAAAGCTCAAATTTAACTTGATGTAACTTGCCCTTCAGTACTATGAAAGCCAACATTAAGACATTTTTCTGAGGTAAGAGACAGGACAAGTGCATTAATAGTATGACATGGTATGCGAGGGTGAGATAGATAGAATCATTTTTTAGGCTTTTGTTCATTACAAAAATATTATCCATCTATCTATCTATCTTGATTGTTATACTGCATTCATGGTTATGTTAGTTCATAGGATGAGAGGTCTAAAACAGAGACAAGGTGAGAGAAAGCAAGATCAAAGGGGAAAGAGGTAATAATTGGAAATATACCAATCTCCTAAAACTGGAAGAGACCTTGAAAGGTCATTGAGTCCAGCCCCCTGCCTTCACTAGCAGAACCACTTTTTGCCCCACATTCCTAAGTGGCCTCCTCAAGGATTGAACTCACAACCCTGGGTTTAGCAAGCCAATGCTCAAACCACTGAGCTATCCCTCCCAGCTTAAGAGTGAAATCCTTGCTTGGCTTAACAGTGAAATCCTTGCTCGTTTTAAACACAAAAAAACAGCTTACAAGAAGTGGAAGATTGGACAAAAAACCAGGGAGGAGTATAAAAGTATTGCTCAGGAGTGAAATTAGGAAGGCCAAATCACACTTGGAGTTGCAGCTAGCCGGAGATGTTAGGAGTAACAAGAAGGGTTTCTTCAGGTATGTTAGAAACAAGAAGAAAGTCAAGGAAAGTGTGGGCCCCTTGCTGAATGAGGGAGGGAACCTAGTGACAGAGGATGTGGAGAAAGCTAGTGTACTCAATGCTTTTTTTGCCTCTGTCTTCACAGACAAGGTCAGCTCCCAGACAGCTGAACTCTGCAGCATGGTATGGGGAGGAGGTGACCAGCTCTCTGTGGAGAAAGAAGTAGGTTGGGACTATTTAGAAAAGCTGGACGAGCACAAGTCCACGGGGCCGGATTCAATGCATCCGAGGGTTCTAAAGGAGTTGGCAGATGGGATTTCCGAGACATTGGACATTATCTTTGAAAAATCATGGCGATCGGGGGAGGTCCCGGATGACTGGAAAAAAGCTAATGTAGTGCCCATCTTTAAAAAAAGGAAGAAGGAAGATCCAGGGAACTACAGGCCAGTCAGTCTCACCTCAGTCCCTGGAAAAATCATGGAATAGGTCCTCAAGGAATCAATTCTGAACCACTTAAAGGAAGGGAAGTGATCAGGAACAGTCAGCATGGATTCACCAAGGGCAAGTCATGCCTGACTAACCTAATCGCCTTCTATGATGAGATAACCGGCTCTATGGATGAGGGGAAAGCAGTGGATGTGCTATTTCTGGACTGTAGCAAAGCTTTTGATACAGTCTCCCACAGTATTCTTGCCAGCAAGTTAAAGAAGTATGGGCTGGATGAATGGACGGTAAGGTGGATAGAAAACTGGCTAGATGGTCGGGCTCAACGGGTAGTGATCAATGGTTCCATGTCTAGTTGGCAGCCGGTATGAAGTGGAGTGCCCCAAGGGTCGGTGCTGGGGCCGGTTTTCTTCAATATCTTCATTAACGATCTGGAGGATGGTGTGGACTGCACCCTTAGCAAGTTTGCAGATGACATTAAACTGGGAGGAGTGGTTGATACGCTGGAGGGTAGGGCTAGGATACAGAGGGACCTAGACAAATTAGAGGATTGGGCCAAAAGAAATATGATGAGGTTCAACAAGGACAAGTGCAGAGTCCTGCACTTAGGACGGAAGAATCCCATGCACTGCTACAGACTAGGGACCGAATGGCTGGGCAGCAGTTCTGCAGAAAAGGACCTAGGGGTTACGGTGGACGAAAAGCTGAATATGAGTCAACAGTGTGCCCTTGTTGCCAAGAAGGCTAATGGCATTTTGGGTTGTATAAGTAGGGGCATTTCCAGCAGATCGAGGGATGTGATCATTCCCCTCTACTCAGCACTGGTGAGGCCTCATTTGGAGTACTGTGTCCAGTTTTGGGCCCCACACTACAAGAAGGATGTGGATAAATTGGAGAGAGTCCAGCGGAGGGCAAAAAAATGATTAGGGGGCTGGAGCACATGACTTATGAGGAGAGGCTGAGGGAACTGAGATTGTTTAGCCTCCAGAAGAGAAGAATGAGGGGGATTTGATAGCTGCTTTCAACTACCTGAAAGGGGGTTCCAAAGAGGATGGATCTAGACTGTTCTCAGTCGTAGAAGATGACAGAACAAGGAGTAATGGTCTCAAGTTGCAGAGGGGGAGGTTTAGGTTGGACATTAGGAAAAACTTTTTCACTAGTAGGGTGGTGAAGAACTGGAATGGGTTACCTAGGGAGGTGGTGGAATTTCCTTCCTTATAGGTTTTTAAGGTCAGGCTTGACAAAGCCCTGGCTGGGATGATTTAGTCGGGTTTGGTCCTGCTTTGAGCAGGGCGTTGGACTAGATGACCTCCTGAGGTCCCTTCCAACCCTGAGATTCTATGATTCTATGAATCTGATTAGCACCAAACTCAAAAATCAAAGTATACCTACCATTCTCTTTCTCAAGCTTCTCTGAAAACACATGAAAATAAAATTTAATTCAAACTAATGTAAGTCTTTCAATATACAATACAGTAGACAAATTTAAAGTAATGGACTGGTTCCCTGCCTTGCTCCAATTCCTTTCTGACACTCACAGTATGTTAACCCAGCAGCTGGGAGATGTGAATGCCAGCTGGGTGGCGGTACACTCAACAACCCTGCTCAAACTTGGACCCAACACAGGAATGTAGTGGCAGCAATCAGTGGATTGGATAGAGTTTGATAGAGAGTTTGGATAATAATGTCTGAGGACACCACAAACTAACTACTAGTATCTAGGGTGTAATGTTAGAGACATCCTTAAGGTATCCACATGTTACTATGGTGATCAAGTGGCATAAATATTAACAAGTTAAAAGAAGAAATATCCATGTGTCCTATCAGGTGAAGCGTCTAAGCTAGAGGGAGGTGCCTAAGCTGTATCTCACAAGAAAAGCCGCAGTGTGTGCCTATGTGCACATAAAATGGCGGGGGAGGAGGACAACCTCCCTTTTAACCTTTAGCCCCGTGATTACAGCACTCACCCAGAATGGGGGAGACCTAGTTCTCACCCTCTGCCTGAAGTACAGTAGGGATTAGAACTTGACTTTCCCACCTCCAAATCCTAATCACTGGGTTGAAGGTTATAAGGGAGGTCTAGAGTGTAATATCCTGGGGGTAACAGTTTTAGGAAGAAATCACTGGAGAGACAGAGAGCTGTACACCTTACAACCAGCCATTTATTGCCACACACTGAACTAAACAAGAACCAGCCAAAACTGGCTGGGTTATCCCCTAATAATCTAACTCAGTTGCCATAGCAAGAATAAGATTCTGTTACTACAACAACCAAATACAGAACACTCAGTGACACTTCGGGTGGGGTTAGGAGTCATGAAGTGTTGTTTCCATCCTACCCTTCAATTGTGAGCTGGTTCCTCAGTGGGATATTCCCACTGTGCAGAATACACCATCTTAAAGGATTATCTAAACTGTTACCATTACCAACAAATCCCATGGCAAATACAGAAGGCATGCAGTATTGATGCCAAGCCATGCCCCCTTTCTCCTGGCCAAACACCTTGCACTAGGCCAGATATATGAGCATGTATAGTGCTTGTAATCGTACAAAGATTCCCTAGTGCAAGGGGAAATCGCTAAAACTCAGTTCCATTGATCTTTGTGGACATTTGTGCAGTTAGAGCAGCATGAAGAAGCTACAATGTGGATCAGAATCTCAAATTTAACTTGATGTAACTTGCCCTTCAGTACTATGAAAGCCAACATAAAGACATTTTTCTGAGGTAAGAGATAGGACAAAGTTCATTAATAGTATGACATGGTATGCAAGGGTGAGATAAATAGATAGATAGAATCATTTTTTAGGCTTTTTTCATTACAAATGTATAATAATCTATCTATCTCGATTGTTATACTGCATTCATGGTTATATTATCCCATAGGATGAGAGGACTAAAACAGAGACAAGGCGAGAGAAAGCAAGATCAAAGGGGAAAGAGGTTGAAAATATTACAATGTGAGATAAGTGTTAAAATGTTTTGTGACTAAGGAACACTCCAGGATACTCAGGGTAAGGTGTGAAGGAGGAGGGAGAAAAGATTCTGCTTTCATCTTCCCCCCGCCCCATTTTGAGCTGGCTCTTCATTGAGATGTTTCCACCTTGCAGGAAACTGCAGCTTGAAGGATACTCTAAACTTTTCTCATTACCAACAGATCCCATGCTTACTGCTGACGGCAGGTAGTAGGAATTGAGCCGTGCCCCCTTTTTCCTTGCCACACCCCTTACATTGGGCCAGAAGGAGGAGGAAATGTCGGCATATATACTGGCTGTACAGCACAGACAGGCATCCTTATGCAAGGCACTTAAAATCAGTCCTTCAATTTTAGACCAGAGAAAAAAAATAAGTACAAAAATTCCTGGATAATTAAGTAAGCTTCTGTGAAAGGGAGTCCTCAACAGTTCTGTTACGGAGTTTAAAAAAAACCCGATGGTTAAAGAACTCTCCCGGGCTAGACAATGAAATGAAGAATATCTTTTTTTATTTAAGAACATTCTTCTGATGGAAAATTCAGTTGTGAAATCAAAGAGAACTTACCCTTTTCACTCTTTAGTTGGCCTGGAAAAGAACATTGTGATTTCAATTACCAATTGGGTGAATACATATTACATCAACTCACTCAAGGAGCTGTCCTTGCAGACCCGAACAATCATCGGCTGCCAGTTTTCTCATTCATCCCCTTTCCCCCACATCACCCCGATCCATCAGCCAGAACTAGTAACAGCTCAGCATCTTATATTCCAGAACGAAACAAAGGAGAGGCCGTGGGCTTGCATAAAACTGGAGAACCATCCCACGCCCCACTGACTCCTGTTGATAAATACCCATCTCCCAGCCACCCATTATCAGAGGCACTTTATTGACAATGACTTGAACTCGCAGTCTGGTAGTGTAGACATGGCCTGATTTTCAGCGGGGGCCAGGGGTGATGGAGGGAGTGGGTGGGGAGCCTGGGGAGGCAGTTGGGGGCTAGGGCCAATGGGGTGATTTGTGGGGGCTGTGAGATTGAGTGGGTGCCAGAGAAGGTGAGGGGATGGCTAGGGGAGGCAGAGGGAGACAGGGTGATGGGTGGGGGTCTGGAGGAGGCGTAGGGGGCAGGAGCAATGGGGGTACCAGGACAGGCAGCGCCCACCAGAGTGCCAAAATACAAATTGTCCAGGACGCCATTTTCCCTATGGCTGATCCTGGCAGGGCTGGCCTTAAGAGTGGGCAACGTGGGGGAAGAGGGTGTTGCTAGAGTTGCCTTGGCAGTCACCATGAAGTTTACAGTGGTTGTGGTGATGAGGGAGGGAGTTGCCTTTTTCGCCTCCCCTGCACTAGCATCAGTTCTTAGGGGCCTATGCAGAGAAGCTGTGGCTCCTGGTGACGTAATAGGGAGCTGGGTGTGCGCAACAACTCTGAAAATCAGGCCCACGCTCTTCGAAGGTGGAGGTGCAAAATCAATGGAAGTATAACACAAAATGGGGTCCCCAGGGACTAAGAGACATTGGTCGGCTGAGAGAGGAGGGAGGGAGAACACTACGGTCAAAAATGATATGTTTTCCATTACAGAGGTTTTATCTTTTTTTTTTCATTTTATTTATATATAACGTTATTCATTTCATTTTAATTTGTTTGTGTGAAACCACGATGTAATCCCATTTTTTCCTGAAATTTTTCTGAAAAGAACATCAATATCTTCGCATTCACCAAAGGGACTAAGCTCTCTGTTATATAAGCAAAAATAGCTCCTATGACAATCCATTTATAAATGCCCATCTCCCAGCCATTAAGTACCACAGGAAGCTTATCGACAATGGCTTGTAAAATGAGACTCTCCAAGGAACTATTGTGATACCAGCAAAATACAAGCAACCTGCGTTCTGTCTGATTAACACTGAACTACAACAATCAAAGTAAACCTACCGTTCTCGTCCTGTAGCTTCTCTGAAAAATGAAATAAAAAAAATTCAAAACACAACCTTTGCAGTATGTAATATGTACTCAGTATGCACTCTAGCATCCTAATTTACACTAATGGACAAATACTCTGCACTGCTAAACCTTCTTTGTGACATTCAGGGCATGTGCACACAGCAGCTGGGAGATGCGATTCTCAGCTTGGGTGTATGTGTACATAACAGCGCTGCTCGAGGTTCTGCTTAAAAATTGCAGTATGGTGGCAGCTGTCACTGAAAAAGGCTTCAGCTAACTGACCAAGTAAGTACCCAGGGCTTCAGGTAGAGTGAGACTTGGGTGGGGAGCCAGAACCTCCACTTCTGGCACTGTGTCAACACTGCTATTCTTAGTCCACTAGTAGGAGCAAGAAAAATAACTACATATGTGAATCCACTTGCTGGGTGTGTTGACCATTTGAATTAAAACTGTTTTTTTGAAGGGCAGTGAGATAAACACCTTGATGGCTCTTCATTTCAAACAGAGCCTGCTTCTGTGTGAATGGCACTGTTCATAGAAACCTGTCCTAGCTTTCTCATTTTCTCCTGGAGATCATAAACATTACAATCAAATCATGTTACAAAATTCAGCGGAAAAGTGACTAAGGACACTTTTTTGTGGAGTGTAAATATAGTTACTGAGCAGTTAAAAGTGAGGTGTCAGAAGATCAAAGCTCAAATTTAACTTGATGTAACTTGCCCTTCAGTACTATGAAAGCCAACATTAAGACATTTTTCTGAGGTAAGAGACAGGACAAGTGCATTAATAGTATGACATGGTATGCGAGGGTGAGATAGATAGAATCATTTTTTAGGCTTTTGTTCATTACAAAAATATTATCCATCTATCTATCTATCTTGATTGTTATACTGCATTCATGGTTATGTTAGTTCATAGGATGAGAGGTCTAAAACAGAGACAAGGTGAGAGAAAGCAAGATCAAAGGGGAAAGAGGTAATAATTGGAAATATACCAATCTCCTAAAACTGGAAGGGACCTTGAAAGGTCATTGAGTCCAGCCCCCTGCCTTCACTAGCAGAACCACTTTTTGCCCCACATTCCTAAGTGGCCTCCTCAAGGATTGAACTCACAACCCTGGGTTTAGCAAGCCAATGCTCAAACCACTGAGCTATCCCTCCCAGCTTAAGAGTGAAATCCTTGCTTGGCTTAACAGTGAAATCCTTGCTCGTTTTAAACACAAAAAAACAGCTTACAAGAAGTGGAAGATTGGACAAAAAACCAGGGAGGAGTATAAAAGTATTGCTCAGGAGTGAAATTAGGAAGGCCAAATCACACTTGGAGTTGCAGCTAGCCGGAGATGTTAGGAGTAACAAGAAGGGTTTCTTCAGGTATGTTAGAAACAAGAAGAAAGTCAAGGAAAGTGTGGGCCCCTTGCTGAATGAGGGAGGGAACCTAGTGACAGAGGATGTGGAGAAAGCTAGTGTACTCAATGCTTTTTTTGCCTCTGTCTTCACAGACAAGGTCAGCTCCCAGACAGCTGAACTCTGCAGCATGGTATGGGGAGGAGGTGACCAGCTCTCTGTGGAGAAAGAAGTAGGTTGGGACTATTTAGAAAAGCTGGACGAGCACAAGTCCACGGGGCCGGATGCACTGCATCCGAGGGTGCTAAAGGAGTTGGCCGATGAGATTGCAGAGCCATTGGCCATTATCTTTGAAAAATCATGGCGATCGGGGGAGGTCCCGGATGACTGGAAAAAAGCTAATGTAGTGCCCATCTTTAAAAAAAGGAAGAAGGAAGATCCAGGGAACTACAGGCCAGTCAGTCTCACCTCAGTCCCTGGAAAAATCATGGAATAGGTCCTCAAGGAATCAATTCTGAACCACTTAAAGGAAGGGAAGTGATCAGGAACAGTCAGCATGGATTCACCAAGGGCAAGTCATGCCTGACTAACCTAATTGCCTTCTATGATGAGATAACCGGCTCTATGGATGAGGGGAAAGCAGTGGATGTGCTATTTCTGGACTGTAGCAAAGCTTTTGATACAGTCTCCCACAGTATTCTTGCCAGCAAGTTAAAAAGTATGGGCTGGATGAATGGACGGTAAGGTGGATAGAAAACTGGCTAGATGGTTGGGCTCAACGGGTAGTGATCAATGGTTCCATGTCTAGTTGGCAGCCGGTATGAAGTGGAGTGCCCCAAGGGTCGGTGCTGGGGCCGGTTTTCTTCAATATCTTCATTAACGATCTGGAGGATGGTGTGGACTGCACCCTTAGCAAGTTTGCAGATGACACTAAACTGGGAGGAGTGGTTGATACGCTGGAGGGTAGGGCTAGGATACAGAGGGACCTAGACAAATTAGAGGATTGGGCCAAAAGAAATATGATGAGGTTCAACAAGGACAAGTGCAGAGTCCTGCACTTAGGACGGAAGAATCCCATGCACTGCTACAGACTAGGGACCGAATGGCTGGGCAGCAGTTCTGCAGAAAAGGACCTAGGGGTTACGGTGGACGAAAAGCTGAATATAAGTCAACAGTGTGCCCTTGTTGCCAAGAAGGCTAATGGCATTTTGGGTTGTATAAGTAGGGGCATTTCCAGCAGATCGAGGGATGTGATCATTCCCCTCTACTCAGCACTGGTGAGGCCTCATTTGGAGTACTGTGTCCAGTTTTGGGCCCCACACTACAAGAAGGATGTGGATAAATTGGAGAGAGTCCAGCGGAGGGCAAAAAAATGATTAGGGGGCTGGAGCACATGACTTCTGAGGAGAGGCTGAGGGAACTGAGATTGTTTAGCCTCCAGAAGAGAAGAATGAGGGGGGATTTGATAGCTGCTTTCAACTACCTGAAAGGGGGTTCCAAAGAGGATGGATCTAGACTGTTCTCAGTCGTAGAAGATGACAGAACAAGGAGTAATGGTCTCAAGTTGCAGAGGGGGAGGTTTAGGTTGGACATTAGGAAAAACTTTTTCACTAGTAGGGTGGTGAAGAACTGGAATGGGTTACCTAGGGAGGTGGTGGAATTTCCTTCCTTATAGGTTTTTAAGGTCAGGCTTGACAAAGCCCTGGCTGGGATGATTTAGTCGGGTTTGGTCCTGCTTTGAGCAGGGCGTTGGACTAGATGACCTCCTGAGGTACCTTCCAACCCTGAGATTCTATGATTCTATGAATCTGATTAGCACTAAACTCAAAAATCAAAGTATACCTACCATTCTCTTTCTCAAGCTTCTCTGAAAACACATGAAAATAAAATTTAATTCAAACTAATGTAAGTCTTTCAATATACAATACAGTAGACAAATTTAAAGTAATGGACTGGTTCCCTGCCTTGCTCCAATTCCTTTCTGACACTCACAGTATGTTAACCCAGCAGCTGGGAGATGTGAATGCCAGCTGGGTGGCGGTACACTCAACAACCCTGCTCAAACTTGTACCCAACACAGGAATGTAGTGGCAGCAATCAGTGGATTGGATAGAGTTTGATAGAGAGTTTGGATAATAATGTCTGAGGACACCACAAACTAACTACTAGTATCTAGGGTGTAATGTTAGAGACATCCTTAAGGTATCCACATGTTACTATGGTGATCAAGTGGCATAAATATTAACAAGTTAAAAGAAGAAATATCCATGTGTCCTATCAGGTGAAGCGTCTAAGCTAGAGGGAGGTGCCTAAGCTGTATCTCACAAGAAAAGCAGCAGTGTGTGCCTATGTGCACATAAAATGGCGGGGGAGGAGGACAACCTCCCTTTTAACCTTTAGCCCCGTGATTACAGCACTCACCCAGAATGGGGGAGACCTAGTTCTCACCCTCTGCCTGAAGTACAGTAGGGATTAGAACTTGACTTTCCCACCTCCAAATCCTAATCACTGGGTTGAAGGTTATAAGGGAGGTCTAGAGTGTAATATCCTGGGAGTAACAGTTTTAGGAAGAAATCACTGGAGAGACAGAGAGCTGTACACCTTACAACCAGCCATTTATTGCCACACACTGAACTAAACAAGAACCAGCCAAAACTGGCTGGGTTATCCCCTAATAATCTAACTCAGTTGCCATAGCAAGAATAAGATTCTGTTACTACAACAACCAAATACAGAACACTCAGTGACACTTCGGGTGGGGTTAGGAGTCATGAAGTGTTGTTTCCATCCTACCCTTCAATTGTGAGCTGGTTCCTCAGTGGGATATTCCCACTGTGCAGAATACACCATCTTAAAGGATTATCTAATATTACAATGTGAGATAAGTGTTAAAATGTTTTGTGACTAAGGAACACTCCAGGATACTCAGGGTAAGGTGTGAAGGAGGAGGGAGAAAAGATTCTGCTTTCATCTTCCCCCCGCCCCATTTTGAGCTGGCTCTTCATTGAGATGTTTCCACCTTGCAGGAAACTGCAGCTTGAAGGATACTCTAAACTTTTCTCATTACCAACAGATCCCATGCTTACTGCTGATGGCAGGTAGTAGGAATTGAGCCGTGCCCCCTTTTTCCTTGCCACACCCCTTACATTGGGCCAGAAGGAGGAGGAAATGTCGGCATATATACTGGCTGTACAGCACAGACAGGCATCCTTATGCAAGGCACTTAAAATCAGTCCTTCAATTTTAGACCAGAGAAAAAAAATAAGTACAAAAATTCCTGGATAATTAAGTAAGCTTCTGTGAAAGGGAGTCCTCAACAGTTCTGTTACGGAGTTTTAAAAAAACCCGATGGTTAAAGAACTCTCCCGGGCTAGACAATGAAATGAAGAATATCTTTTTTTATTTAAGAACATTCTTCTGATGGAAAATTCAGTTGTGAAATCAAAGAGAACTTACCCTTTTCACTCTTTAGTTGGCCTGGAAAAGAACATTGTGATTTCAATTACCAATTGGGTGAATACATATTACATCAACTCACTCAAGGAGCTGTCCTTGCAGACCCGAACAATCATCGGCTGCCAGTTTTCTCATTCATCCCCTTTCCCCCACATCACCCCGATCCATCAGCCAGAACTAGTAACAGCTCAGCATCTTATATTCCAGAACGAAACAAAGGAGAGGCCGTGGGCTTGCATAAAACTGGAGAACCATCCCACGCCCCACTGACTCCTGTTGATAAATACCCATCTCCCAGCCACCCATTATCAGAGGCACTTTATTGACAATGACTTGAACTCGCAGTCTGGTAGTGTAGACATGGCCTGATTTTCAGCGGGGGCCAGGGGTGATGGAGGGAGTGGGTGGGGAGCCTGGGGAGGCAGTTGGGGGCTAGGGCCAATGGGGTGATTTGTGGGGGCTGTGAGATTGAGTGGGTGCCAGAGAAGGTGAGGGGATGGCTAGGGGAGGCAGAGGGAGACAGGGTGATGGGTGGGGGTCTGGAGGAGGCGTAGGGGGCAGGAGCAATGGGGGTACCAGGACAGGCAGCGCCCACCAGAGTGCCAAAATACAAATTGTCCAGGACGCCATTTTCCCTATGGCTGATCCTGGCAGGGCTGGCCTTAAGAGTGGGCAACGTGGGGGAAGAGGGTGTTGCTAGAGTTGCCTTGGCAGTCACCATGAAGTTTACAGTGGTTGTGGTGATGAGGGAGGGAGTTGCCTTTTTTCGCCCCTCCCCCTGCACTAGCATCAGTTCTTAGGGGCCTATGCAGAGAAGCTGTGGCTCCTGGTGACGTAATAGGGAGCTGGGTGCGCGCAACAACTCTGAAAATCAGGCCCACGCTCTTCGAAGGTGGAGGTGCAAAATCAATGGAAGTATAACACAAAATGGGGTCCCCAGGGACTAAGAGACATTGGTCGGCTGAGAGAGGAGGGAGGGAGAACACTACGGTCAAAAATGATATGTTTTCCATTACAGAGGTTTTATCTTTTTTTTTTCATTTTATTTATATATAACGTTATTCATTTCATTTTAATTTGTTTGTGTGAAACCACGATGTAATCCCATTTTTTCCTGAAATTTTTCTGAAAAGAACATCAATATCTTCGCATTCACCAAAGGGACTAAGCTCTCTGTTATATAAGCAAAAATAGCTCCTATGACAATCCATTTATAAATGCCCATCTCCCAGCCATTAAGTACCACAGGAAGCTTATCGACAATGGCTTGTAAAATGAGACTCTCCAAGGAACTATTGTGATACCAGCAAAATACAAGCAACCTGCGTTCTGTCTGATTAACACTGAACTACAACAATCAAAGTAAACCTACCGTTCTCATCCTGTAGCTTCTCTGAAAAATGAAATAAAAAAAATTCAAAACACAACGTTTGCAGTATGTAATATGTACTCAGTATGCACTCTAGCATCCTAATTTACACTAATGGACAAATACTCTGCACTGCTAAACCTTCTTTGTGACATTCAGGGCATGTGCACACAGCAGCTGGGAGATGCGATTCTCAGCTTGGGTGTATGTGTACATAACAGCGCTGCTCGAGGTTCTGCTTAAAAATTGCAGTATGGTGGCAGCTGTCACTGAAAAAGGCTTCAGCTAACTGACCAAGTAAGTACCCAGGGCTTCAGGTAGAGTGAGACTTGGGTGGGGAGCCAGAACCTCCACTTCTGGCACTGTGTCAACACTGCTATTCTTAGTCCACTAGTAGGAGCAAGAAAAATAACTACATATGTGACTCCACTTGCTGGGTGTGTTGACCATTTGAATTAAAACTGTTTTTTTGAAGGGCAGTGAGATAAACACCTTGATGGCTCTTCATTTCAAACAGAGCCTGCTTCTGTGTGAATGGCACTGTTCATAGAAACCTGTCCTAGCTTTCTCATTTTCTCCTGGAGATCATAAACATTACAATCAAATCATGTTACAAAATTCAGCGGAAAAGTGACTAAGGACACTTTTTTGTGGAGTGTAAATATAGTTACTGAGCAGTTAAAAGTGAGGTGTCAGAAGATCAAAGCTCAAATTTAACTTGATGTAACTTGCCCTTCAGTACTATGAAAGCCAACATTAAGACATTTTTCTGAGGTAAGAGACAGGACAAGTGCATTAATAGTATGACATGGTATGCGAGGGTGAGATAGATAGAATCATTTTTTAGGCTTTTGTTCATTACAAAAATATTATCCATCTATCTATCTATCTTGATTGTTATACTGCATTCATGGTTATGTTAGTTCATAGGATGAGAGGTCTAAAACAGAGACAAGGTGAGGGAAAGCAAGATCAAAGGGGAAAGAGGTAATAATTGGAAATATACCAATCTCCTAAAACTGGAAGGGACCTTGAAAGGTCATTGAGTCCAGCCCCCTGCCTTCACTAGCAGAACCACTTTTTGCCCCACATTCCTAAGTGGCCTCCTCAAGGATTGAACTCACAACCCTGGGTTTAGCAAGCCAATGCTCAAACCACTGAGCTATCCCTCCCAGCTTAAGAGTGAAATCCTTGCTTGGCTTAACAGTGAAATCCTTGCTCGTTTTAAACACAAAAAAACAGCTTACAAGAAGTGGAAGATTGGACAAAAAACCAGGGAGGAGTATAAAAGTATTGCTCAGGAGTGAAATTAGGAAGGCCAAATCACACTTGGAGTTGCAGCTAGCCGGAGATGTTAGGAGTAACAAGAAGGGTTTCTTCAGGTATGTTAGAAACAAGAAGAAAGTCAAGGAAAGTGTGGGCCCCTTGCTGAATGAGGGAGGGAACCTAGTGACAGAGGATGTGGAGAAAGCTAGTGTACTCAATGCTTTTTTTGCCTCTGTCTTCACAGACAAGGTCAGCTCCCAGACAGCTGAACTCTGCAGCATGGTATGGGGAGGAGGTGACCAGCTCTCTGTGGAGAAAGAAGTAGGTTGGGACTATTTAGAAAAGCTGGACGAGCACAAGTCCACGGGGCCGGATGCACTGCATCCGAGGGTGCTAAAGGAGTTGGCCGATGAGATTGCAGAGCCATTGGCCATTATCTTTGAAAAATCATGGCGATCGGGGGAGGTCCCGGATGACTGGAAAAAAGCTAATGTAGTGCCCATCTTTAAAAAAAGGAAGAAGGAAGATCCAGGGAACTACAGGCCAGTCAGTCTCACCTCAGTCCCTGGAAAAATCATGGAATAGGTCCTCAAGGAATCAATTCTGAACCACTTAAAGGAAGGGAAGTGATCAGGAACAGTCAGCATGGATTCACCAAGGGCAAGTCATGCCTGACTAACCTAATTGCCTTCTATGATGAGATAACCGGCTCTATGGATGAGGGGAAAGCAGTGGGGTAACAGTTTTAGGAAGAAATCACTGGAGAGACAGAGAGCTGTACACCTTACAACCAGCCATTTATTGCCACACACTGAACTAAACAAGAACCAGCCAAAACTGGCTGGGTTATCCCCTAATAATCTAACTCAGTTGCCATAGCAAGAATAAGATTCTGTTACTACAACAACCAAATACAGAACACTCAGTGACACTTCGGGTGGGGTTAGGAGTCATGAAGTGTTGTTTCCATCCTACCCTTCAATTGTGAGCTGGTTCCTCAGTGGGATATTCCCACTGTGCAGAATACACCATCTTAAAGGATTATCTAAACTGTTACCATTACCAACAAATCCCATGGCAAATACAGAAGGCATGCAGTATTGATGCCAAGCCATGCCCCCTTTCTCCTGGCCAAACACCTTGCACTAGGCCAGATATATGAGCATGTATAGTGCTTGTAATCGTACAAAGATTCCCTAGTGCAAGGGGAAATCGCTAAAACTCAGTTCCATTGATCTTTGTGGACATTTGTGCAGTTAGAGCAGCATGAAGAAGCTACAATGTGGATCAGAATCTGACTTTTTTTTAATTCAAAGAGCTACTATTCCACAGTCACGTGCAACATTTAAAACAGATATAATTTTATCAACTCAAAATGATTTCCCCAATGACTAAGACACCATATCCTATCATGAAAAAAATAATGTCATAGAAAATTTCTGCTAGCCTCCTAGATACACTCAATGATAAAATTAACAGAATAGGAGGCATAGCATTATGGAATGTCCATAATTTCCAGTGATTCTGGAAAATCCGTCCTTCAATTTTAAACCACCGAGGAAATAAATTCAATTATTCTAGGGCAATAAATCAAATTGGTGTGAGAGAAACTCATCACAGTTCCCTTATGGGGTTTAAAAGAAACCTGTTGAGTAATTAATTCTCCTTGAGTTGAGCAAAGGCAATGAAATGAAAAAAAATTATTTCCATTTAAGAACATTCTTCTGAAGGATCGTAGCAGTTGCAAAATCAAAGAAGTTAACAAGTTCATTCTGGAGTTGGTCTGCAAAAAAGCAGTACAATTTCCATTAGAAATTGGTGAACAACCAGTCATCAGCTGCCAGTTTTCTCTTTCTTACAAACCACAGCTGATCCATCACCCAGATCTAGTAATAATTCAGAATCTTGCATTCCATAACTAACCAAAAAAAAAGGCTCTGTGCTCACAAATAACTGCAGACTCACCCAATGACTCCTTTTTACCAGTTCCCATCTCCCAGCCACCCATTACCACACACTTTATCGGCTACAGCTTAAAACGTCAGTGTCTTGTAGAAACTACTGTGGTATCAACAATACAAGTAAATAGTATTAAGTCTGATTTCTATTAAATTAAAGAATGAAAATAAACCTACAGTTTTCTTTCTCAAACTACTCTGAAATAACATAAAAATAAAATGTATTTCAAAATAATTCAAGTCTCTTGATATGCTATTGTGCTGTAGCATCCAAATGTGAAGTTATGGACAGATTAGCTCCACTCCTGTACGTCCTATGGGACATTCAGACAGATTCTAGCTACATTTTTATATGGAATTCATTGTTATATGATCTCATAGGCTGAGAAATAAGATGACTAAAACAGAGACTGGGAAAGAGAACCTGGCATATAGATAGCAAGATTAAAGGGAAATGATGAAAGAAACTTTGGAATATGAGGGGGGGAAAAAGTAGAAAAAAATAATTATTTAAACTAAGTAAAATGGAAAGACATTTTCAGAATCTAAGATGAGCTCCCTTTTGCTGTTGCACATCTCAAAGTATATTTTCCATAGTGTACACAGATTGTTAGTGTGTAATTTTGAGACCTCCTGTGTCCAGACAACCTGTATCTCCTGTTAATTTAATTTGGAGTTGTGGGAGCTCATTCTTCTGAAAATCAGGGGAAAGCTCTCTGAAGTGGGAGATACCCAACAAATGGTAACTATAACCAAAAATGTTATCCCTAGGCAGTAAAAGAAATTTCTGAACTAAGAGAGCAGGGAGGGATAATACAAATTCCAAGAAATTACACTTTTTTCAGTTGTAGGTGTTTTCTCATTTTTTTTCCTTTCTGTTTATTTCTACTTTTGTTTCTTTCATTTTATTTTATTTGGGTGAAATCAATGGGCAATCCTATACCTACCATATTTTTCCCTCAGACAAACAAATCAATGTTTCAGCATTCACAAATAGGCTACACTCAGCCTCAGATAAGCACAAATAGCTCCTATGGACAGGCTAGTGAAGGGAGGGGGTGGTGTTCTGCCTGTGTTCTGGTGCCTGTTGGGGGTTTGTTTTGCTGTAGGTGGTGGTGGTTTACTTTGGTTTGTGTTTCCTCGACTAACATTTTTAGGTGGGAAGGCTATGACCGATACAGAGGCAGCAGTGAAAGACACAATGAGGATGACTGGATGTGGAAGCTGCGGCATGTTCATGATCCTGGGAGGGGGTACCCAAAAAGAGTTTTGTCTGCATAAAGTGCCACCTGATAGAACTGATGGAAGAAAAGATCCAAGGACTGGAGATGCAGGTGGAAACTCTGAGTTTAGAAGAGGATTCGAGTGGATGATGGAGCAAAGACATGAAGGGAAAAGCTCAGACTTGCAAATGGAAGCAGGACAAAAGAATTCTGAGGGGAGACTGCTGGGTGAGGAAAGTGGATGGTGGAAGCATATGACTAAGAGAATCAGGCAGAGGAAAAGAAGGGCCAGTGAAGGAGAAATAGAACTCAGGAACAGGTTTGCAGAGTTGGAAAATGAAGAAGGGGAACAGTAGGTGGTTGCTGAAGGTGAGAGGGCAAGGAAGAAGAGAAGAGCAGCTAGTCCTATAGGAACAGGAGAAGAGTCAATGGAGATAACACCAAATATGAGCCCCAGGAGGATACGGGATGGGTTGCAGACGATTGCAAGGGACAATAGAAACTGAGAGGACTTGAAGCCAGGTGGGAACAGGGGATAGACTGGAGATTCACACTGTCACCAGGAAAAGGCAGGTCTACTTGATTGGAGACTGAGAAGGATAGACAGGCCTGTAACTAGAACTGATCCAGAGAACAGAAAGGTATGCTGTCTGCCGGATGCTAAAATACAGGATGTGGACCTGAGGCTGAGAAGGATCCTAACGGGAGCAGGAAAGAATTTGCTGATTGCCCTTCATGTGGGAACGAATGATACAGCTAGATTCTCGCTGGAACGTATCAAGGGAGACTATGCCAGACTGGGGAAGATGCTTAAGGAAATTGAGGCTCAGGTGATCTTCAGTGGGATTCTGCCTGTTCCTAGAGAAGGGCAACAAAGGTATGACAAGATTATGGTGATCAACAGATGGCTCAGACAGTGGTGCTATAAGGAGGGCTTTGGGAAGTATGACCACTGGGAAGCATTCATGGACAGAGGACTGTTCTCTTGGGATGGACTTCACCTGAGTAAGGAGGGAAATAGACTTCTAGGATGGAGGCTGGAACAACTGATTCAGAGAGCTTTAAACTAGGAATTCGGGGGAGATGTCCAAGTAATCTCCACACTGGAATTTAACATTGAGAGGGAAGAAAACAAAATAGGAAAGGATACAGCTGTGGGTAGGAGAATGGACATAAGGAGCAAGGGTAGTGTAGGTAATCGGGTAAAGAATGTCAGTGAAGCCAAACAGCAAAAATGAAGATGTTTGTACACTAATGTGAGAAGCCTAGGTAACAAAATGGAGGAACTAGAGCTACTTGTACAGGAAGTGAAACTGGATATTATAGGGATAACAGAAACATGGTGGAATAGTAGTCATGACTGGAGTACAGGTATTGAAGGGTATGTGCTGTTTAGGAAAGACAGAAATAAAGGCAAAGGTGGTGGAGTAGCATTGTATATCAATGATGAGGTAAACTGTAAAGAAATAAGAAGTGATGGAATGGATAAGACAGAGTCTGTCTGGGCAAAAATCACACTGGGGAAAAATGGCTACTAGAGCCTCCCCCGAGATTGTGCTTGGGGTGTGCTACAGACCGCTGGGATCTGAATTGGAGATGGATAGAGACCTCTTTAATGTTTTTAATGAAGTAAACACTAATGGGAATTGTGTGATCATAGGAGACTTTAACTTCCCAGATATAGACTGGAGGACAAGTGCTAGTAGTAATAATAGGCTCAGATTTTTCTGATTGTGATAGTTGATGGATTTCTTCATCAAATAGTTGATGAACTAACAAGAGGGGATGCCATTTTAGATTTGGTTTTGGTGAGTAGTGAGGACCTCATAGAAGACGTGGTTGTAGGGGACAACCTTAGTTTGAGTGATCATGAGCTAATTTAGTTCAAACTAAATGGAAGGATAAACAAAAATAGATCTGGGACTAGGGTTTTTTATTTCAAAAGGGCTAACTTTAAAGAATTAAGGAAAATAGTTAGGGAAGTGGATTGGACTGAAGAACTTGTGGATCTAAAGGCAGAGGAGGCCTGGATTTACTTCAAGTCAAAGTTGCAGAAACTATCAGAAGCCTGCATCCCAAGAAAGGGGAAAAAAATCATAGGCACGAGTTGTAGACCAAACTGGATGAGCAAGCATCTCAGAGAGGTGATTAAGAAAAAACAGAAAGCCTTCAAGGAGTGGAAGATGGGAGGGATTAGCAAGGAAAGCTACCTTACTGAGGTCAGAACAGGTAGGGATAAAGTGAGAAAGGCCAAAAGCCATGTAGAGTTGGACCTTGCAAAGGGAATTAAAACCAATAGTAAAAGGTTCTATAGCCATATAAATAAGAAGAAAACAAAGAAAGAAGAAGTGGGACCGCTAAACACTGAGGATGGAGTGGAGGTTAAGGATAATCTAGGCATGGCCCAATATCTAAACAAATACTTTGCCTCAGTCTTTAATGAGGCTAATGAGGCTCTTAGGGATAATGGTAGGATGACAAATAGGAATGAGGATATGGAGGTAGATATTACCACATCCGAGGAAGAAGCCAAACTCGAACAGCTTAATGGGACGAAATCAGAGGGCCCAGATAATCTTCATCCAAGAATATTAAAGGAACTGGCACATGAAATTGCAAGCCCATTAGCAAGAATTTTTAATGAATCAGTAAACTCAGGGGTTGTACTGTACAACTGGAGAATTGCTAACATAGTTCCTATTTTTAAGAAAGGGAAAAAAGGTGACCTGAGTAACTATAGGCCTGTTAGTTTAACATCCGTAGTATGCAAGGTCTTGGAAAACATTCTGAAGGAGAAAGTAGTTAAGGGACATTGAGGTCAATGGTAATTGGGACAAAATACAACATGGTTTACAAAAGGTAGATCATGCCAAACCAACCTGATCTCCTTCTTTGAGACGGTAATAGATTTTTTTAGACAAAGGAAATGCAGTAGATCTAATTTACTTCGATTTCAGTAAGGCTTTGATAAGGTTCCACATGAGGAATTATTAGTTAAATTGGAAAAGGTGGGGATTAATATGAAAATTGAAAGATGGATAAGGAACTGATTAAAGGGGAGACTACAATGGGTCATACTGAAAGGTGAACTGTCAGGCTGGAAGGAGGTTACTAGTGGAGTTCTTCAGGGATCGGTTTTTGGGCAATCTTATATAATCTTTTTATTACTGACCTTGGCACAAAAAGTGGGAATGTGCTAATAAATTTTGTGGATGACACAAAGCTGCGAGGTATTGCTAACACAGAGAAGGACAGGGATATCATACAGGAAGATCTGGATGACCTTGTAAACTGGAGTAATAGTAATAGGATGAAATTTAATAGTGAAAAGTGCAACGTATGCATTTAGGGATTAATAACAAGAATTATTGTTATAAGCTGGAGACGCATCAGTTGGAAGTAACAGAGGAGGAGAAGGACCATGGAGTATTGGTTGATCACAGGATGATTATGAGCCGCCAATGTGATATGGCCATGAAAACAGCTAATGCAGTTTTAGGATGCATCAGGCGAGGTATTTCCAGTAAAGATAAGGAGGTGTTAGTACCATTATACAAGGCACTGGTGAGTCCTCATCTGGAATACTGTGTGTAGTTTTGGTCTCCCATGCTTAAGAAGGATGAATTCAACTGGAACAGGTACAGAGAAGGGCTACTAGAACGATCCAAGGAGGGAGAGGAACTATTTAAGCTTAGTACCAATGTAGACACAAGAACAAAAGGATATAAACTGGACACTAGGAAGTTTAGACTTGAAATTAGATGAAGGTTTCTAACCATTAGAGGAGTGAAGTTCTAGAACAGCCTTCCAAGGGGAGTAGTGGGTGCAAAGGCTTCAAGACTAAGCTTGGTAAGTTTATGGAGGGGATGGTATGATGGGATAGCCTAATTTTGGCAATTAATTGATCTTTGATTATTAGCAGGTAAATAGGCCCAATGGTCTGTGATGGGATGTTAGATGGGGTGGGATCTGAGTTACTACAGAGAATTCTTCCCTGGGTGCTGGCTGGTAAGTCTTGCCCACATGCTCAGGGTTTAACTGATCACCATATTTGGGGTCGGGAAGGAATTTTCCTCCAGGACAGATTGGCGGAGGCCCTGGAGGTTTTTTGCCTTCCTCTACAGCATGGGGCACGGGTCACTTGCTGGAGGATTCTCTGCACCTTGAGGTCTTTAAACCACAATTTGAATACATCAATAACTCAGACATAGGTTAGGGGTTTGTTACAGGAGTGGGTGGGTGAGATTCTGTGACCTGCATTGTGCAGGAGGTGAGACTAGATGATCATCATGGTCCCTTCTGACCTTAAGTCTATGAATCTATGAAATTAGTGGAGCTGCTTATAGGGTTATGTGGAACAGAATTTTTCTGTTCTTCAAAAATGAACAAATGATGTAATTGCTCTTCTCAGCTCTAGATCCTCTTACATACACAGAAAAAACACCTCTAACCAGGAACACTGGTTACAGCACTCACTCAGGATAAGGGCAACCCAGTTCTCACTGTATGCCTGCGGTGAATCATAGATTTGAACTTAGGTTTCCTATCTCTCACCTGAGTGCCCTAATCAATGTGCTCAAGGTCAGAATGGTGGTCCAGGGCTGTGGCTAAAGAACACTCAATAAAACTTTGTGGGTGGGGAGGAGGAGTTGTCATAAACAGGTAGTTAAGGGTTAATGTCTTTTACCTGTAAAGGGTTAAGAAGCTCAGTAAACCTGGCTGACACCTGACCAGAGGACCAATAAGGGGACAAGATACTTTCAGATCTTGGTGGAGGGAAGTCTTTTGTTTGTGCTCTTTGTTTGGGGGTTGTTCGCTCTTGGGCCTAAGAGGGACCAGACATCAGTCCAGGCTCTCCAAATCTTTCTGAATCAGTCTCTCGTGTTTCAAACTTGTAAATAATAGCCAGGCAAGGCGTGTTAGTCTTATTTTTGTTTTCTCAACTTGTAAATGTTCCTTTTTGCTGAGAGGATTTTACCTCTGTTTGCCGTAACTTTGAACCTAAGACTAGAGGGGGTTCCTCTGAGCTATACGAATCTGATTACCCTGTAAAAGTATTTTCCATCCTGATTTTACAGAGATATTTTTTACCTTTCTTTCTTCAATTAAAAGCTTTCTTTTTAAGAACCTGATTGATTTTTTCCTTGTGTTAAGATCCAAGGGGATTGGATCTGGACTCACCAGGAATTGGTGGGGGAAGGGACGAGGGATGGTTAAATTCTCCTTGTGTTAAGATCCAAGGGGTTGGATCTGTGTTCACCAGGAACTTGGTGAAAAAGCCTCTCAAGGCTGCCCAGGGAGGGGAAGGTTTTGGGGGGACAGAAAGTGATCCAGACACTGAAATTTCTGGATGGTGGCAGTGTTACCAGATCTAAGCTAGTAATTAAGCTTAGAAGTGTCCATGCAGGTCCCCACATCTGTACCGTAAAGTTCAGAGTGGGGGAGGAACCTTGAAAATAATGAAAGGTTCTGTTTCCATCCTATCCTCCAATTCTCAGCTTTCTCTGCAGTGGGATGTTCCAACTATAACCAATACAACAACTTGAAGGACCTTCTAAACTGTTTTGGTTACCAACAGATCCCTGGAGTAGTGCAGAAGAGATTGTATGAATGTGGAGCCAAGCCCCCTTTTTCTGGACAAATACCTTGCACTGGGCCAAGAGGGGGTGATATAATGTATAGTGCCTGTACACCAAACAAAGATTCCCTAGTGCTAGGGGAATCCCCTAGAGTTCAGATCCATTGATTTTTGGGGGACATTCATGTAGTTAGAGCAGCATGAAGAAGTTGCAATGTGGCTCAGAATCTGAGAGAAAGCGTGTTTTGTATTCAAAGAGCTACTATTCCACAATAGAGAGCTACTCTTAAAATAGATATAATTTTATGAACTCAATGTGATTTCCCCAATTATTAACACAGACCGTACTATGAAAAAAAATTACACTATAAAAATATTAACCTCATAGAAAATTTCTGCTAGCCTCCTACATACATGTTAAGACAAAATCAACAGAAGTGGAGGCATGGCATTATTGTATGTCTATATAGTACAGTTATTCTGAAAATCACTCTTTCTATTTTAGACCAGAGAGAAAATAAATAAGAATATTCTAGCATGATTAATCATTTTTTTATGAGAGAAAGTCATCACAGTTCTGTTATGGGATTAAAAAAACCTGCTTGGATTGAGCAAAGGCAATGATATGAAAAAATTATCTGCTTTGATTTATTAATATTATTCTGAAGGATAGTAGCAGGTGAGAAATCAAAGAGAACTTATGAAGTTTGGTCCGGAGTTGGTCTGTAAAAGAATAGTGTGATTTCCATTAGCAATTGGTGAACAGCAAATCATCAGCTACCAGTTTTTTTCCTTTCCTACATCCACACTTGATCCATCACCCAGATCTAGTAACAATTAAGAATCTTGCATTCCATAACTAACGAAAACAAAGGCCTTTTTCTTACACATAACTGGAGATTTACCCCACACCCCAATTACTCCTCTTTACTAATTCTCATCTCCCAGACACCCATTACCACTCACCTTATCAACTACAGCTTGAACCCCCAGTGTCTTGAAGGAACTATTGTGGTACCAACAAATATTAATAATTTGTGCTCAGTCTGATATCTAACTCAAAAATCAAAATAAACCTACAGTTTTCTTTCTCAAACTTCTCTGAAATAACATACAAATGAAATTTATTTCAAAATAATACAAGTCTCTTGATATGCTATTTGTGATGCAGCATCCAAATGTAAAGACAGATCCAAATGAATGGACAGATTTCCTGCACTCCTGTACTTCCTATGTGACAGTCACTGTAGGTCTTCATAGCAGCTGGGAGATGTGATTTCCAGCTTGGGTGGATGCTACAACTCTGCTTCAGTTTCTGCATAAGAATAGCAGTGAGGCAACATCGGACAGTGGCAATGTCTTGGGCTATCTGCCCAAGAATGTACCCAGTGAGATGGGAGGCATTGTATGTGGGTGGTTAGCCTGAACTTCTGCATCTGCCACTATGTCCACAATGCTCTTTTTAGCTCACTAGCTTGACCAAGAAAATTGACAAGATACTGAATCCCCGTCTTCAGCTGTATGGGGTTTTTCTTTTTCAAATTTAAAGAAATAGACAGCCATTCAAATCAAGGACAATTTTTTGAGGTCAGTGAGATGAATACATTGATGGTTCTTAATTTCACACAGCCTGCTTTTTGTGTGAGTGAAACTGTTCACAAACCAATCCTCATTTTCCCATTATCTTCTGGAGATATAAAACATTAGAATCAAATCCGGCATGTTACAAATTTCAGCTGATAGTGATTACCACCACTTTTCTTTAGAGTGTGAATGAGGTCACTAAGCAGTTAAAAATGAGGGGTGAGAAGCTGAAAATGCAAATTTAACTTGATGTAACTTGCTCTCTAGCACTATGAAATCCAATGAGAGTTCAATCCTTGAGGGGGACATTTAAGGATTTGGGGATTTAGTTGGGGATTAGTCCTACTTTGAGCAGGGGGTTGGGCTAGATGATCTCCTGAGGTCCCTTCCAACCCTGATATTCTATTATTCTAACTGTTTGAGGGATTACACAGAACAAAGTACACCAATGATGTGACCTGAAATGGGAGGGAGCTATATCTATGTATATAATATCTTAAAAATGAAAAGATAGCCTTGAGAACAGATTCTATCTACAATTTTATATGGCATTCATTGTTATATGATCTCATAGGCTGAGAAATAAGGTGACTAAAACAGAGACTGGGAAAGAGAACATGATATCAATAGCAAGATTAAGGTGAATGATGAAAGAAACTTTGGAATGTGAGGAAAAAAAATGTAGAAAAAAATAACAATTATTTAAACTAAGTAAAATGGAAAGACCTGTTCAGAGTCTAAGATGAGCTCCCTTTTGCTGTTGCACATCTCAAAGTATATTTTCCATAGTGTACACAGACTGTTAGTGTGTAATTTGAGACTTCCTGTGTCCAGACAACCTGTGTCTTTGGTTGACTTAATTTGGAGTTGTGGGAGCTCACTCTTCTGAAAATCAGGGGAAAGCTCTTTGAAGTGGGAGATGCCCAACAAACGGTAAGTATAACAAAAAAAAATGTTATCCCTAGGCAGTAAAAGACATTTCTGAGCTAAGAGAGGAGGGAGGGATAATACAAATTCCAAGAAATTACACTTTTTTCAGTTGTAGGTGTTTTCTCATTTTTTTTCTTTCTGTTTATTTATACTTTTGTTTCTTTCATTTTATTTTATTTGGGTGAAAACAATGGGCAGTCCCATACCTACCATATTTTTCCCTCAGACAAACAAATCAATGTTTCAGCATTCACAAATAGGCTACACTCAGCTTCAGATAAGCACAAATAGCTCCTATGGAAATTAGCAGAGATGGTCTTGGTTACTTGGAACAGAAATGTTCTTTTCTTAAAAAATGGACAAAGGATGTAAATGCTCTTCTCAGCTCAAGATCCTCCATACACAGAAAAGCCACCTTTAACCAGGTTCAGCACTCACCCAGGATGTAGGCAACCCATTTCTTACCCTATATCTGTAGTGGATCAGAGATTTGAACCTGGGTTTCCCACTTCTCACCTGAGTGCCCTAATCAGTGGGCTCAAAGTTGTAATGGTGGTCCAGAGCTATGGCTAAAGAACACTTAGTGAAACTTTGTGCATGAGGAGGAGGAATAATGAAACTCCTAGAGCTCAGATCCATTGATTTTTGGGGACATTTGTGCAGTTAGTGCAGCATGAAGAATCATAGAATCATAGAATCTCAGGGTTGGAAGGGACCTCAGGAGGTCATCTAGTCCAACCCCCTGCTCAAAGCAGGACCAAACCCAACTAAATCATCCCAGCCAGGGCTTTGTCAAGCCTGACCTTAAAAACCTCTAAGGAAGGAGATTCCACTACCTCCCTAGGTAACCCGTTCCAGTTCTTCACCACCCTACTAGTGAAAAAGTTTTTCCTAATGTCCAACCTAAACCTCCCCCTCTGCAACTTGAGACCATTACTCCTTGTTCTGTCATCTTCTACCACTGAGAACAGTCTAGATCCATCCTCTTTGGAACCCCCTTTCAGGTAGTTGAAAGCAGCTATCAAATCCCCCCTCATTCTTCTCTTCAATGAAGATTCAATGTGGCTCAGAATCTGACATAATAGAGTGCAACACTTAAAATAGATATAATAGATATAATTTTATCAACTCAAAATGATTTCCCCAATTGACCATATCATGAAAAAATATACACTATGAAAATATTAACCCCATAGGAAATTTCTGCCAGCCTCCTACATACAGTCAAAGATAAAATCAACAGAAGAATTATCTGTTTTGATTTATAACATTATTCTGAAGGATAATGGCAGGTGAGAAATCAAAGAGAACTTATGAAGTTCAATCTGGTGTTGGTCTGCAAAAGAAAAGTGTGATTTCAGTTACAAATTTGGGGAACAGGTGTTACCTTACTTCATTAAGGGAGCTGTCCCTGTAGACTTTGCCAATCATCAACTGCCATTTTGCTCTTTCATCTCCTTTCCTACACACAACACTTGAATCATTACCCAGATCTACTAACTACTCAGAGTCTTGCATTTCAGAACTACACAAAGCAAAGGCCCTGTGATCTCACAAAACTGGAGAACGAGCCCACACCCCACTGACTCCTCTTTACGCGTGTTCTTCTCCCAACCACCCATTATCACAGAATGCTTATAGACAAAGGCTTAAACATTGAGTTTGTTTAAGGTATTGTAGTGATACCCACAATCTGCCAGTAATTTGTGCTCTAAACTCAAAATGCAAAATAAACCTAATGTTCTGTTTCTTAAGGTTGTCAGAAAAACAGAAACATATTATTTTCTTTCAAAATAATGCAAGTCTTTCAATGTGAAAAATATACTGTAGATCCCAAACTAAAGTAATGCATAGATACTCTACACTCCTGTACTTCCTTTGTGACACTCGGGGTACTTCTACATAGATTCATAGAACGTTAGGGTTAGAATGGACTGCAGGGATCATCTAGTCTAACCTCAGCCACAATGTAGGATTGGTTATGTCTAAAGCATCCAAGAGAGATGGCTATCCAGTCTCCTTTTGAAAACTTCCAGTGATTTTTCTGGGCATTTTATCCCATTGTCCTACTGTTCTTACAATTGTTTTCCATCTTTTACATGGCAGACTTAAGTGGCTAGGCAGCAGTTCTGAAGAAAAGGACCTAGGGGTTACAGTGGACGAGAAGATGGATATGAGTCAACAGTGTGCCCTTGTTGCCAAGAAGAATAACGACATTTTGGGCTGTATAAGTGGTAGCATTGCCAGCAGATCAAGGCCTCTATTCAGCATTGGTGAGGCCTCATCTGGAATACTGTGTCCAGTTTTGGGCCCACACTACAAGAAGGATGTGGAAAAATTGGAAAGAGTCCACCGGTGGGCAAAAAAATGATTAGGGGGCTGGAGCATATGACTTATGAAGAGAGGCTGAGGGAACTGGGATTATTTCGTTCGCAGAAAAGAAGAATGAGGGGGGATTTGATAGCTGCTTTCAACTATCTGAAAGGAGGTTCCCAATAGGATAGATCTAGACTGTTCTCAGTGGTAGCAGATGACAGAACAAGGAGTAATGGTCTCAAGTTGCAGTGGGGGAGGTTTAGGTTAGATATTAGGAAAAACTTTTTCACTAGGAGGATGGTGAATCACTGGAATGGGTTACCTAGGGAGGTGGTGGAATTTCCTTCCTTAGACATTTTTAAGGTCAGGTTTGACAAAGCCCAGGCTGGGATGATTTAGCTGGGGATTGGTCCTGCTTTGAGAAGGGGGTAGGACTAGATGACCTCCTGAGTTCCCTTTCAACCCTGATATTCTATGATTCTATGATTTGAAGACTGCTATCCTTTTCCCCCCTTCAGCTTCTCTTTTCCAAACTATACATACCCAGTTCCTTCACTCTTTGCCCCTATGGTTCGCATTCCATCCTTTTGATCATCTTTGTCTCTCGCCTCTGGATCCTTTCCAGTTTCTCTATGACCTTTCTATATATGGGTGACCAAAATTGGACACAGAATTCCAACTGAGGCCTAACCAGTGTTGAGTAGAGTGCTACTGTTATCTCCCATGTCCTGCATGCTATGCCTCTGTTAATGCAACTAAAATTGCATTTGCTTTTTTTGCAAAAGCATTATGTTGTTGACTCATGATGAGGTTGTGATCCACCACAACTACCAAATCCTTCTCAGGAGTGCTGTTGCCAAGCTAGTTATCCCCCATTTCTGTATTCGTGCATTTGTTTTTTCTTTCTGAAGTGTAGCACTTTTCATTTGTCTTTGTTGAATTTCATTTTGTTGTCTATAGCCCAGTTATCCAATTTATCCAGATCCCTCTGAATTTTAGCTCTGTCCTCCAAAGTGTTTGAAACCCTCCTAGCTTTGTGTCAGCTACAAAGTTGATCAGTATGTTCTCTATTTGTACATCCACATCTTTAATAAAGATGTTAAATAACACTGGACCCAGAACAGGCCCCTGTGGAACCCAACTTGGGACCTCCTTCCACTCATTCCATTAATAGTTACACTTTGTGATTGTTTAACCAATTATTTTTCCACTTACTGGTAGTTTTACTGAACCCACATTTCTCCAGTTTACTTGTCAGAATGTCATGTGGGAGTCTGTCAAAAGCCTTGCTAAAGTCCAGGTAGGTTATGTCCACCACATTTCCCCTATCCACAAAACTGCTTACCCTTTCAAAGAAGAAATCAAACTGGTTTGGCATGATTTATTCTTAGTAAATGGTGCAAGTGATTACTCCTTCATCCTCCAGGAATTAGCAAATTAAATATTTTATACATTGCTCTAGTATCTTCCCACGTATCAATGTCAGGCTGACTGTTCTATAGTTACCCTTTCCTCCCTTTTTAAAAATGGGTGCTACCTTGTCCCTTCTCCAGTTTTCTGGGACCTCTCCTGTCATCCATGAATTTACAAATATTATTGCCAGTGGCTTTGAGATTTCTTCAGCTAATTCCTTCAGCATCCTGGGGTGAATAGCATCAGACCCTGCTGACTTGAATTCATTCAAGTTAGTCAGAATATCTCTGATGTATTCTTTACTTATCCTGATCTGCATTCCTTCCCCTTTATTGTCTATGGTAACTTCACTAGTCACCAGGTCACATGTTATTTTTTGTGTGAAGATTGAAGAACAGTGCCACCTTCTTATAATTTTCTGTTACCAGCTCACCTTCTTCATTGAGCAATGGACTCTTACCATCCCTGAATTTCCTTTTTTGTCTGACACATTTGAAACCCCCCTTCTTGTTGTTGCTAACATTTCTTGCCAGCTGTAACTCACTCCTTGCCTTGGCTTTTCTGATCTTGTCCCTACTCACTTGTGCTATTCCCATGTATACTTCTTGGGTGACACGCCCCTCCTTCCATTTTCTGTGTGCATCTCTTTTAGTTTTTAGACAGCTAAAAAGCTCCTTGTGCAGCCACATTGGTCTCCTTTGGCTCTTCTCTGAATGGGAATAGCTTGATATTGAGCCTCTGGTATTACATCATTTAACAACTGCCAGTCCTCCTGTGACTCCTTTTCTTTCTAATTGATCTCTACCTGGGACCTTGACTACTATTTTTCTGAATTTGTTGAAATCTGTATAGTAGCTGGGAGGTGTGATTTCCAGCTTCGGTGTACGTACACATGACAGGGATGCTCCAAGTTGTGCCTAAAAACAGCAGTGTGGCTACAGTGACCTGAGGAAGTGAATGGCCCTCTGACCAAGAACATACAATGGTGTTGGGCAGCATTTTAATTGGGTGTCTAACCTGAGCCGCTGCCTCCTCCATCATGCCCACACTTCAATTTTTTAGTTAGATTTATCAAGAAAGATAATTAACTAATTACATGAATTCACTTTCTGGGTTGTGTGGGTTTTCCTTCCACATATTTAAAGAGAAAGCCATCTGAATCAGGGATTTTTTTTAAGGACACTGAGATGAATAATTTAATGGTTCTTAATTTCATCACAAAGTCTGCTTCTGTGTGAGTGAAATTGTTCACAAATCAATTGCAACTTACTCAATGTCTCCTGGAGATCACCTATGGGACAAGAACAAAGGTTAGAATCAAAGTAGCAATGTTTACAAATTCATCGAAAATGACTAACCCCCCTTTTCTGTGGAGTGTGAATATAGTTATTGAGCAGTTAAAAATTAAGTGTGAGAAGCTTAAAGCCCAAAGTTAGCTTGATGTAACTTGCTCTGCAGTACTATGAAATCCAGAATTAAGGCAAGTGTTTAAGACATGACCCAAGACAAAGTACACCAATTATTTGACCTACGATGCGAGGGATATTCATATCTGTATCTATATCTAGATTTTTATATTCCATTCATTGTTATATTGTGCCATAAGATGAGAAATGAGAGGACGAAAACAGACTGGGAGAAAGAGAATATAGCACATAGAAAGATTAAAAGGGAATGATGAAGAAAATATTTGGAATGTGAGAAAAAAATTAAAAATGTTAGTAAACATTAACAGAAATATTATAATTAAGTAAAATGTAAAAGTTTATTCAGAGTCTAAAATGAGCTTCATTTTGCTGTTGCCCATCTACGAATTAAATTTTCAGTAGTGGCTACTGATTGTCAGTGTGTAATATGGGATCTTTTGTGTTCAGAGAACCTGTATCTCCTGTTGTATTAATCTGGAATTATGAATGCTCAGAAGCTCTGAAAATGATGCCACACAGTCTGAAGCTGGCAAGTACCAATGGAAAGTAAAAAAAAAAAAGCGATCCTTAGGCAGTAGGAGACATATGTGAGCTGAGGGTGAAGGAAGGAAGAAGCTAAAATTCAAGAAATAAATATATTTTTGCCATTATAGCATTTTCCCATATCATTTTATTTATTTCATTTATGTGAAACTATGAGATAGCCCCATAAATACTTATAATCTTTTCCCTGGGGTGTTTCTGAAAATCAATAGTTGACAATTCAGAAAAGAGGTCAAACTCTCTCTTGAATAAGCACAAATAGCTCTGATGAAAGTCAGTGGAGATGCACAGAGAATTAGTTGAAACAGAACAGTTCTTTCCTTCAAAAATGGAGAAAGTATGTAACTGCTGTTCTCAGCTAAATGCCCTCCCATATAGACACAGAAGGCATCTCTAACCAGGACTATTCATATTCTCAATGGAAAGCATGGTTCCTGCTCCTGTTTAGCACCCCTGTAGTTGTTCAAAAGTGAATATAGTATGGTGGACCAAAGACTTCTCCACACCAGTCAGTGCAGCTGGGAAGGGCAAGAATTTGAGAACTCCCTGAACACCCTGCATGAGTGGCAAACATGCTGCTGAAGAATGGATCCCTCAGAACAAATGATGGATTTGCAACACCTCATTACTTTTAAAAAATATGGCCTTTGTGTTTTATACCTACATTTTTCAATATGGTTGAAATCTGAGTGTTAGTGATGAAGCTCAGAAGACAAAACTTATAGAAAAATTAATGATGTGGACATTCCTTATAGGTTGTAATATTACAGAAGCCACGTAACTAAATAACATGCTTCAGATACACTGGAAAGTTTTATTCTTTTTACACTCAGATTTTTTTTTCCTGGTGTCTCAGTCTGCAGTATAAAGAAATGACCAGAATGGTTTTAGCATACCCATGATTTAATTTTAAAAACCAGAAGAACTAATAATATGTTTCATAATTCTAGATCCTAGTGACAGAAGATGTGGAGAAAGCTAGTGTGCTCAATACTTTTTTTGCCTCTGTCTTCACAGACAAGGTCAGCTCCCAGACAGCTGCACTCTGCAGCACGGTATGGGGAGGAGGTGACCAGCTCTCTGTGGGGAAAGAAGTAGTTCGGGACTATTTAGAAAAGCTGGACGAGCACAAGTTCATGGGGCTGGATGCGCTGCATCCGAGGGTGCTAAAGGAGTTGGCCGATGAGATTGCAGAGCCATTGGCCATTATCTTTGAAAAATCATGGCGATCGGGGGAGGTCCCGGACGACTGGAAAAAGGCTAATGTAGTGCCCATCTTTAAAAAAGGGAAGAAGGAAGATCCAGGGAACTACAGGCCACTCAGTCTCACTCAGTCCCTGGAAAAATCATGGAACAGGTCCTCAAGGAATCAATTTTGAACCACTTAAAGGAGGGGAAAGTGATCAGGAACAGTCAGCATGGATTCACCAAGGGCAAGTCATGCCTGACTAACCTAATTGCCTTCTATGATGAGATAACCGGCTCTGTGGATGAGGGGAAAGCAGTGGATGTGCTATTTCTGGACTGTAGCAAAGCTTTTGATACAGTCTCCCACAGTATTCTTGCCAGCAAGTTAAAAAAGTATGGGCTGGATGAATGGACGGTAAGGTGGATAGAAAACTGGCTAGATGGTCGGGCTCAACGGGTAGTGATCAATGGTTCCATGTCTAGTTGGCAGCCGGTATGAAGTGGAGTGCCCCAAGGGTCGGTGCTGGGGCCGGTTTTCTTCAATATCTTCATTAACGATCTGGAGGATGGTGTGGACTGCACCCTTAGCAAGTTTGCAGATGACACTAAACTGGGAGGAGTGGTTGATACGCTGGAGGGTAGGGCTAGGATACAGAGGGACCTAGACAAATTAGAGGATTGGGCCAAAAGAAATATGATGAGGTTCAACAAGGACAAGTGCAGAGTCCTGCACTTAGGACGGAAGAATCCCATGCACTGCTACAGACTAGGGACCGAATGGCTGGGCAGCAGTTCTGCAGAAAAGGACCTAGGGGTTACGGTGGACGAAAAGCTGAATATGAGTCAACAGTGTGCCCTTGTTGCCAAGAAGGCTAATGGCATTTTGGGTTGTATAAGTAGGGGCATTTCCAGCAGATCGAGGGATGTGATCATTCCCCTCTACTCAGCACTGGTGAGGCCTCATCTGGAGTACTGTGTCCAGTTTTGGGCCCCACACTACAAGAAGGATGTGGATAAATTGGAGAGAGTCCAGCGGAGGGCAACAAAAATGATTAGGGGGCTGGAACGCATGATTTATGAGGAGAGGCTGAGGGAACTGGGATTGTTTAGCCTTGCAGAAGAGAAGAATGAGGGGGGATTTGATAGTTGCTTTCAACTATCTGAAAGGGGGTTCCAAAGAGGATGGATCTAGACTGTTCTCAGTGGTAGAAGATGACAGAACAAGGAGTAATGGTCTCAAGTTGCAGAGGGGGAGGTTTAGGTTGGATATTAGGAAAAACTTTTTCACTAGTAGGGTGGTGAAGAACTGGAATGGGTTACCTAGGGAAGTGGTGGAATCTCCTTCCTTAGACGTTTTTAAGGTCAGGCTTGACAAAGCCCTGGCTGGGAAGATTTAGTTGGGTTTGGTCCTACTTTGAGCAGGGGGTTGGAGTAGATGACCTCCTGAGGTCCCTTCCAACCCTGAGATTCTATGATTCTATGACAACTCCAACAAGGCAGGGATTAATAGTTTTTTTTACTTATCTTCCTAATTTGTGAGATGGCAGATTGGACAGAAATTACCTTAGAATCATAGACGATTAGGTTTGGAAGAGACCTCAGGAGGTCATCTAGTCCAACCTCCTACTTAAATCAGGACCAATCCCCAACTAAATCATCCCAGCCAGGGCTTTGTCAAGCCTGACCTTAAAAACCGCTAAGGATGGAGATTCCACCACCTCCCTAGGTAACCCATTCCAGTGCTTCACCACCCTCCTAGTGAAATAGTGTTTCCTAATATCCAACCTACACCTCTCTCACTGCAACTTGAGACTATTGCTTCTTTTTCTGTCATCTCCCACCACTGAGAACAGACGAGCTCCATCTTCTTTGAATCCCCCCTTCCAGTAGTTGAAGGCTGCTATCAAATCCCCCCTCACTCTTCTCTTCTGCAGACTAAACAAGTCCAGTTTCCTCAGCCTCTCCTCATAAGTCATGTGTCCCAGGCCTCTGATCATTTTCGTTGCCCTCTGCTGGACTCTCTCCAATTTGTCTACATCCTTTCTGTAGTGGGGGGACCAAAACTAGATGCAGTACTCCAGATGTGGCCTCACAAGTGCCAAATAGAGGGGAATAATCACTTCCCTTGATCTGCTGGCAATGCTCCTAATAATGCAGCCCAATATGCCGTTAGCCTTCTGAGCAACAAGGGCACATTGCAATTAACAATAAACCTGAGCAATTAATATCTGTTTCCCTTCTATCTATCTATCCTTTCTCTCACTGTTCTTTTTAGCTCTCAGAAGGAAACTTCGTTTGTTTGTAGAAGTCAACACAAAATGGAGATCAATCATTTTGTGTAATCCCCTCCTTAGATTGGGATATATTAATTAGGGATGTGGCTTGTGTCTTCCATATACAACCCTGGCTCTAATGAAAGCCAGCCTGAATTAAGTTAGGAAACGATGGCAATAACAGCTAAATGTTTGCTCTAGGTTTGCCACTGATGTTTTTCTTTGTAGATATATTTCATATAGCAGTGGGTCCCAGTCAGATAATACAGATCCCAATCTGAAAGCCCCAGAAATTCAGTTAAGGGTAGGAAGGAGGAGATCTAGATCTGAGGTTTTAGTGTGAGAAATTATAGAGAAAGAGGACAGCAAATAAATTCAGATCCAGCTTCATGTTTCAAACCTTACAGTTGTCTCTGCTGCCTTTCTGTCCAGTGTCATAAACTGAGATACACTGAAGGAAGCTGTGGCCAAACACCTGTGAGTTAGATATGGTTGTAAGGCCATTGCTTCAGAAACCATTTCTTGAAAGTAAATGAGCTTTCCATTTGTCACAGAGTCCGTAACCTAGTACTTTAAGAGATGGTTGAGAAGATGTGTTGTGTGAGGTATTTCAATAATATCTTGATATCACAGGTTCACTCAACTTGTATAACTTCAGACAGTGCTTTTATGTATGTTTTATGACCTTCATCTAGCCATGGATTAAGTATCCTGGTTGCATTTTTTAAATTCTATCATCAGCATTTAGGAACACAGGAATTGACAGACCGGATCAGAGATGGGTTCCATCTTGTGACCCACAGCAGATGTTTAAAGTTTAAGAAAGAAACCCTGTAGGAAGCAGCTATGGAATAAACACGTCCATAACAAAATTTTCTTCCCAACTTTATCAGTTAGCGGTTGGCTTTTGCCCTGAAGAAAAAGTTGTATAACTTGTGTATACTTTTATCTTATCTAATGTAACAGTGGATATACTTATTGATCAGTGATTCTAAAACTTTTTCATAGTGCAGATATTCTCCCATGGACACCTCTCCATCCAACAGCAGTCAAATAACATCCATGCGACAATAACAGTAATTGCTTACATGGAAAACCAATCATAATGATTTAATTTAGTATATTTTTAGCTGTTTTCAATTGAATTTAGCATGTGGAAACAAAGAGGAGACTCAACACTATGTGGTCAGTCCAACAGCAACTGCTCCAGGAATCACTGTTTGAGAAATATTTTTATTCACGTAAGAATATAATCCTTTCCTAGAAACCAGCTAAGCTTTTCTCTCTCAATTGTATTTTTTGGCAGTGAGTTCTGGACTGTGGTAGTGACATGTTGCATACCTCACATGAGCTCAGTTTAGCCAGAGTATCTATGCACTTTGTAGACAGACTGACGAGCTCCATATCCAAACTGCCCATTCCTCATTCTTGTGGAGAGAACTGCAACACAAAAGTGCTCTACAGCAGGCAGGGTTGTGGAGTCTTCTGTACAGCATCTCTACTCCCTGTCTCCTCATGCAGGAGAAGCAGCAGTTCAACGTTATGGGCCTATTGTTCCTGCACAGGCCAGGTGGCAGCAGAGAGGTCTCATTCACCATATTTTGAGTTTGTGCATAGGGAATTTTCAGTTTTCCAATCCAGAGGTTACATAGTGGCAGCAATATACAACGTCAGGGTACAGTCTCTATTATGTGAGTAGTCCTAGTACTAGTACAACAGCTTAGTCAGATGAGTAAAGAAAATAAATCTCTGAGTAACACTTTGTTTTTAGTATCTGTTGTGCAAGTGTACATTTAAAGAAATGAAAGCACATGGCTGTTCCTACAATGGTGAGGCATTGCAAAAGCTTTAATTGGCTTTGTTTGTGTCTTTCTTTGATTAATTGGGATGATAATACTTGACTGCCTATATCACAGGAGGACTGAGAAGGTTAAGTAGTTAATGTCTGTACAGTGCTTTGAACATATAAAATCCCACAAAAATGTCAAATAGTTTCGTTATTTTTGCAAAGAGCCTATATATATATATATATATATATATATATATATATATATATATATGAACTAGCTGGAAACCCTTGCTGTCACTGTCACATAGATGTAATTCAATGGCTGGGAACTTAAAAACTGGATGGAAACAGATCATGATTCCAGCGATGATTGAACCTGGTGATCTTGTGAACAAAAAGAGCTCTCTCAACCATACATGTAGCTGTTTCCATCACATCACACTGACTCAACAGATATTTTAGGCTTCAGAGTGATACACAGGCAGAGTGACAATTCTGGAATTTTCTTACATAGGTAGAAAATAATAGACAGTATTCTGCTAAAAAAAACAATCCAAGACTTTCCTTCCCTTGCCCAGTGTTTGACTCCTTATGGTCTTTGAGAAACCTACTGGTTTTAGCTTCCCTAACTTCTAGAGGATTTAGCTTTCCTAAGCAAGTAATAAAACAAACCCATTTTTGTGGTATATGTAGGAATCAATAGAAACATACCCTTGTCTGGATCAGCTGCCTCTGCTAAGACAAAAAAATATTATATCTCTTTTAAAGCATAGAATCATAGAATATCAGGGTTGGAAGGGACCTCAGGAGGTCATCTAGTCCAACCCCCTGCTCAAAGGAGGACCAGCACCAACTAAATCATCCCAGCCAGGGCTTTGTCAAGCTGGGCCTTAAAAACTTCTGAGGAGGGAGATTCCACCACCTCCCTAGGTAACCCATTCCAGTGCTCCACCACCCTCCTAGTGAAATAGTGTTTCCTAATATCCAACCTACACCTCCCCCACTGCAACTTGAGACTATTGCTTCTTGTTCTGTCATCTCCCACCACTGAGAACAATCGAGCTCCATCCTCTTTGAATCCCCCCCTTCCAGTAGTTGAAGGCTGCTATCAAATCCCCCCTCACTCTTCTCTTCTGCAGACAAAACAAGTCCAGTTTCCTCAGTCTCTCCTCATAAGTCATGTGCCCCAGGCCTCTGATCATTTTCGTTGCCCTCCGCTGGACATACATTTTCATTTAATTATTGACTCTTAAACATCATAGTAAAACTTTATAAAAAACTTTTGAATTATGTAATTATATTAATAATTATTCAAATCTTTGAGAGAAATAGATGTTGTAGTAGAGTGAGGATTCCATTATAAATTAGAATTAGTATTAGAGTTGTGACTGAACCAAAACAGGTGGTGTTTGAAATTTGAACCTTGAGATAGATCCATATATTGAAAATGGTCTCATCATAATAACATGGACAAAGATCCTGGATCCAAGCCCAAAGAAACTACAGCATATACATTCTTTTTTAAAAAAATTGCCTTCAACCAAAATTTGAGATACTTAGAAGCCTCAGAAATACTTGACATATTTTCTAAGCTTCATGAACCAGATACTTTTGGTGGAAGAAGATTACAAACTCTGCAGGCCTAACAAATGTAGTCTTTATGCATTTTAAACTAAAGAGATAAAGATAGTCAATGAGTATTATTATTGTTTATTTGTATAACACTAACATCTAGAACAATGCAATAAATGCCCTGATATGCAGGACACTCTCCATACAGATACTAAGAGGAAGTCGTTGCCCCTAGAGCTCCCAGTCTCCATAAACAAGGTAGACACAGGGTGGGAAAATAAAAGGACTATTACTCTCATTTCATAGGTGTCAGTAAATTGTCAGCTCTCACATCAACTCTCACTCAATTAAGTGAGAGTGGAGGACACTCAGTCTCTCACAGGGTCCAGCCCAAAGAATAACTTCTCTCTTTTCAAAGAAAGAATTTGGTAAGATATCATATACATGGTAACAATGTGCTGTAAGAAATGATTTTCCACTTTCCCCTAATTGTTGTTCTTTGGGATGTGTTGCACATGTCATAGAATCATAGAACCATAGAGTTAAAAAGGACTGCAAGGGTCATCTAGTCTAACCTCCTGCCAAGATGCAGAATTTGTTGTGTCTAAACCATTCAAGACAGATGGCTACCCAGCTTCTTTTTGAAAACCTGCAATGAAGGAGCTTCCACGATCTCCTTTGGCAGCCTGTTGCATTGTCCTACTGTTCTTACAACAAGCCTTCACATCTAAGAACAAAGACTCAAAAAGAGTAGACCTGTTCAATCATAAATTTTATTCCTTAGGGGGCCTGCAAGTCAGGATCACAATCCAGTAGGCACTCCTGAGTCAATATGGTTACACAAGCTTGGGAACATTGCTAAGTTCTAAGACAAATTATTCAAAGATTGCAAGCAATCCCTTCTTTATGCCTTCCCTCCAATTCCTTTACTCCTGAGTCATATCCAAAATAAAAAAGGACCATGCTTGTCTAATCCTTAAATCACTGGTGTGGTCCCTTCAATAATGGTACTCAACTCTGCTGGTTCTGTTGACAGAGCATTCTCTACCCCTCCCATTGAATTCAAACCCAATACTGAAACAAAATTAATTGTTCCAAAGGACAAACAAAACAAAACAAAACAAAAAAGAAAAACAAACAAAAACCCCCAGAAATCTAACACTAAGTTATATAAGAAACTACCTAAGAACAAACAATAATTAACCACAATTATTTACAACGAGTGAGGAAGGCACTTGAATAAACTGAAATCGCTCCATGAATTATCACTGGCAGTAAGAAGGAACTGAGGGGGTCCAGGGTGGCTCTGGCCTCTTATACACAGTAGCACATAGTAACAGACGGTGCTCAAGCCACCCTGACAGGTACCACTGAGGGAAAAAAAACTCTAGCATTCTGCACCAGGTGCACACACACCTATAGTAGAATCAACATGTGCAATCACTCAAAGAAGAATCCACCTTTTAAAAATTAATAGATTAATAGAATCTAAAGCCAGAAGAGACCTGTATAACAAAGGCCATATAACTTCCAAGAAATAATTCCTAGAGCAGATCATTTAGAAAAACATCCAATCTTAATTTAAAAATCGTCAGTGATGGAGAATCTCCCATGACTCTTGGTAAATTGCTGCAATGGTTCATTACCCTCACTGTAAAAAATGTATGCCTTATTTCCGGCCTGAATTTGCCTACCTTCAACTTCCAGCCATTGGATCATGTTACACCTTGCTCTGCTAGATTGAAGAGCTCATTATTAAATATTTATTTTCCATGTAGCTACTTATAAAAAATCAAGTCACCCCTTAACCTTTGCTTTGTTAAGCCAAATAGACTGAGCTCCTTGAGTCTATCACTATTTCAATTTTTTTGTGGTTCTTGCTAAGTCCCCAGTCTTGTAAATAAATGCACAGGTACAGATATTTGACTGACTGGATCCTCACTGATGTCAGTGGGGATTTGTGTAGACAAAAGTGTCCACTTTCACAAACCCACTTGCAAGTTTGGGGCATAAGATTATAGAAGTATAAGATCATACTGAATACATTAGAATAAGTTTTAGGCATTTTTTTTACTCCTGTAATGTCAGCCACTGCTCCAAAGTAAGGATAATTAGGTCCTTCCAATTACATAGTTTAGTCATAATTTACTCATCTACAGTTGAAATTAATCAATAATAGTATTATTACTATTTGTAGCCCTGAGGATTAATCTGTTGGTCTGTATAAAATGTCTTTTTGATAAAAGTATGTAAAAGGATTATAGATTTATTTGCAATAGCTGAAATGCAAGACACCTACAGACATCCAGGCCAGACACCCAGGTCAGACATCCTGCATGACGCTGAAGGCAACCTTTGAGGACCCTTACTCAGAAAAGTAATAATAGAACAAATTACCTACGCAAAAGTCTGGAGACCTTTAGCTGTCTGGAGACCTTTTCGCTAAGCCAATAGCAGTAAAGGGTGGAAAATGGGGATTTTTGCCCACAAATCTAACAAGTACACCACAAATGCGTACATATCTGTCACTCATACACACACCTATGTTAGCCTATGAGGCATGTGTACCCTAACATTTCCGTGGGGGAAAGACGAAATTTGGGCATAGGAGGAAGGATTTCCGAATATATGCTCTATAAAAAGGGTGATAATTCACCAATAGGCAGGCGATACACCCATTCTTCAGTTCCTGTCTCTCTTATCGTCTCACCTTATCTCTACACATCGATGCCCCCCCCCACCTATGAAGGCTGTTAACTATTGACAGGTTGTAGTATTATTTCTTTTCAAAGCTGTAAGTATAAAGGAATCTAATTTCTGCTTTATTATGTATTATCATAAATATATCTCTTAAAGAACTGTGATATTTTGTAACTTTGTAATCTCAAACTGCTTTTAACATTTTTACATTTACTTATTGTTTCATTGATTTTAATAAAAGGTCTTGATGACTATTTCTGTCTCAGTGTAAGTTCCTGTCATATACCCTGAAACACCTTGTATAAACTCTGTGAAGCCTGATTCAAGACGAACTTTATCTTCTGATCACACATATTGGCAAGCCATACCCATATTATTAATATCTATTAATTATTATTAATATTACTTATTAATTAGAAATTTAACTATCAAATAAAACTAAATTAAGTGGATAAACTCCACTGACCCTACTAACCCACCCCAAATCAGGCTACAATTATTGATATTAATATTGATATTATGATTTAGCTATCTAAATAACAGCAGTTAGGTCTAATTCTTCTCTCACATACTCCTGTTTTATATTGATGTAATTAGTAACTTCTAAGCAGCTGTACTCTGTGACAGATATCAGGAACACAACTGTAAATTGGGTGCCAGTCATGATTTACAGGCCTGTATAGATTTCAAGTTGACACAATTTCCTCAGCTGACTTCTGGAAAAGTTGGATCTCTTGATTCTCACTCTTGCACACCTTCCTGATAGGCTGCAGGCATTTTAATGGACGAAACAGGCAAAGGAAGAAGATGATTTTTACTAGAACCTGAATTTCCATGCCTTATAATGGAATGTTCAACTGTATTATACTATTCAGCCAGTAATTGGCATGGTGTGCAAAATACCTTATTTAAACTAACCTGAGCCATACCTGGCAGCGCATGAAAGGATCTTATGATGAGCACATGTGGCGTGTACCTGGTTTCGAAGGAAGACATGTGGCTAGTCCAAATCTGGCACTGGACATGTGTCAGAAATAAACTAGTGGCAGAGGAGAACACAATCAGGGGAAAACAGACAATTGCAAAAAGAAGGAACAAGAAGAAAGGTTGCATAATCTCATCAACATGCCACTCTACAATGCCACAGAGAACTGAAGCTTTGACAGACCTTCATGCTGGACAGAATGGAATAAATATTTACATCATTTTGAATAATAAACAAGCTTAATAAAGGAACGGAAGAAAAAGAATTCAGCAACCAGATGATATGTAATCGAGACCAACAGTGGAGTTCAAAAAAAGACATCAACATCTACAGTTTGTTCCTTAAAAAGAAAAATCAACACAGGAAACTCTACAGATGGTGAAGGCAGAACATGAAGACCCCACAGACACTCATTGACACTAATGGACAGCCAGATGACCAAGCTGCTATGCATTCTGCATGTATAATTAGAAAACTGGTATGATTCAGAGACACTTAACAGACTGATACATAGTGACCTTCAAAAATAGCAAGAAAGAGTAAATTCTGTAAATGGCAGGAATGTTGAACTACAAGGGGAAGATGTACCTTTCAGCGACTAGGTGGCACTGTAAGTAAATTAACTTATTTAAGCTAACTTCCCCAATACGTGGCAGAACATTAAACGATCTTATGATGACCACATTTTGTGTGTACCTCGCTAAAAGGAAAGCTCTGTAGTTTGACCATATCTAGTACAGTAGCATGACAAGCCTGTCTGGAACAGTTTTAGTGACTGGGAAGATAATGCAAGGTTATGATAGTTGCATGTGCATCATTCCAATACTGAACTGAAATGTTTAGCTGAATAACTTACTCCTCAAACTCGGTATATGATTTCAGAAGCTCATAACTAGCAATAACCCAAATCAACCTCCTCTTCCAGAGCAAAACTGAACAGCGAGGGCAGCTGCTGTACAAAATTGAAAACCTTAGAAAAGTTGACCTGAGGGCTATTAAGAACATTTAGAAAATAATGTAGATACACAGGTGAATTGTTAAAGTCTTCCCAGTCAAAGGAATGAGAAAGAAAAGGGAAAAAAATGCAAATGAACCTAGTCAGAGAAAAAGGCTAAGCATTTGGAGCCCCAAAGGTGGCTGTTCCAAAGTTATCAGCATTTGAAAATAGGAACCATTTTCCATCATTCTGTATATTGGACACTACTGTGCTGGCTGTGATCTGAAACAAGAGTCCTATGTAGTGATCTACTTTATTAACTGAGAAGTCATTCTTCTTCCCTATTTCAGTTCTCAGTTCACCATGTTCTGAAAGACAGACATGAAAATTGTCAGAAAAGATTAATTCATGCACAAGTTTTCTGGTTCCTCAAAGACCTTCCTGTTCGGGCCTTTCTAAGGGCTCAATCCAATTCCCAGGGAAGTCAATGGAAGCAGTAGCAGCCATTACCCAATCACCTCAATCTTTCAAAAGACACTGCAGTATCATAGAACACACAGAGAACCCCCTCCCACTCTGGAGATTCCCAACATAAACTGGAATTTTCCCAGCTCCTTTAGTATTACTGAAATGTGGATGTTGTTCTGTACTAGACCATGTTAATCCCATGTATTAGTGATGCTGACAAATCTGTTTTGAGTGTGTGTGTGTATATGTGTGTTTGTGTCTGAATACTAAGCCCTTTTCTATAATTACCAGCAAAATAACATAAGATGTTATGAAAACTAGTAAGTTAGAAACATTTCTAATTCAACTGGAATTGACATTAAAAAACAAAACAAAACACGTATTTAAAGTTTCCTCTTCTCCAGTCACAGCTCTTTGCATTTGGGGCCTGAAATAACCAAATACTCTTTCCTCTCTTTTCTGTCAATATGGTTGAGTGAAAGTGAACCCTGGATGATATGTAGGAAATCTTACTGGCTTCCGAAGGTTTTACTTTTTCTAAATAAGGACAGTAAAGAGAAAACATTTGTCAATCATTAATGGTATGTGGATTTTTTTTTCAGTGCTACACAAGGGCATGCACTTGCGTATGCAGACGCCCCACCAAACACACACCCATAGAGTCAAATCACGGTCCCACGGTTTTACATGCCAACTTCTTCTTAACTTCAGTGGAAGCAGGGTGACAGCCCAACTCTACTAATTGAAAGAATCCCCACAACTCTCATTCTTCAGCTGAAAAATATAAACCTATTCCTCTGATTTAGCTTTCCTGCTATAACAGAACAGCAAAACCAAATCAAACATTAAGAGTAAGAATGTTCCAACATTGGTGTTAAAGGAAAGAGAGAGAAAAAGGAGATTTTATTGTGGTGACTTTTAGAAAGTGTAAGATAACCAGAATCCCAGTGGTGAGCACTGCATAAGTGTCGAGAGAGAGACTAGATTAAATGAATAAAGAAATTAGCTGCTAATTAATAGTAAAAGTATGCAATTATAACAGCCTGCTTGATTTATGAGGTATGAACATTCAGCAATCACAAGGACTTTACTGGGAGTACTGAGCATGCAGTGATTCCAGACTCTGAGTCATAAACTAGAATCATAGAATCTCAGGGTTGGAAGGGACCTCAGGAGGTCATCTACTCCAACCCCCTGCTCAAAGCAGGACCAAACCCAACTAAATCATCCCAGCCAGGGCTTTGTCAAGCCTGACCTTAAAAACCTCTAAGGAAGGAGATTCCACTACCTCCCTAGGTAACCCATTCCAGTTCTTCACCACCCTACTAGTGAAAAAGTTTTTCCTAATATCCAACCTAAACCTCCCCCTCTGCAACTTGAGACCATTACTCCTTGTTCTGTCATCTTCTACCACTGAGAACAGTCTAGATCCATCCTCTTTGGAACCCCCTTTCAGGTAGTTGAAAGCAGCCATCAAATCCCCCCTCATTCTTCTCTTCTGCAGACTAAACAATCCCAGTTCCCCCAGCCTCTCCTCATAAGTCATGTGCTCCAGCCCCCTAATCATTTTTGTTGCCCTCCACTGGACTCTCTCCACTTTATCCACATCCTTCTTGTAATGTGGGGCCCAAAACTGGACACAGTATCCAAATGAGGCCTCACCAGTGCTGAGTAGAGGGGAATGATCACATCCCTCGATCTGTTGGAAATGCCCCTACTTATACAACCCAAAATGCCATTAGCCTTCTTGGCAACAAGGGCACACTGTTGACTCATATTCAGCTTTTCGTCCACCGTAACCCCTAGGTCCTTCTCTGCAGAACTGCTACCCAGCCATTCGGTCCCTAGTCTGTAGCAGTGCATGGGATTCTTCCGTCCTAAGTGCAGGACTCTGCACTTGTCCTTGTTGAACCTCATCATATTTCTTTTGGCCCAATCCTCTAATTTGTCTAGGTCCCTCTGTATCCTAGCCCTACCCTCCAGCGTATCAACCACTCCTCCCAGTTTAGTGTCATCTGCAAACTTGCTAAGGGTGCAGTCCACACCATCCTCCAGATTGTTAATGAAGATATTGAACAAAACCGTCCCCAGCACCGACCCTTGGGGCACTCCACTTGATACTGGCTGCCAACTAGACATGGAACCATTGATCACTACCCGTTGAGCCCGACCATCTAGCCAGTTTTCTATCCACCTTACTGTCCATTCATCCAGCCCAGACTTCTTTAACTTGCTGGCAAGAATACAGTGGGAGACTGTATCAAAAGCTTTGCTAAAATCCAGAAATAGTACATCCACTGCTTTCCCCTCATCCACAGAGCTGGTTATCTCGTCATAGAAGGCAATTAGGTTAGTCAGGCATGACTTGCCCTTGGTGAATCCATGCTGACTGTTCCTGATCACTTTCCCCTCCTTTAAGTGGTTCAGGATTGATTCCTTGAGGACCTGTTCCATGCTCAGTAACTTCCTGCTTAGATGAAGGAAATGAGTGAGGTGAAATCCTGGTTCCATAGATATAAATGGCAACACTCACAATGTTACCCTGGATTTGAGGAATGTGTGTACTCTAGAACGTGGTCAAGCCAATTGCAACCATATTATGTGCTTTCAGCCACCATGTATTAATAAAATAGAACACCACATAGGTAAGGGTTAATGGGAAAACAGGCTTTCAGAAGCAAGGTCAAAACTAGTTGGCAGTTTTTGCTAATCAGAATGGGAGGAGAAGAAAAGTAAACAAGTGAGATTGAAAACCTTGGTGGTTGGAAGACCTTGAATCTGGGCTTCTCTGGTAGTAGACGTTTACTGAAAGTTAGGAAAAGGGATGATCCAGTAGGGTGATTACCCCGCTCCTGCTCTGAGGGGGTTTAAAGCAGCCCTGAAGAGGACTGCAGCTGCAGAAATAATAGGCTGATTGGGGGAAGCAGCCACAGGTGAGGCCACGCCCTCTGGCCCTATAAGAGGGCTGAGGGCCAGAGGCTGAAAAAACAAACAAACACATTCTTTCTCTAGTTGTCTGAGAAAGAAGGACCTGGCTGCTTGGGAGTTGAGAAGGGTACCTAGAGAGAGCAGAGTAGTGCTGGGGAAGGGCAGAGGGAACTGGAAGCTCCAGCCTGGCAAAACCCCTGGCTGCAGGCCTTGTTAGGGTAAAGCAGTGCTGGGGAAGGACAAAGGGATCTAGGGAGTTCTAGCCTAACAAAGCCTGAGGCTGCAGGCCTAGGTTAAAAGGTCTATAAAAGGGTACTGGGTCTGCAGACACACAGCCTAGAGATAGGCAAAGGCAGCTGGTCCTAACTCCTTTGCCAATGATGAGTGGTTTACAGACTACAGTCTGCCCCAGGGAGCGGGGGCTAGATGGTGACTGGCAGTAGCCACTGAGGTGAGGTGAGGATAAAGGGTTGGGGGTTCCCCAGGGTGGGGAGACGCAGAGTGAGGGGGTACTGCAGTGGGCAGAACCCCTAGGCAAAGGGCACCGGGGTCTGGGAAGGACACAGGGCCAGTAGCAGGCAAGACACTGGGCTGGAAAGAGCTAATTCCCTGGATGACCAGCAGGAGGCACTGCACCAGTGAGTCGTCACCCTGCCACAGGGTCATTATGATCTATGTATTTTGTAGAAGTTAGTTATAAAAAATCTAGATAATAGAATGTACTTTGCAGCAGTCCTCTGAAGCCATTTTGAGAGATTTTTTTCCTGACACCTTTTCTCTCCAGTAGGCGAGCAACTGGCCACTGCAAACCTGCTGATAATTACTCAATACCGTTCCAGATGTTAGGTAAATATCTGAGATGTTCTAAACCTATTGCTTATGTCTGTGTGTGCTTATATCTAATAAACTTCAGATGGAACTGCTGTGTTCCCATTGATTTATTCCCGCCCACACCGCCTAGAATGAAATAGTCAAGTTATCACAGTTGGAGGTTGTGAAAATCCCGGGTAACAACAAGAGGACCAGAATTTCACATATCGTTTTAAAACATATTAATTAAAATGGGTTAGCTAATGTGTTTTAAAACACAGCTATGTATTTAGCATAGACCTTTGAAAATGCATTGGCATGGACCACATCCAGCTACTAAATTTTATCACTCAACTATTTTCTGTGTAGACATGAAAATTAGAAATGTCTCTCCTGAGTGACGGAGGAAAGGAAAATTCCTACACAGGCCAGTATCTACCTTAACATTACACTTAGTAGCCTAAAGCTTAAAAGTATGATTTTCTAAATCACACGACTGAGAAGCACACACTTTCAAGGGGACTTGTACTCCTAAATCATGCAGACTGTTTCAAAATCCCACCATTATTGATTAAGAAGGTTGGGGACAAAGTGTATTTTTCTCTCTCCTCATTATCACCCCATTGATTTAATGACAATTTATACTCAAATGTCTGAAACAGACACACCAGCATTTTATGTTTCAAAGTTATTTTCTCATCAAAGAAGCAATCGCTTCCTTGTTTTACTTCATGCTTATTTTCACAATCAGGATGAAAATAATAGCCAGAATCAAAGTCTCCAAGCTTTTTGTTATGCAGGTTTTATAGCTAAAATGAGTCTCATTCTGGTGAAGAACAAAATTCAGGTGAAAACATGAGTGCATAACAATTGCTTCCTGGAGTTGTTCGGCAAGGGAAGAAAAAAAATTTACAGTTACTACCATTGTCAACACTGTAACAAATGTGGTAATTTCCTCCCTTCTCTGATCTGAAAGAATCATGGCAGGCCAGGGTTCTTACGTAATTCCACGAGGAAGAGTAACCACAGCTCTCCAGGAACTAAGAACAGTTGGGGGTCATTAGAGAAATTCACACTGCAGAGAGGCCCCACTTTCAGGGGAGGCTCCCATATGCTAGTTTGAACTGGATTTTCCAGAGGCCAGGGGAGGTATGACACCTACAGATGTATTGAATGTTCTACACAGAAGTCCCAAAGCATGAGGGCTTCCTGGCACAGGAGAGAGGAGCATGAACCTCCGCCCCTTTGTTGATATAGAACATTGGTGTTGTATTGTCCGTCATGATTGATACACACTGTCCGGTCAGGTAATGACAGAAGGTCTGACATACTAGGCGCACCACTCTGAGCTCTCTGACATTGATGTGGAGACTGAGATCTGCTTGAGACCAGAGGCCTTGACTCCTGTGGTCTCCCAGATGAGCTCCCCAGCCCAAGTCTGATGCATCTGTCACCAGTGACAGAGATGACTGTGGAGTGGCAAAGGGAACCCCTGAGTACACTTCCTGAGCATTGATCCACCACAGGAGGGAGTTGAGGACCGGGTGAGGCAGGGTCACAATCCTGTCCAAGCTGTCCCTTGCTGGGCAATACACTGACACAAGCCATGACTGAAGCGGTCAAAGCCTGAGTCTGGCATGCTGCGTCACGTAGGTACAGGCAACCATGTGTCCGAGAAGTTTGAATCAGTTCCTCACTGTAGTGGTGGGGAACTGTCTGAGGCCTCAAATTTTATCATTCAGGGCCTGAAACCTTGCCTCCAGCAGGTGTGCCCTAGCGTGGGTTGAGTCCAGTACTGCCCCTATGAACTCTATCCTCTGGACGGGAGACAGAGTCGATTTTGCTTTGTTTAGAAGTAGACCCATGCTGCTGAAGGTGGCCCTGATAAATCTGACCTGAGCTTCCACTTGGGTCCTGGAGTGGCCTTTGATCAGCCAGTCACTGAGGTAGAGAAATACCCATATCAGGTGCCTTTGCAAGAACATGGCGATGACTGCCATGCACTTGGTGAAGACTCAAGATGCTGCTGACAGGCCAAATGGGAGGATGGTAAATTGGTAGTGGGGGCTGAGTGACTGAGATATGAAAATGTGTCCTTCAAGTGGAGGGCGGCATACGTTTGCTGCATCTAATGAAGGGATGATGGAGGCCAAGGAGACCATGCGGAACCTGAGTTTCTTTATGAACTTGTTGAGTTCTCGCAGGTCCAGGATAGGCCTCAGGCTGCCTTTGGCTTTTGGTATTAGGAAATACCGGGAATAAAAGTCCTCACCCCTGTGTTCCTGAAGAACCTGCTCCACTGCCTGTAGCGATAGGAGTGACTGCTCTTCCTGTATAAGGAGTTGCTCATGAGAAGGGTCCCTGAAGAGGGACAGGGAAGAAGGGTGGAAGGGTAGGTGGGCACAAAATTGGATGGAGTATCCCCTCTCTGCCATGCGGAGCATCCAGCGGTCTGAAGTGATATGTGACCATGCATAGTAGAAAGGGGACAGTAGGGAGGAAAAGGTAAGGTGGGGTAGATCCAGTCTGTGTTCTGGTGCACTGTCCTCGATCACACCTTCAAAAGGCCGGTTTAAGGTCAGAAGGCAGTTTGGGTTGGCCATAGCCCTGGCCTGAAGAGAGGTGGTGTCATCTCCTGCCATTCCTGTTCCTCCTCTGAGACCCGTCCTGTCAGTTCTGCTGATGGAATCTCTGAGGAGGTTGTTGTCTGAAGTGTCTCCGCTGAGTGGTGGGAGTGTGCAGGCCCAAAGACTTGAGGGTGGCTCGTGAGTCTTTTCGGCTGTGTAGCCTCTTGTCTGTCTTTTCAGAAAAAAAAAGAGTCACACCCTCAAATGGGAGGTCCTGAATAGTCTGCTGGACCTCAAAAGGGACTCCCGAGACTTGGAGCCAGGAGCCCCTTTCCTAGGACCACCCCAGTAGTCATGACCCTAGTAGTCACATCTGCACCATCCAATGTGGCCTGGAGGGAAGCCAGGAAGACTAGCTTTCCCCTCCTTCACCAAGGCTGAGAACTCAGCTCAAGAGTCCGACGGGAGGAGCTCCGTAAATTTGGCCATTGCTGCACAGGTGTTATACGAATACCTGCTGACAGTGGCCTGCTGGTTCAAAATAAGGAGCTGAAGACCCCCTGTAGAATAGACCTTTCTCCTGTCAAAGTCTAGTCACTTAGTCTCCCTGTTTTTGGGGAGGGCCCTTGGAAACTCTGCCTCTCACACTGGTTAGCAGTGACCCTTGGAAACCCTGCCTCTCACGTTGATTAGCAGTGTCCACAACAAGAGAGTCAGGAGGTGTTATTTCATGCCCTCCGAGGGGTACAAACATTTGTATGTTCGTACCCCTTGGAGGGCATGAAATAACACCTCTCTTTGTGCTTGGCAGCGGGCAACAAGGAAGCTGGGGTCTGCCACAGAGTCTTGGTGGTGTCTACAATAGTCTTAATAAGTAGTAGGGCAATACGAGAAGGTCCTGAGGGGGGTGAAGATATTCACCATGGGATCAGCCTCCTCAGCCTTAATGCCCAGACCCTGAGAAACCCTTCGCAGCAACTGCTGCAGCAACCTATTGTCTTCAAGCACAGGGACTATGGCTGTGCCTGCCAATGCCTTGTCTGGCGATGATGAGCAGGAAGAACCTATAAGAAGCATATGCTCCCTTCCATCCACTCCCAAGGGGTCCCGCGTCTCTTGGAGCAGCATTGGTGCCAATGGAGCGCTCATTGGCACCAGCGCTGTCAATGCCAAAGCTGGAGTTGGCACAGCCGTCGACAACACTGGTGGAACCATTGATGGAGACAGTGCCTACTCCCCATCTGCACCAATGAAGGTGGCGGTCCTGTCGCCAGCATCATCGCCGGAGTCATCAGTGCCCGCGTCATAATTGGTGTTGAGATTGGTGCCAGCGCTGAAGTCGAATGAGTCATTGGTGACAAGGTCGGTGCTGAGGCTGGAGGCATTGGGGTGTGGGCAGGCTGCGCTGTTGATGGCGGGACGAAGATGGCTGAGGCCACAGAAGACAGAGTGGAGCGGTGCCCTTGAATCCCTCCCTGGCTTTGGTGAAAGGCCCAGGGAGTCCAGAATGGCCACTGTGGTGGATTCTTCCACTGTGGTGACCACGCTTGGAGATCTCTCCTGTCTCTCCCTGACCTCGATCTTCAGCTCCTATTCCTCCTAGATCAGTAGGAGTCAGACTCTGATTCCGAAGTCTCTGAGACTGAAGACCATGGAGGAGCTGAGCTTTGGTGCCTCAAGTGTTGAGATCTCAGGGTTCTCTGTCCGAATGGGCCGGTGCAATTCTACTCTCAGTTATACCAGTTTAAGTACAGAGTAAGTCCCCTCACTCTCACAAAGTTATATCCATAGGATTTTTTTTCTTGAAAGAAACACTGAAAAATAGGACCCTATATTTTGTCTAACTGGGTCAATTTTTTTCATAGTTGAGGGCAAAGGGACAAAATCTGCTCTCAGTTGCAGTTGTGTGATTCCGGAAAAAAGTCTTGATGTCAGTGGAAAAACTCTGTGTTTGAACTTGCATAACTAAGCTCAGATAGATAGATAGATAGTGAATGGGTGTTTTCCTTGAGTGAGGATAGTAGGGATAGCCTCTTACTGCAGAAACAAATATTACTCCTCTTCCATTATTATTGTTGAAATTTTAGTGACAAATATTTGGGAACATTTCAGAGCAGTGATTCTCACAACAATTATACCTCTATGCCTTGCATCTATTTTCTAGAAAACATTATTGTACAGGGATCCTTATATTTGGGTTGCCTAATTCTAATATAAAACACTTTGTATGATCTATTTGAGAAACTCTGACACCTCCATTTTTTGGATTAGCCCTGAAAATTCAACGGGGGGAAAACCCTTTGACTAGGGATGAAACTTTTCTTTCCCCCATGAAATTCTTTCAGGTTTTGTTAAGATATAAACTGATTAGATATTAAACCTGTAGCATGGCAGATACTCACCGCTGCTGCACCTCCTGCTGGTCAGTCCAGGAATTAGCTCATCCAGCCTTGGAGTACCTCCCGCTGGCCTGTGTTTTCCTACTGGTACTTGCTTCCTGGTCTCCACCACTTGTAGCACTTCCGGCTCCATGTCCCTCCTGGACCCCAGTACCCCTTTTTTGGGGTGCTTCCCCAAAGCAGTGCACCCACAATCTGGGTCTCCCCACCCCAGGGAACCCCAATCCCTTGAACCCACCTCACCTCAGTGACCCACTGCCAGTCCTCATCTAGTCCCTTCCCTCAGAGGCAAACTGCAGTCTGAAGTGGCCTCTCATCATCAGCAAGGGGGATTGGACCTGCTGCCTTTCTACCACAGCTGACTCCCTGCAGCCCTAGTACCTCCCCTGGCCTTTAGTAATGTCTCAGCCTGGGGACTCACCAGGCCAGAGCTCCTCATCTCAGCCTGCCTTTCCCCAGCCCTGCTCTCCCAGGTAGCCTGGTCCTCTCTGCTCCTCAGCTGGAGCAAGAGTCTTCTCTCCCTCCCTCAGCCTGCCCTTTTATCACGGTCAGCTGGACCCTAATTGGGTGTGGCCACACCTGTGGCTGTTTACCCAACCAGCCTCCCTTGGCTGCTTTTAACCCCTTCCTAACTGGAGCGGGGTGACTGCCCTGCTACAAAACCCTACAATTTTTTTATACAGATATAAACCAAAATCCTTTTTGTGTATAAACCAAAGTGTTTTTATCTACAAATTTAGGGCCTGTCAAATTAAAATATTCCCTATAATAAGATTAAATCTTAGTGGGTTGCCAAAGGTTGGAATATATGAAATCAGTAAAGGAGTGTGTGTAATCCCTGCTGATCCACAATAATTGTTTCTACGTCCACAGTGCGGGGTTAGTAGTAATAGACAAGGAATTTTTGCTATGTGTTTTGTGAGAGGTGCCGTAATAAAGCTGAGCTTGATGTTTAGGTCAATAAGACTCATTTTTTGTCACAGACGGCTCAGTTGCAGATGTCTTTAGTTTGTTGATTAGGCAAGATGAGATATCTGGGATAGAACTCAGTTAGATCAATTGTGGGAAAGGATTTTTTTGTCTTGAACAGTATATACAAAAAGGAGGGTTTGGAATTAGGAGTGCATCAAGGTACAGTCACTCCCCCAGATCTGTAGTGTAATGTACAAAAACTCATTTTCTGTATTCTGTAATGTTCTGGGTTAATCTTTGACTAATGATCTTTGACTACCTACATCCCATGTGTGCCTGATATTTGACTATTTGTGTTATTTAAAAAATTCAAATATGTAACAAGCTGTTAAAATCACTATAAAGATTGAGTAGTGTAAACACACTTAGTTGTAAAGGTTTAAACTGACTCCTGAATCATGCAACTATAAACTCTGTTTAAGCTACCTGAGATTCTGATTAACAGACAAAAATCCTAAAGATGTAACTATAAAGCGACAATTGGCAGACAGTCAGCCTTGATTTGACAGGAAACCTAATAGAGAGGGAATGGGATAAGAAGACATAGATCAGGCCCAAGCTGAAACCCACACTGATCAAGGAGGGAAAACACTTTTCAGAAGCCATAGGATGGGTGGGGAAATGCAGTGTTTCATAAGTGGCCAGTCTTATCACTTTACCCAGGATTAACCACACTGCTCACAGGCTGCAAAGGCCAGGCCTCACAGAATTAACTGTGTGACTGCGTCTCTGGAGGACAGAATTACACAGCCAGTATGCTGATGGAATATAATGTTCCTGTGAGCCATTCACACTGCAAAAAAGTGGTTACCTATCTCTCTGTAACTTGTTCTTTGAGATGTGTTCCACATGGCCATTCCAATTTAGATATGTGTGCACCCTGAGCACAGGTGTAGGCAGGAGCGGCCCGGGGTTTTTGACTCCCTAGCCGGTAGCACTCCTCCTCTGAGCATTCAGGGGGCCTGGGGTTTTCGGCGGCGAGGATCCTTCCACTCTGCGTCTTCGGGGCAGTTCAGCGGTGGGTCCCAGAGTGAGTGAAGGACCCGACGCCAAATTTCTGCTGAAGATCCGGAGTGGAAGGACCCCCCACCGCCAAATTTCCGCTGAGGGCGGCAAAATGCCACCCCCCAAATCCCGCTGCCCTAGGCGACCGCCTAGGGTCGGCTAGTGGAAGCACCGGCCCTGGGTGTAGGAATTTTCCCCCTAAGAGTATCCATCAGTTTGGCTCTGATTCCCCCTGGTGCCACGCACTCCTAGTGCTGGTATAAGGGAGCCCTGCTGAGCCTGCCCTCCTCAGTTTCTTCTTTCTGACCTCTCCAAGAGAGGGGCCAGTGGGCAGGTCTTGGAATTAACATGTGCAATACCTCTCAAACAGCAACAGTTATAGAGAGGTAGGTAACCGTTTTTCTTCTTCAAGAGCTTGCACATGTCCATTCCGATTTCAGTGACTAGCAAGCAGTAGACTCAGAGGTGGGCTCGGTGATTACAGACAAGCCAATTTAGAACCACTTGGCCAAAGTGGGCGTTGTCTTTAGCCTGCTGCATTATAGCATAGTGCATCTAGAATGTGTGCACCAAGGACCAAGTTGCTGCTCTGCATGTGTTCTGGATTGGGACCTGCACTAGGAAGGCTGCCAAAGAGGTTTGGGACCTCATGAAGTGGACAGTTAAGTTCAACGGAGGGAGAATGCCTGTGAGGTCATACCACATTCGTATGCAGGATGTGATCCGAGATTAAATCCTTTGGGCAGAGACAGGAAGCATGTTCATTCTGTCAGCAATCGCTACAAAGAGCTGTAATGACCTAGAAAATGGTTTGGTCCTTTCAATATAAAAGTCAGAGCAGGTCTGACGTCCAGTGATGCAGGTGTTGTTCTTCTCTATTTGCATGTGGCTTAGGGAAAAGCCTGTCAGGAAGATTGACTGGTTGTAATGGACTTGGGAGACAACTGAAGCTGTATTTTGTCCTTAACGAAAACTGTATGGGGGGCTCTGCCATGAGAGCTTGAATCTCTGAAAACCTCCTGGTCAAAATAATTGCCATCACGATGCTACAATGGTGTAGCAGAGAGAGCATGTCACCAGCAGTTCGAAGGGTGACCCTGTTAGTGTCGAGACGACAAGCTTCAAGTCCCATGGAGGGATAGGTTCTCTTGTCTTCAGGAATGTCCTCTCTAGACCTCTGAGGAAACAAATCACCATTTCATGCAAAAATAGTGTGGAAGTAGAGAAAGAACTGACAGGGATTTGTAGGGGATCTTAATGCAAGACAGTCTCTGTTAGCAAGAGACAGTCTAGCTGTAACCCTAATAACACGAGATTTGTAGAAGCGAGGATTGTGTGAGGCGAGTGGGAAAGAACTGTATGAGAAGTTGTTGCGACCTTGTGTCAATATAAGGAATGTAGACTGGTGTCTAAATAGCAGTGAGAAAAATAAGATATCAGTATGGCCTATATATAAACAAAATGCAGCTGTTGATTATTATTCTATGTAACAAAAAGTATAAATGCTGCTGTAATTGTTTACCTGTGGAGAGACGTGCCTGGGACGGGGAAACCCTGTGTCCTAGGGCACTCCCTCCCTCTTTGCAATTGCTTGAGAATAAATAAAGTATCTGACTCTGCTGCACTCAACCAAAAAGTGAGAATTAAGTTTTTCTCTGACAATTGCAACCTATTGTCAACCTTCAAGTGGAATGCTGAAATGGCTGTCAGGTGGACCTTTAGAGTGGAAAGGGCTACACCCTGTACTTTCAACTATAAAAGGTAATCCAAGATAAGATGGACCAAAGTTTGCATTGGTGGGACTCCCTGAGCTGAAGACCAGAGAACTTTGCATAGTAAGCTGACCTTGTGGGAGGCTTCCTGTTGCTCAGGGGAATATTGTGAACCTGTTCTGAACAAGCTTGTTCTTCAAGTTTCAGCCTTGCAGATTCCAGGCAATCAGATGCAGGGAGTAAGTCTTATGAGACCAGGTCTGGATATAAAGGAAACTCAGTCAGAGCCTTGAGGGGGAGATGAATGATCAAGGTGTACCAGTGTTGCCTGAGGCAAGTTGGAGCTTTCAGCATGAGCCGGGGAAGGTCCTGCTTGATCTTTGTCAGCACCTTGTGGATTAGTGGAATAGGCAGAAAGGCATAGAATAGAAAACAGCAGAAAAACATCTATCATGGAGCAAGGGCTGTGACCTCTCAGTGAGCAGAATGGCTGGCACTTCCTGTTGGACCGTTTGGCCACAGGTCTATGTGAGGAAAGCCCCACCTGTGAAAGATGCTCATTGTGACATCCGGGAATAAAGACCACTGCTCATGAGTCAAGAAGGATCTGTTGAGCTGGTTGGTGAGCTGGTTTTGCACCCCTGGCAGATATGAGGCCTCGATCTTGATCAAGTGTGCAATGTAGAATTCCCATAGACAGACTGCTTCTCAACACAGGGGGGAGAACAAGCCCCTGCCTGTCTGTTGATGTAGAACATAAGAACATAAGAACGGCCGTACTGGGTCAGACAAAAGGTCCATCCAGCCCAGTATCCTGTCTACTGACAGTGGACAATGCCAGGTGCCCCAGAGGAAGTGAACCTAACCGGTTATGATCAAGTGATCTCCCTCCTGCCATCCATCACCACTCTCTGACAAACAGAGGCTAGGGACACCATTCCTTACCCATCCTGGCTAATTAATGGACTTAACCTCCATGAATTTATCCAGTTCTCTTTTAAACCCTGATATAGTCCTAGCCTTCACAACCTCCTCAGGCATGGAGTTCTAGAAGTTGACTGTGCGCTGTGTGAAGAAGAACTTCCTTTTATTTTTTTTAAACCAGCTGCCCATTAATTTCATTTGGTGGCCCCTAGTTCTTATATTATGGGAACAAGTAAATAACTTTTCCTTATTCACTTTCTCCACATCACTCATGATTTTATATACCTCTATCATATCCCCTCTTAGTCTCCTCTTTTCCAAGCTGAAAAGTCCTAGCCTCTTTAATCTCTCCTCTTATGGGACCCATTTCAAACCCCTGATCATTTTAGTTGCCCTTCTCTGAATCTTTTCTAATGCCAGTATATCTTTTTTTGAGATGAGGAGACCACATCTGTACACAGTATTCAAGATGTGGGCGTATCATGGATTTATATAAGGGCAATAAAATACTCTCCATCTTAATCTCTATTCCCTTTTTAATGATTCCTAACATCCTGTTTGCTTTTTTGACTGCCACTGCACACGGCGTGGATGTCTTCAGTGAACTATCCACAATGATTCCAAGATCTTTTTCCTGATTAGCTGTAGCTAAATTAGCCCCTATCATATTGTATGTACAGTTGTAGTACATGCCCAATGTATTGTCCATGAGGACTGAGACTGTTCAGTTCATAATGTAGGGTAAGAACACCTGGCATGCCAATCAGACTGCGCCGAGCTCCCTGATGTTGAGATGGAGTGATAGGTCCTCCGCAGACCAAAGTCCACTGTGTTTAGAACCCAGAAGTCGGATATGACCCATTTCCAGGCCTTGAAGAAGTAGGAAAGATGATCAGAAAAAATAGGGGTAACTGAATCTGGATAATGAGGAATTGGTATGCTGTCCTCAACAAACCCATCAAAATGGCTGTTTTGATGTGCCTGAGTGATGTGAGGCTGATTGTGCTAGACGCGCAGAGGAGGAGGAAGGTGTGGGACACCAACATTTGTTCCTCCATCTCCTGTGATCATAATGGGTCTGGTGGGGGTAGAAATGGCTGTACTGTTGAGGCCTGTACTGCCTCATAGGGTGCACCTGGGATTGAAGGCCTAGGGACTTCAGCGCTGCCCTAGTGTTTTTGAACCCATGAAGCTTGGCATCTGTTTGCTCCAAAAAGAGTGAGAGTTCCTCAAATGGCAGATCTTGCACTGATTGTTGGACTTCTTAAGGAAACCCAGCTGCCTGCAACCATAAGCTCTTACGCATGGTTACAACTGTGGTCACAGATCTGTCCAATAAGTCCACAGCGTCAAGGGCCACCTGCAAGGAGGCTCTAACCATTGTCTTGCCATCATCTATGAGGGTGGAAAACTCCTGATCCCTGCCCTGGGGAAGTCTGTCCTTGAATTTGCTCACTGCTTTCCATATTTTATAGTCATAGTGGCCCAGCAACATCTGCTGGTTTGTTATTCTCAACTGAAGCCCCTGCACTGAGTCAGCCTTCCTCCCAAGATGGTTCATCTTCCTGAGCTCCTTTGGTTTTGGGGTAGACCCCGTATGGCCTTGGTGGTCCTTTTTGTTGGAAGCCGCTACAATGAGGGACCCCAGTGAAGCATGAGAGAACAGAAATTCACAGTTTTTTTCCAGAAAAAACTATTTTTTTCTGTTCTTTTCACTGTGGGTGGGATGGAGGCAGGATTCTGCCAAATGGCCTTGAAAGGTGCTATGATGCCATTGTGCAAGGGGAGGGTAAACTTTGCAGGGGCCGCAGCTGACAAAATGTCCAGGAACCCATTGGATGGTTCCTTGATGACCTCCACCTGCAACCCTAGATTAGAGGCCACCTGCTTTAGTAAGTCTTGATGTGCTCTTAAGTCATCCTGTTGTGGGTAGGACACTTTAAGCATCAGCTTGTCCTCTGGAGAAGACGAGGAGGAGGTGTATGCTGCCATAGTGTCCAATACAACCTCCCCCTGAGGAGACTGATCTTGGAGACCAGTACTTGTTCTGGTGCCAGCTTTGGTACCAGGGAGTAGTCCCGGTTTGGTGCTGTGTTTGGTGTGGGGACCTGCTCTGTCACTGGCACTGGAGATCAGCTTTGGAGTTTCTCGGTGCACCCCTGGTGCCACAATAGTCACCAAGTGCACCAAATAGGAGCACTGTGAGCTGGTGTCTTGGCCCAGGGGAAACCCCCACGGGTTCCAAAAGGGCCATTGTAGAGGTGCTGTACCCCACAGGCCCATGGGCCAGGCAGTCTGGATCATCCCTGTTTCCGTGCCCCCGAAGGCAGAGTTGGGTGTGGAAATTGACATGGAGCCTCTTGTCGGTGCCAGTGTCTTGAGATGTCAGATCTCGAGTTCAAACTTGAGGAGGAGGAGGAGGAGTTGGAGGACTGTGGAGAGCCTCCTGGTGCTGGAGATAGATGCTGTAGGGACATCTCTTGTGAGGCAATGAAAGGGGGCTTCCCCTGTAGGCTGGTCTTGAGACAGGTCTGAAGTTGGTCTATGCCTCAGTGCTGCTGGGTGGTGCCACATCCTGTCTCCCAGCCAGGCTCAGTACTGGTAACATCATCAAGTCCTTAGTGGCTGTGAAGGCTTCTGGGGTCGATGGCACTGTGAACTGGTCTGCCTGGTGCTGGCCAGCCAGTTAATCATCTCCTCCTGGAGTCTGTGGTGCCAGCGCTGATATCACTGCCAGTGGTTGCCACGGTGCTGGGGAGGGAGAACGACCCTGCACGGGTCTCACTCTATCCCATTCTGCCCACTTTTTTCCCTTTAGTGCTGGAGAGTGGGTCTTCTCGCGGTGACATTGGTGTTACTTCTTTGGCACTGGTGAGGAGGAACGGTGCCAAGAGCTCTTATTAGCCGGCAGTATGCTGGGCACTGACACCGAAGTACTCAGCATTGAGACCGATCTCGGCTCCAAGGCAGGTCTCAGTGCTGACTCCATGAAGAAGACTTTCAGTCTCGCTGCTCTGTCCTTCTGTGTGCAGGGCTGAAATTCCCAACAAATGTGGCAGTGATCTTTTCTGTGACCCTCTCCCAAACATTTGAGGCAACTCAAGTGAGGGTCACCAGTTGGCATAGGCATGCCACATGAAGAGGACTGTTTAAACTCTGGCACCTGAGATGTGCCCTGGTACCAGGGGAGGGACGGACCGCCTCTCAGAGTATGGAGAGGTGTCCTGGTCCTACAATCTAAACTACTAAATCTGCTAAAACTACTACAACTATAAAACTATGAACTATTTACAATAAAAAAGTGGGAAACCATTAAGATGCTTTGCTCAAGGAAAAGAGGGGGAGTTCCAATAGCCACATAGGAAGAAGGAATTGAGGAGTGCAGACTCGGCGGGGCCCCCTTATTCTTATGGTATGAGGGCATGGAACCAGGGGGCACCAGAGCCGAGCTGACAGATACCACTAGGGGAAAAGTCTCCAACAGCTGTGCTTGAGGCGTGCATACACCTATATTGGAATGGATATGTGCAAGCACTTGAAGAAGAACCACTGCCTAAAGATTGATCTGCACCCTCCTGGGTGTATATCTATTGGACTGTCCGTGAGAGAAGAAAGTGGGGAGGCATACATTGGATGGAGAGATACAGGGACAGCTAAGATTATAGTTAAGCCCCATGTCATGGAACCCCATCAAATGCTCCCAGGGCATGTATTGAAGATTAAAATTTCTGGTGGAAAAGCCTTCACTCTGCCTACAACACAGATTTCTATATGGACCAATGAAGGGTCAGGATGCTGCCTGTAAGCATATTGTCAGATAGTCCCTATTATTTGCTTTTGTGGAATGATATGATGGCTTTGAAAGCAAAGGGGGTGATTAGGCCTCCTCAATTAGCTCTAGTCCTGCATGGGATTGTGTCAGCCAAAATGCAAATGCAGTGACTGATGGAGGAAGGTGGATAGTGTGGGGTGCCCCCACCACTGTCTAAGAGGAGTTAAGCTCCATCTCCAGTGTATGCAGACAAACACCAGAGGAAAGAGGGATTGGACCTGCATCCTTCTCCAAGGGAGTGACAAAACTTACTGACCTGAAGAAGAATTCTGTGAGTCCTAAAGCCCAGATCAGGGAAATAATGTCTCTGCCTTCCATCACTAGGGACCCTGGGGCAGTGTGGGGTGCCCCCACCACTGTCTAAGAGGAGTTAAGCTCCATCTCCAGTGTATGCAGACAAACACCAGGGGCAGTACAGATCATAGGGATGGCAGTGTCTCCAGCCAAAAGTAGGGACACTGAAGCAGCTGCAGTCCACTGCCCAATCTGTGACAACCACCCCCCGATGGGAAATGCCCAGGTGAAGTGTATGATAACTGTTTGGGAGATGACCAAGGTAACTACAGACAGGGAGCCTCTAACTGCCTGATGGCCGTGAAAATGTAAAGGACCCTGAGCCAGGTGGCAGAGGAGATTCTTTTCCCTTTCATTCAGTGTGAGGGCAATAAAAGGATACCCCTGTAGGGTGGGGTTGGGGGTCAATATACCTCCTCCTCCCACCAGAGAAGCTCAGATTAGGCTTCCAGGATCCTATGCCTGAATCTCCAAGGAGGTGGGGTAGAGAAAGGAATTTGGTGCATCTCTTGTGTTCCTGACACAGAAGAAAGCCTTGTGGACAATCTGTATCTACGAAAGGAACATGACATGGTGTTCCTAACTAAAACCAGAGGAGAACACAAATAGAAGGTTGGAGACAGAAAGAACACCAAACAATGTTATACTATCTCATCTACATGCCACTCTTCAATGCCCCAGAGAATTTGAGCTTTGACAAACCTTCACAATGGACAGACTGGAGGCAGTGTTTTGCAATATTTCAAATTGTAAAAAAGCTTCACAAGGAAATGGGGGATACACAGGTTTCTTCTCTACTTTATGCTATCAGGAAGCTGGCAGAGCATATCTTTAAATCCTTTTTACTGTATTAAAGACTTCAGAAAGATGACTTGGGGTATGTATTATGCATACCTATCCCTCAAAGAAATGTGATTTATGAAAGAGCATGTTTCCACCAGGAAAGTCAGGAACCAGGGGAAAATATTGAATGTTTTATAAGAACTCTGAATAGATTGGCTGAAAACTGATTTTGTGAATGCAAAACATGAAAATATCAGAGAAAGGCTGGCTATTGAGTTAACAGACAAAACCCTTTCACAGCATCTTCAGATAAAAAGCGACCTAACCCTATACACAGCTATTCAAATAGCAAAGCAGTCTAAGTTGGTGAGACAGAACAACCAGAAGTAACTGACCAAACCTGAAAATCAAGAAATTAGCTTAGAAGTTGTTAACAGATGCAGCAGGAATGCTAAAAGCTATTATCATAAGACCCCTGAGACAAGGAGAGAAAACTCTCAAGCTAAGAGGGACAAATGCCTAGATGAACAAGGGAAGACAACTCAGAATGACAGTTGTAACATTGGAACAGTTGCTAAAGTGCCATACATGAAGAGAATAGCGAAATTTGATAGAAAGGCTAAAAGAGCGAATGGACACTTTTACAACAGATGTCACTCTGAGACCTGCTGGCTCTAGAACCTGGTGACTGTGTGTGTGTCAAACTGGATGGATAATATGGAAGGACAGATCTGGCTGTGGTAAAGAAAAAGAATTCAGCACCTAGATAGTATGTGATTGAGACCAAAAGTGGAGAGTTCAACAAAAGCCAGGAACATCAACAGTTTGTTCCTTACAAAGAGTAATCAACACAGCAAACGCTACAGATGGTGAAGGCAGAAAAAGAAAAAGATTCAAGGATTCTAGACCTCACACAGACAGTCATTGCTACTAATGGACAGCCAGATGACCAAGCTGCTATGAATTGTTATCATGTAATTAGAAACCTGCTATGATTCACTGAAACTTAACTGAACGATATATAGTGAACTTCAAAGTTAACAAGATAGTGTAAATTCTGTAAATGGTAGGAATGTAGATCTTAAAGAAGGATATTTAGTGAAAAGTAAAATATATTATACTTTTCAGCAACCACATTGTGCGGTGTATAGAATGGGCCAGTCAGTCTCACCTCAGTCCCTGGAAAAATCATGGAGCAGGTCCTCAAGGAATCAATTTTGAACCACTTAAAGGAGGGGAAAGTGATCAGGAACAGTCAGCATGGATTCACCAAGGGCAAGTCATGCCTGACTAACCTAATTGCCTTCTATGATGAGATAACCGGCTCTGTGGATGAGGGGAAAGCAGTGGATGTGCTATTTCTGGACTTTAGCAAAGCTTTTGATACAGTCTCCCACAGTATTCTTGCCAGCAAGTTAAAGAAGTCTGGGCTGGATGAATGGACGGTAAGGTGGATAGAAAACTGGCTAGATGGTCGGGCTCAACGGGTAGTGATCAATGGTTCCATGTCTAGTTGGCAGCCGGTATCAAGTGGAGTGCCCCAAGGGTCGGTGCTGGGGCCGGTTTTATTCAATATCTTCATTAACGATCTGGAGGATGGTGTGGACTGCACCCTCAGCAAGTTTGCAGATGACACTAAACTGGAAGGAGTGGTTGCTACCCTGGAGGGTAGGGCTAGGATACAGAGGGACCTAGACAAATTAGAGGATTGGGCCAAAAGAAATATGATGAGGTTCAACAAGGACAAGTGCAGAGTCCTGCACTTAGGACAGAAGAATCCCATGCACTGCTACAGACTAGGGACTGAATGGCTGGGCAGCAGTTCTGCAGAAAAGGACCTAGGGGTTACGGTGGACAAAAAGCTGAATATGAGTCAGCAGTGTGCCCTTGTTGCCAAGAAGGCTAATGGCATTTTGAGTTGTATAAGTAGGGGCATTTCCAGCAGATCGAGGGATGTGATCATTCCCCTCTACTCAGCACTGGTGAGGCCTCATTTGGGGTACTGTGTCCAGTTTTGGGCCCCACACTACAAGAAGGATGTGGATAAATTGGAGAGAGTCCAGCAGAGGGCAACAAAAATGATTAGGGGGCTGGAGCACATGACTTATGAGGAGAGGCTGAGGGAACTGGGATTGTTTAGCCTGCAGAAGAGAAGAATGAGGGGGGATTTGATAGCTGCTTTCAACTACCTGAAAGGGGGTTCCAAGGAGGATGGATCTAGACTGTTCTCAGTGGTAGAAGATGACAGAACAAGGAGTAATGGTCTCAAGTTGCAGAGGGGGAGGTTTAGGTTGGACATTAGGAAAAACTTTTTCACTAGTAGGGTGGTGAGGAACTGGAATGCGTTACCTAGGGAGTTGGTGGAATCTCCTTCCTTAGAGGTTTGACAAAGGTCAGGCTTGACAAAGCCCTGGATGGGATGATTTAGTTGGGTTTGGTCCTGCTTTGAGCAGGGGGTTGGAGTAGATGACCTCCTGAGGTCCCTTCCAACCCTGAGATTCTATGATTCTATGAATGCCTTATTTAAGCTAACCACCATACCTAACAGAGCATTAAAAATATGCTGACCACATCTGGTGAGTCCCTGGCTAAGAAGGAAGCTTTGTAGCTGGACTGTATCTAGTACAGTAGCATAACAGGCCTGTCTGGAATTGTTTTAGTGATGGGAAAGCTAATGCAAAGCTCTGATAGTTGCATGTGCATCACTCTAATACTGAACTGAAATGTTTAGCTGAATAACTTACTCCACAAACTCCAAAAATGATTTTCATAAGCTCATAACTTTGCAATAGTCCAAACCAACCTCCTCTTCCAGAGCAAAACTGAGCAAAACTCATCAGCCAGGACAGTTGCTGTTCAAAATTTGAAAACTCACAAAAGTTTGATGATTTAGTTGATGTTGGTCCTGCTTTGAGTAGGGGATTGGACTAGATGACCTCCTGAGGTCTCTTACAAACTTAGTATTCTATGATTCTATGAAAAGTTGACCTTAGGGCTACTAAGAACATTTACAAAACAATATATATATACACAGGTGAGTAATAAAAGAAAAAATCTGCTTTGTTCCTAGAAAAAGGCCTGGCATTTTCCACCCAAAAGGTGGCTGTTTCACAAAGTTATCAGCGTTTGAAATTAGGCCCCATTTTCCACCATTCTTTGTATTGGTCACTCCTGTGCTGGCTGTGATCTCAAATAGGATTACTATGTAGTGGTCTACTTCATTAACTGAGAAGATATTCTTCTTACCTATTTGAGTTCTCAGTTCTGAAAGAGAGACATGAAAATGGTCAGAAAAGATTAAGTCATGTGTGAGTTTTCTGGTTCCTTAAAGACCTTCTTGACCGGGCCTTTCTAAGGGTTCCATCCAATTCCCAGGGAAGTCAATAGGAGCCATTACACAATCACCCCAATATTTCCAAAGACTCTGCAGTATCATAGAACACATAGAGAACCCCCTCCCACTCTGGAGATTTCCAACATAAACTGGAATTTCCCCAGTTTCCTTAATATTATTGCAATGAGGATGTTGTTCTATAGTAGGCCATGTTAATCCCATGTTTTAGTGATGCTGACAAATCTGTTTTGAGTGTGTGTTTTTTTGTGAATACTAAGCCCCTTTCTACAATTACCAACAAAATAACGTAAGATGCTTTGAAAACTAGCAACTCGGATTAACATTTTTAATTCATTTGGGATTGACCTTGATAAAAAAAAACACACACACATTTAAATTTCCTCTTTTTCAGTAATAACTTTCTGTAATTGGTGCCTGAAATAACCAAGTACTATTTCATGTCTTTTCTACCAATATTTCTGAGTGAGAGTGAACCCTGTATGATGTGTGAGATGGCATGTAGGAAATATTACCTGCTTCTGAAGGTTTTGCTTTTTCTAAAAAAGGAAAATAAACAGAAAATGTTTCTCAATCATTAACTTGATTTTTCTTCTTTTGCAAGTGCTGCACAAGGACAGCCTTGTGAAAACACACACACATGCACACAGAGCCAAATCACAGTCCCATTGATTTCCATGCCAAGCTCTTCTTGACTTCAGTGATAGCAGGGTCTGGTCCATACTCCACTGACTGGAAGAATCCCCACAAATCTCATTTCTCAGCTGAAAATATAAACTCGTTTCTCTGATTTAGCCTTCCTGATCTAACAGAAAAAGTGTGAGTGTGGTCTCCCAGCGCTCTGGGTAATCTATCTCCACGAGGGGATTAACTCCAAGCACTAGGAGCGCGTCTCCCAGGGCTCAGAGCCTATCTACACTAGCGCTTTAAAACGCTCATTTTTGAGCCAGCAAGTTAGAGCGCTATAAAATGTAAGTGTAGACAAGCCCTAATGGTAAGCATATTCTAACTTTGGGGTTGGAGGAAAGAGAGGGAAAAAGAAGCTTTTATTGTGGTGAATTTTAGAAATACTAAAGCACCCAGAAACCCCAGTGGTGAGACCAGACTAAACATTGAGATAGAGAGAGAGAAAGTAGATTAAGGAAATATAGAACTAAGCATTTTATTAATAGTAAAAGAACGCAAATATAACATCCTGCTTGATTTATGAGATATATCTCTGTGATCCTTGAACGTTCAACAGTCACAAGGACTTTAAGGGGAGCATGAGCATGCAGTGATTCCAGACTCTGATGCATAAACGTCTCAGTAACTTCCTGCTTAGTTGAGGAAATAGGTGAGGTGAAGATCTGGTTCCATTGAAATAAATGGAAACACTCACAAAGGGACCAGAATTTCATATATAGTGTACTAAAATGTATTAATTAAAATAGCTTAGCTAAAGTGTTTTAAAACAGAGTTGTGTACCTAGTATAGATAAAATTTATCACCTTTAAAAATAGATTAGCATTGACCATGACCAGCTACTAAATTTTATCACTCAATCTATTTTCTAAGTCTAGACGTGAACATTTGAAATGTGATTCCTGAGAGAAGGAGGAAAGGAAAGTTCATACACAAGGCAGCATCAACCTTAATGTTACAATTAGTAGCTCATAGCCAAAAAGTAGGATTTTCTAAAACACCCAAATCATTGAAGAGCACAGATTTTCAAGAGGACTTCTGCTGCTAACTCACTTAGACTGTCAAAATCCCACCATCACTGAGTAAGAAGGTTGGGGGCAAAGCGACTTGTTGTCTCTCCTCATTATCACAACCATAAATTTAATGGCTATTTATCCACAAATGTCTGAGAAAGAAGTACCGGTATTTTATGTTTCAAAGTTATTTTCCATATAAGGCGGCCATAGCTTGTTTTACCCCAAGCTTATTTTCACAGTTAGAATGAAGATAATACCAAAATCAAAGTCACCACGCTTTAGGTATGCAGCTTTACAGCTAAAATCAATCAAGTAATTGATCTGATTGCATTCCTAAGATAATTTGAAATTGGTAGCCTTTTATTTTTAACTCGATAAATTAGTTGTACACAATCCTCATGGCCATTGGTGCATTTAGGAAAGAGAAGGAGGTGGGGTGACAGGGAGCTCCAAGTATTCATTTCATTCTCATATCCTTATTCTGGTAAAGTACAAAATTCTTGAGAAAAAAAATTAGAGTGCATACCAATTTTTTCCTGGAGTTCTTCTGAAAGAAAAGAACAAATATTTGTTACTAACTGTGCTAACATTGTGACAGATATGGCAATTTTCTCCCTTATAGTTAGGAGATTTTAATGTATTAAATTAATTAATCCTGTTAGGCCTGTTATGTAATTCCAAGACAGAGGATAATCACAATCCAGCAGGAACTATGGACTGTGTGTATGTGTGCATGTGTGTGTGGGAGTCTTACTGAGCAAATTCACATCCCCAGAGAGGCCCCGCATCCAGGGGAGTGTCTCATATGCTAGTTTGAACTGGATTCTACAGAGCACTACAGACATAGAGAGGACCTTTGTAATAATAGCTGGAGTTTAAACTGACTGAGGGCTTTCTCTCTGATCCAGCAAATGGACAGGACTTTCTGTCAAGGGGAGGGTTGGAAGTGCCGACACCAACGAGAGTTGGAGTTATAGTGTTTTAAAACATGTTTATTAAAATGGGTTAGCTAACCGATTTTAAAACACAGCTTTTTATCTAGCAGAGACAGGATTTTACACCTTGAAAAATCCATTAGGATTGGCCAGGACGAGCTACTAAATTTTATTACCCAACTGACATGCATACTAGAAATCTGATTCCTGAGAGAAGGAGGAAAGGAAAGTTCATAAAGAGCCCAGTTGTCTCTTAATGTTCCAATTTCCACAGGCTTGAAAGACAGTCCTGGTTCGATCTGTATTCCATCTCGTACATAAAAGGGATTTCAAAAGAATTGGAACTTTACAATGGAAGAAGCAATGTTAGTGTGACTGGTATAACTCGGGGCAAGACAATGATTGAGGAGACCTGGGATCCCACGTCTTCCAAAAATTCCCATATCTCCTTAGGACAGCAACCAAAGCTTCCTGTTCTTCACTTTCTCCATGTGTACAATGGAGACAATAATACTCAGAGCCTCATAATTTGGTAGGTTGTTTCATTCATTAATGTTTAGAGAATGCTTTGAGAATAACAGAAGTCTAAGTTAATGCACATTTGCCTCCTATTTTAAAGACATGGAATCAGTATTGGTGTGCCATGAGCGGGTTTTGTGCAGTTAACAAGATATAAGTAGATCAGTGCCTGAAGAAATTCAGTATGGGCTGACATCCATTCCATGCTTTCGAAGAAGTGAGCTGTAGCCCACGAAAGCTTATGCTGAAATAAATTTGTTAGTCTCTAAGGTGCCACTGTACTCCTGTTCTTTTTATGAAAACCAAAGGCACTCACCAAAGGCTCTTACGTAAATTAAGCTGTCATGGGATAAAAGGGAAGTTCCTTTCATGGATTGAGAACTGGTTAAAAGACAGGGAACAAAGGGTAGGAATTAATGGTAAATTCTCAGAATGAAGAGGGGTAACTAGTGGTGTTCCCCAAGGGTCAGCCCTAGGACCAATCCTATTCAATTTATTCATAAATGATCTGGAGAAAGGGGTAAACAGTGAGGTGGCAAAGTTTGCAGATGATACTAAACTACTCAAGATAGTAAAGACCAAAGCAGATTATGAAGAACTTCAAAAAGATCTCACAAAACTAAGTGATTGGGCAACAAAATGGCAAATGAAATTTAATGTGGATAAATGTAAAGTAATGCACATTAGAAAAAATAACCCCAACTATACATACAATATGATGGAGGCTAATTTAGCTACAACGAGTCAGGAAAAAGATCTTGGAGTCATTGTGGATAGTTCTCTGAAGATGTCCACGCAGTGTGCAGAGGCAGTCAAAAAACCAAACTGGATGTTAGGAATCATTAAAAAGGGGACAGAGAATAAGACTGAGAGTATATTATTGCCCTTATATAAATCCATGGTTCGCCCACATCTCGAATACTGTGTACAGATGTGGTCTCCTCACCTCAAAAAAGATATTCTAGAACTAGAAAAGATTCAGAAAAGGGCAACTAAAATGATTAGGGGTTTGGAGAGGGTCCCATACGAGGAAAGATTAAAGAGGCTAAGACTCTTCAGCTTGGAAAAGAGAAGACTAAGGGGGGATATGACAGAAGTATATAAAATCATGAGTGATGTTGAGAAAGTAGATAAGAAAAAGTTATTTACTTATTCTCATAATACATGAACTAGGGGTCACCAAATGAAATTAATAGGCAGCAGGTTTAAAACAAATAAAAGGAAGTTCTTCTTCACGCAGCACACAGTCAACTTGTGGAACTCCTTACCTGAGGAGGTTGTGAAGGCTAGGACTATAGCAGTGTTTAAAAGGGAACTGGATAAATTCATGGTGGCTACGTTCATAAATGGCTATTAGCTAGGATGAGTAAGAATGGTGTCCCTAGCCTCTGTTTGTCAGAGGAGGGAGATAGATGGCAGGAGAGAGATCACTTGATCATTGCCTGTTAGGTTCACTCCCTCTGGTGCACCTGGCATTGGCCACTGTCGGTAGACAGATACTAGGCTAGATGGACCTTTTGGTCTGACCCGGTATGGCCGTTCTTATGTTCTTAATATTTTTCAGGCATAGCACCAGTCAAAGTCCCTTGTGCTCTCAACAATTGCAGAATATGCCATATTTTCTACTGGCTTGAATCAGTGGCCTCTGCCTATCACTGCTCATAATTGCCCTATCCCTACCTTCTTTCTAGTCCCCCTTGGCTTCAGTCCAGCCCACCCACCTGGCTTCTCTACCCTTTCCTCTCTGTTTGCTCAACAATACCTAGATCTTGCCATTCACCATTGCAATTTGGTGAGGGGGAAGGGGGGAGGCATGGCTCACAGGCCTGTCTGCATAAGGTTTTCAAAAGGTTTTTATTTCAAAACAAGTGAATTTTTCCTTATAAACCTCTGTGCTGGATGAACATAAATACTCAGAATTTAAGGTTTCCCCCTCCAAAAGACTAATATATTTTATACATATCATTTTTCTATTTTAATACTTTTCATTGGGAATTCCAATAAGAGGTTGATGCACTAAACATATTACTAAAATATTTCATACCCAAACAGAATAAAAAGTCCTCCAAAATCAAAACCTTAGGTCAGAATCTGCTCTCAGTTATATAAGTTTAAATACAGAGTAAATCTATTGACTTCCACAGAATTATATCCAAAATAGATTTTTTTTTCTGAAATAAACTCTGAAAATTTGAGCTCCCAATTTTTTGTCCAACTCAGCCATTTTGTTTTGTTTTGTTTTGTTTTGATAATAGGAAGCAAAGTTACAGCATCTGACCTGAGTTGCAGTTGTGTGTTTCCAGAAAAAAAAATGTTTTGCTGTCAGTGAAATAATTCTGTATTTGAACTTGCATAACTGAGATCAGAACCTGGTCCAAGATTTTGGATTTTGAGTTATAGATTTCTTATTAAACATATATATGAAGTTGTCAATTGGAGTTTTCCTTGAGTTAATGAAGCAGGGACAGCCTCTTACTGCAGAAATAAATATTGCTCCTATTCCATTATTATTGGTGAGATTTTAGTGACACAATATTTGGGAACATTTCAGAGCTGTGGTTCTCATAGCAAGTGTACCTCTACACCTTTCATCTATTTACTAGAAAATATTATTGTAGAGGGAGCTGCTATGGATGCGTATATTTAGGTTGCCTAATTCTATGATAAAATACTCTGTGATGTTTTTGAGAAGCTCTCACATCTCCATTGTTTGCATTAGCCCTGAATATTCAGCAGGGTGGAAAATCCTTGGAATAGGAATTCACCTTTTCTTTCTCCCATGAAATTATTTCTGGCTGTATTGAGATATCAACTCTGAGTATATATTAAGCTCACAGTTCTTTTATAAATATATCAACCAAAATCATTTTTCTTTATGATCCAAACTGTATCTACAAATTTAGTGCTCTCTACTTTTCTAACTAAATAGTTCTCTATAATTACATGAAACTTTAATTGGTTACCAAATATTGCAATATAAAGTAAAGGAGTATGTGAAATCCCTTGCTCTGAGCATGCTGACCCACACACATTGTATATAGCTGTGCAGAGTGGGGCTACTGGTAATGTGTTTATTCTAAGATGTGTTTTGTGACTGATGCCATAATAAACGACTGCTTGTTGTTCCCAGGAAGCTATAAATTGGTCATTTCATAACATAACTTTATACACCTGACACTTGCGCCATCTTCTCCATGGCAGCCTTTCAAGAATCTGATGATCACCATCATGTCCCCCCATAATCTCCTCTTTTCCATACTAAACATATTCAGGTCTTTCAGCCTTTGCTCATATGGCTTGCATCTATCCGTTTATTCATCTTTGTCGCTCACCTCTGGATACCTTCCAGTTCGTCTACATCCTTTCTATACATTGGTGACCAAAATTGGACACAGTACTCCAGATGTATTAATGATCTGGATGATGGGCTGGCTTGCACCCTCAGCAAGTTCACAGATGACACTAAGCTGCGGGGAGAGGTAGATATGCTGGAGGATAGGAATAGGGTTCAGAGTGACCTAGACAAATAGGAGGATTGGGATGAAAGAAATCTGATGAGGTTCAACAAGGACAAGTGCAGAGTCCTGCACTTAGGACGGAATAATCCCATGCACTGCTACAGACTAGCGACTGAATGGCTAGGCAGCAGTTCTGCAGAAAAGGACATAGGGGTTACAGTGGACAAGAAGCTGGATATGAGTCAACAGTGTGTCCTTGTTGCCAAGAAGGATAACGACATATTGGGCTGCATTAGTGGCAGCATTGCCAGCAGATCAAGGGAAGTGATTATTCCCCTCTATTCGGCACTGGTGAGACCACATCTGGAGTATTGCCTCTAGTTTTGGGCCCCCCACTACAGAAAAGACATGGACAAATTGGAGAGAGTCCAGCAGAGGTCAATGGAATTGATTAGGGGGATGGGGTACATAATTTATGAGGAGAGGCTGAGGGAAGTGGGCTTATTTAGTCTGCAGAAAAGAAGAGTGATGGGGGATTACATATCAGCCTTCAACTACCTGAAGTGTTGTTCCAAAGAGGATGGAGCTAGACTGTTCTCCATGGTGGCAGTTAAAAGAACAAGTTGCAGCGGGGGAGGTCTAGGTTGGATATTAGGAAAAACTATTTCACTAGGAGAGTGGTGAAGCACTGGAATGGGTTACCTAGGGAGGTGGTGGAATTTCCATCCTTATAGGTTTTTAAGGCCCAGCTTGACAAAGCCCTGGCTGGGATGATTTAGTTGGGGTTGGTCCTTGGTCCTGCTTTCAGCAGCAGGTTGGACTAGATGACCTCTTGAGGTCATTTCCAACCCTAATCTTCTATGATTCTAGAGCATCACAGAGACTGTGGGGTAACTGAAAGAAAAGCAACAAAGAATTAGGTCTACCTCTCAGAAAATTCCAGCAGAGTGGTTTTTAAGATGTCAGTTACATACTAGATTTGATTTATTTTTATGAGAGTTACCAAAAGCGCTCAAGGAAAGACAGAAAACAGTGAAAAGTACACAACATAAACCTACCAGATATTTCTTCCTAGAGACGCCAGTGCTGGTAAGAAATTTCTGGGGCGGAATTGAATGGGAAAAAGGTGTAGGAAAGCAGATACTGGGAACAGTTACAAATCTGGTAGAGACACCATCTGGGCAGGGGGAATGAAAAGGCCCATTAATTAGCTGTTACCAGATAAAAGTTCAGCCTGATTATAATATGGTGGTCAAGAGAGGGAGAGCAAGAGTGCTCCTGTTGGGGGTGATCCCATCATTATCCCCAAGGAACACCACAAAGGTCAGGTGTGACTTTCTCACCCTGGCAGGCACCACCTGCCACAGTGAAACTGTAGACACTTCATAAGGCTAAACTTGTGAGGTTTTTTTATTGTGTTTGTTAATTAAGGGAGTTAAAGGGGAGGAATTTGGTGTATTGAAAATTGTAAAAATTACAAGCTGTTATCCTGGTCCTGCTTGCAGGGTAAATGGCAGAAAGGAAAGCAGGATGAAACCTATCTGAAATCTACCTTGGGATAGATATCCCCATTGTTTTCAACCATGATCTAAGGTCTAAAAGAAGCTACACCTCTCAAAGGGCCAATCAACAAAAGATTATGAAGCTATCTTCATACAAGGGAAAGAAGCAGTAATGGGTGCACAGCAAGCACTGTTTCTTTGCATCTCATCATTAATGGTTCACTCTTGAGATTGCTCTGTAGAAGTCTGGGGAAAGGGGATATGTGTTAGTTATTCTGTGTCAATGCCACTGTTATCCTCCCTCCCAGGAACCGTATCTTGCTGGCAGGGCCACACAGAGGTTACTGGGGGCTGGGGAAAAAACTGAAACTGAGGCCCTCCATCCTTCCACGAAAACACTGAGGGGAGGCTCCAGGGATTGGGAGCAGTCTGGAGAGTGAGTCTGCCCTGCACTAACCCCGCAGTGGCAGCTCCTGATTTATGGGTCTCAGCCTGGCTCTCCCCTTTGGGTGTTGCATTTTGCAAGACTGGGCCTCTTAGGTTTGGTCATGGTTAGGGATGGCTGGGCCTCACTTTAGTGGGACTGTGTCCCCATGTACCACGTCACAATGCCACTCATTCAGATTTGGCTGGCTGATGGAGGACCAGCAAGGCCAAACCTGAGTGGCGCTGAAATACTATGTGCTACATTGCAATGACTCTCAGTTTTGGGGAGGGGGACTATCAAATGGGGAGCCAGGGTCAAATGCCCTGTTGGCCCCTCCCCTCATATGGTCCTGCTTGCTAGCCTCCTAATATAGCACCATGGCTGGGGAATCATTATACTATCTGTGTGAGGAAGAGATTCAATGCAGTGACACTCAGAATTCAGTTGTGTTTCACTCTTGCATGTTATTTGCACACTGTGCAATCTGTGTCTGAACGTTTCCTTTTAGATGAGTCAAATCTCTGATTCCGCTCTGATTTGGTAGCTATGCAGACACACTTTGCACAAGTGTATATGAGAACACAAGGTGCCAGGCAGTGGAGAATCAGCTCCACAATGATGACATCCCACAGTGACCCTCTCATACTCTCTGCCACACCCAGCTAGTGGGCTGTGACAGAAGAAAAGGAGAGCAATTATTTGACCAGAGGCCTCACTGGCACACCAGGGCCTAACAACATGGCTGGAACTGCCCAAACATGAAGTGAACATGGCAGATAGGAATAAGAGGCAGTCTCCTGGTCACTATAATTTATAGATACATCTGTTCACCATTAGAGTTAATTAAAAGGGCAGGAAATGGTACCCCACTGATGGGCAGGAGTAGGCTTAGCAAATTTAAATTAGATTGGAGTGTGGTACAGCATGACAGAGACAGTGAAGTATCAGAGGGGTAGCCGTGTTAGTCTGGATCTGTAAAAGCAACAAAGAATCCTATGGCACCTTATAGACTAACAGACGTTCTGCAGCATGAGCTTTCGTGGGTGAATAAGTGGGTATTCACCCACGAAAGCTCATGCTGCAGAACGTCTGTTAGAGACAGTGAAGTAATTGAAAGAACCCCCTCCCCCCCCCACCAGGCTGGGTCTACCTCACAGAAAATTCCAGTTTTTTAAGACGTCAGTTATATACTAGGTTTGATTTATTTAGACTAGGATTACCACAAGCATTCGAGGAAAGACAGAAAACAGTGAAAAACATTCAACATAAACCCCCAGGTATTTCTTTCTAGTGCAGCCAGTGCTGGTAAGAAATTGCAGGGGAGGGATAGAGTGGGTAAAAGGTGTGGGAAAGCAGATAACGAGAGCAGTACCATATCTGCTAGAAGTAAAACGGGGGGAGGGGGCAATGAAGAAGTCCATTGACTAGTTGTTACCAGATAAAAGCTCAGCCTGGTTGTAGGACATGACCCCAGAGCAAGTAAAGATGATTCTAGGGTTCACTGGCCAGAAGAGGGGGAGGACATGGTGCCAGGAAATGGTGGCCAATAGAGGGAGAGGGAGAGTGCACCTGCTTGGGGTGATCCCAAAGGTATCCCCAAGGAACACCACAAAGATCAGGTGTCATTGTCTTTCCCTAGCAGGCACCACCGGCCACAGTGAACCTGCAGACACTACATAAGGTTAAACTTGTGAGGGCTTTTATTGTTTGTTAATTAATGGAGTTACAGGAGAGGAGTGTGGTGTATTGAAAACTGTAAAAAAAAAATCAGCTCTTATCCTGGTCCTGCTTGCAAGCTAAAGGGCTCTGTGGGGGAGTGTAGACGGGTTGGATTCACCCCCGCTGAGCCTCCTACTGGTTGCTTCTGGGAATTAGCTCAGTCCAGTGTTCGGAGGGCCCTTTGCAGGCTGGTGATCCACCTGTCTTCAGGCCCCCGTGTCCCTCCCTGGACCCGGTGCCTTTTTTCATGGGGTGCTGTCTCCTAGCAGTAACCCCTTTCTCTTAGGGTCTCCCCTCCTCAGGGAACCCTCACCCTCTATCCCCACCTTGCCTCAGTATTGGCTACTGCCAGTCATTGTCTAGCCCCACACTCTGGGGCAGACTGCAGTATCAGCCTACTCATCACAGGCAAAGGGGTTTGGACCTGTTAGAAAAATAGGCCAATACAAGCCTGTTAGCAAGACTAGGCCCTTAGCATAGGTAGACTCAAGGCCCTTAGCATAAGTAAAATCAAGGCCTTAAAATGCAAGCAGAGAGAAAAGCCTGTGTCAGCTATTATCAGCTTAATGCTTGGTTTGTACTAGTTCATGCTTATCAGCAAGGCCCACGCTTGGCGTAACATATGTGCAGCTGTCTTTTTCTGCTTATGGCCAAAAGCAGTTAGCCTAATGGGTCATCTTCTCATGCATGAAGCCAAGAGTAGTTAGTATGATAGTATAAGGGGTTAAAGGGGATATCTTATGTCTTCCTTACAATGATAAATGTATCCGTGCAGCTGCACTGTTATCATGATGGATGTATCCGTGACAGTTATGCATATCTTGTTCCTTTTTGATTGATATATGTATTCTATGTACTTCAATATTCCCTATAGATACATTTACAGGACCTATAGGGTCAGCCAAGTAACGCAAATAAGACGTCAACAAAGTTGTTTGTTTCGGGGTATAAAGGTAAGCCCATCCGGCCATGTAAGGTGTGTCTCTCTCGGGCATTAGCCGGGACGAGAACACCCGCTCAGCTGATCGATCAATAAAGCTAATGGTACTCGTCTTCCTGTTTCCGTGCTTCCTTGGCGTAATTGGGTAAGCTCCAGGGAGAATCGGGCCCTTTTGGCTAACAGACCTGCTGCCTTGGCCTACCCCTGGGATGCCCTCTGCAACCCCCAGTACCAGTTGGCCCTTTGCTAGGCCACAGCCTGGGGCTTTCTAGGCTGGAGCTCCCCAGCTCCTCAGCCTTTCCCCAGCCCTGCTTCACCCTAGGTACCTTGCCTATAGCCCCTGCAGCCAGGCCCTTCTTCCTCTTCAGGCAGAGGAAGACTGTCTGGGCCTCTGGCCTCCCTGGCCTTTTATAGGGGCCAGCTGTGGCTCAGTTTGGGGTGTGGCCTCACCTGCAGCCACTCCCTCAATCAGCCCAGCTTCTAGAGCAGCAGCTCTCAAGCCCCGCCAGGCCACTTTTAAACCCCTCAGGGCAGGAGCAGGGGCCACCCTGCTACAGGGAGTGTTCAACTTGAGCCTAGCAGAGTAAGTGTGCAGACAGTAACCTAAAAGCAAGCTGGGGAGAGTTGGGCCCCCTCTGCCTTAGTGAGCAGCCTGCTTTGTCTTTCTCTTTTGAGGTCTTCTGTGTTATCCTTCTGAAGTAGTGAAGTTGTATAGCAACATTCAAACAAGAATATTTTATGTTTTTATCTAATATCTCTGTATAGAGATGTGGAGTGGCCTCCCGCTGATGCTGATGAGGAGGAACTCAGAAGCAGAGGGGCAGAACAGGAAGTAGAAGGGGAGGGGCCTCCCAATCTGTTGAGGGAGAGCCAAGGAAGGAGTTGGATGCTAGTGCCTTTCTGCGACCCCTGAACTAGGGAGTGAGCTGTATCAACCCCTGCCACTGGAGGAATACCCAGAGGAGTATTTCTCACCCCAGAAAAATAGAGTGAGGAGCTGCCTCAAGGCAAGTATCCCAAGAAGCTGCTGGAAGTACCGGTTGCTGACTACTTTGAGGAGCCTGAGGGCCCGAGAGCAATGAAGCCCTATGAACAGGTAGGAGTAGGAAGCAGTCCAGGGAAACCAGACATTAATCTGGCTCTTTTGCCAAAACTATGGTCAGCATGTTTTGGCAGGATGCTGGCTGACCCAGGTCGACTACGGCTGCGGGCAGATGACCATTTGCTGGCAGCTGCTCCTCTGGTGGACCCCCGCCTTGGAGTGATCCACCTACAGTGCGTCCTCAATGATGTGACCCCATATCCCAGTGCACGGTCTGCTAACTGTGAATGGGGTGACCTGACCAATGATGGTAGGGCTGGTACCTAGGATTACCTACCCCGTTATTCCAGGAAAGGACTGGCCAGACTTCCCCAAAGTCCTGGGCACTGCAAACCTGTGCCAATGGCCTTGGAAGGAGATACCCTTGAGGTAGAACATAAGTTAGAGGAGAACCATGACCTCAACAATCTGGACAGAGAGGCTGCTACCTTTTCGCCAACTGATGAGAAGGGCCTCTGCTGGGGCACTGACTTTAGCCAGGATCAGAGGGAAGATCCTACACTTAGCTGGCTGTATGAGCAACTGGCCACAGTTAATGGAGAGCTAACCGATCCCCAACAAGCAAATCACGTTGATCAGAAACCCCAAACCCAAGAAACCTGGACCCAGTTGGTGGTGCCCTAGTATCATTGCTGAGCCATTTTGAAATTGGCCCATGATGTCCCCGCTGCAGGCCACCTGGGGCACAAGAAGACCCTAGCCCAAGTCCTGATGTGTTGTTTTATTTTTTCGGCCCGGAGTGCATCAGGATGTCAAAAGCTATTGTAACTTGTCCTTGGAATGTCAGCTAGCAGCCCCAAGCAGGGTACCGAATGGTCTCCTGGTCCCCTTACCGATGATGGAGGTCCCCTTTCAGTGGGTCACCATGTACCTCATGGGACCCCTCCTGAAGAGTGCCACCAGATTCCACTACATCCTGGTCATCTTGGACTATGCCACCCGGTTCCCAGAAGCTATTCCACAGCACATTATGGACTGGACTATTGCAGGAGAGCTCCTAAAGGTGTCTGCCCAGGTAGGCTTACCCCGAGAGATTCTCACTGACTGGGGCACCAACTGGCTACTCCAGCATGTGTGTGGGCTCTTGTGGGTCACACAATTACACACTTCCATCTATCAACCCCAGACCAATTGTCTGGTTGAGTGTTTCAATTGCACATTAAAAAAAACTGCTGTGCAAATTCTCACCAGGCGAGCTGTACTGATTCCGCCCCTACTGTTGAACACTATGGAGGTGAACCATCCCTCTACAAAGTTCTCCCCATTCAAAGTCTTCTACGGGCGCTGGCCCCAGGAGTTGCTTGACCTGATGTGTGAGACCTGGGAGCACTCACCATCACTGGCCCAGGGACTCCTGCAATATGTATTCCAGCTCCAGGAGCACCTGATCCATGCTGGAACTCTGGCAAGGGAAAACCTATGGGCTGCCCAAGGGGCCCAGTAGTGAACCTATAACCAGGGAGTGTAGTCTTTGACCTTTGAACCCACTGAGCAGGTCCTGTTCCTACTACCCTTCAACGAGCTCAAGATCCTGGCCCACTGGCAGGTGCTGTACAAAGTATTCCATCAGGTAGGACTGGTAATGTATGAAATTCAGCAGCCTGGCCAATGGAAGAAAAAGCAGTTCTACCACATCAGCCTCCTGAAGCCATGGTGAGAGCAGGAGTGTCTATTGATTGCCCCCTAGCCACTGAGCCCAAACTGTGCCCACAGGTCCCCATGGCAACCACCCAAGGAACTGCAACTTGGGGATACCCTCAATAAGGAGCAACAGAGGCAGGCTCGAAGCCTGTTGAAGGCCTTCCATAAGATCTTCATTGCTCTATCTGGCCACACTACTCTTGTCCACCATGCCATCCTGACCAACGTGAAGGTGGTGGTCCACGAGGCAACATGATCACTCTCACAGCAAATGTGGGATGTTGTAGAGGAAGAAGTGCACGTGATGCTGGAATCGAGTGCCATCAAGAAGTCCCAAAGCAAGTGGTGCAGTCCCATTGTGCTGGTGCCAAAACTCGATGGGACCCTGCACTTATGCATTGATTTCCAAAGGGTGAATGCAATCTCTAAATTCGATGTGTGATAAATGAGAGGGGAGATAGCTCCCTTTTTTTGGACACCCAGCCAGCCAGTTAGCTATAGAATCCCTCTTGGTAGATGTTCTCTACTTGCTTTACATGTAAAGGCTTAAAAAGTCTGACTGCATGCATAGTTAAAGGGAAGTGAGTGAGCACCTGACCAAAAGAGCCAATGAGAAGGGCAGAACTTTTTTAAATTGGGAAAAAAACTTCCCTTTGCCTTGGTGTTGTGGTTCTCCAGGGAAGAAGGGAACAGGGTAGCAGTTATGCTGCAAGAAGCTGAAGGCCAGGTATGAAAAATCATCAGAATCATACCTAGAATTGCTTATTTGAAACCGAGATATGTAAGTAAATCAGAAAATGTGTAGGAAGCCGTGATTAGGTTTAATTTGTTTATGTCTTATGGCTTGTGGATTCCTCTGTGCTAACCCCTGATGCTTTTGTTGCTTGTAACCTTTAAGCTAAATCCCCAGAAAACTATTTTGGGTGCTTTATTTTTGGAATTGCTCTTTTAAAAATCTATCAGTGGTCTGAGTTTTCAGATGTATTTTCTTTCTTTTCATTTTTTAATAAAATTTACCTTTTTTAAAGAACAGGATTTGGGTTTTTATGTCTTAAGAGGTTTGTGCACATGTTTTTTAGTTAGCTGGCGGCAACAGCTGATTTCTTTGTTTTCCTTTCTCAGCTCTTTCCCGGAGGGGAGATGAAAGGACTTGAGGGTACCCCACAAGAAGGAATTCTCAAGTGAGCCCTCCTGGGTTCCGAGGGGTTTTGCATTTGGGTGGTGGCAGCATCTACCCATCCAAGGTCAGAGAGAAGCTGTAACTTTGGGAGTTTAATACCAGCCTGGAATGGCCAATATTAATTTTTAGAAACCTTCTGCACTTGAAATGACAGAGTCAGGAATCAGCCTTGAGAGATGCATACCCAGTGCCCCAGATCAATGAATTGCTTGACCGCCTGGGGGAAGCCCACTCCATCACTGTAGTAGGAAGAGGGCTTGAAACATAAGCCCTTGTATCAGAGGCCTGGTGTGAGGCCTGAGATAAAGTAGTGGTTAAAGCTTTGCTGATATAAAGTAAAGTCAAGTTATGAGCAAGAGGAAGGCCCTGCTCACAGAATCTGGCAACTGCAGGGCTGATATTGCAAAAACACATATTCTTAAAAGGTGCTAGGCACAGAGTATTCATGCAAATACATTTCAGAAGGGTGATACCAGAACACCTCGATACCAAGTATAGTACAAACACCTCCTCAACAAAGGTAACAAGAACACACTGATCCCTCCTAAAGATAAGGTCAGGATGACAGTGTGATGGATAGAGATGTACGAGGTGATGGGTGGTAACCAGCTATGTCAGAGGGTGTCAATGAACTACATCAGAGGGGCAATATGTATCTTGTTTGTACTGATGGATAAAATGAGTCTCAGAGGGAGTGTATTTGGCTAGCCTAGGGGCAGTAGACAGTCTCACTGACTGAGCTGGTCCACTGTAATAGACATACATGTGTTCGTGGTTTTGTAGAGTCTGCAGGACACTAGGACCATGCCTTGTTGACAATAAATCTGGTGCCTTCGCTAAAAACCGAATCTGTGAATGTATTGGGCAGTTCAACTGAAGTCTGCTATCTCAGCTGTCTGCGCAGAGCTGGGAGAGCACACAGAGAGAACACACACACGTAGCCAAACATCTATCAACAATCACCACCTTCGACCTCACAAAGGGCTACCCCTTGGCCTAAGCTTGAGAGAAAAGACAGTTTTTGCCTAGCCAACTGGGACTACCAGTTTACCTGGATGCCCTTCAGTCTCCATGGAGACCCTGCAACATTCCAGAGGCTGGTGGATTGTCTTCTGCATCCCCATAGTTCCTACGCTACAGCTTACCTTGATGATATGGTGATATACAGCCAACACTGGGAGGACCATCTCAACAAGGTGGTGGCTGTTCTATGGGTCCTGCAGTATGCAGGCTTAACCGCCAACCCAAAGAAGTGTTGCATCAGGTGACAGTAAATTGCATATGTTGAATACACCCTGGGCCAAGGATAGGTGCGGCACCTCACTGGAAAGATTCAGGCCTTGTAGGCCTGCCCACCATGAAGCAACAAGTGTGCCTGTTTCTTGGGCTAGCCAGCTACTACTATTGTTTCATCCCCCAGTTTGCCTCCATTGCAGCCCACTGATCAAACTCATAACCAAAGACAGCCTGGACTTCATATGCTGGACTCCTGAATGTGAGGAGGCCTTCCAGACCTTTAAGGCCTACCTGTGTCAGGAGCCAGTGGTGTACAGCACAGACTTCACCCATAAATTCCTTGTCCAGACAGACACCTCAAAGGTGGGACTTGAGGCTCTCCTCTCCCAAGAGATCAGGCTTGAGACTGACTGTGGTGGTTGCCTGCCCCAGTCAGGTGGCTGAGCTGAAGACTGCTGATAGATTGGTCCCAAGGGGCCAGAGCCGTATACTCTTTATTGATTTACCGTGCTAATCCCTGTTGATAGGCTCAGCCTCAAGGTGGCTCAGCAAGACACTGATAGGGAGGAACCACTCCAAGCCACTATACTCTGTGTGTATGTTGTGGACATAACAGAAGAATACTTACAAATGAAAAATGTTAAAGGGAAGGAAAGGAAAGGTGGAAGAAACCCCTCTGATATCTGCAATGGGGTAGATATCTGCATTGTTTTTAACCACAACAAAAGGTTAAAAACAAGTAACACCTGTCAAAGGGCCATTCAGTAAAAAATTATGAAGTCATCTTCATACAGGAGAAAAAAGAAATAATCTGTGCACAGCAAGCACTGTTTCTTTTCATCTCATTTTATTGGTTCACTGTTGAGACTACTCTATAGAAGTTTGTGGGAAGGGGATATGTGATAGTTACTGTAGGCAGATGTCATTATTATCCTTCCTCACAAGAATCGTATTTTGCTGGCAGGGCCACACAGAGGTTTTTGGGAGACTGGGGCAAAACCTGAAATTGAGGCCCTCCATCCTTCCACTAAAACACTGAGGAGAGGCTCCAGAGATGCGGGATGAGTGGGAAAGTGAGCCTGCCCAGCACTCACTCTGCAGTGGCAGCCCTGTGGTGCTGGGCCCAGCCCTCCACACAGGATCACAGTGCTGCTCAGGTTCGGTCATGATGGAGGGGCGGCTTGGCCAAAATTGAGTGTGACTGTGATCCCGTGTACCAGGTCACAGATTAGGCCTGGCCTCATTCAGATTAGGCCTGGCTGATGGAGGGGCAGCTGCAGGGCCGGCTCTAGACCCCAGCGTGCCAAGCGCGCGCGTGGGGCGGCATTTTGCCGGCAGGGCGGCAGGCAGCTCCAGCGGACCTTCCGCAGGCATGACTATGGAGGGTCCGCTGGTCCCGCGGCTCGGGTGGACCTCCCGCAGGCATGCCTGCGGAAGCTCCACCGGAGCTGCGGACCAGCTGCAAGAGGTCCCGTGAAGTCGTGGGACCAGCGCCCAGCAGCGCGCCCCCTGCAACATGCCGCCCTGCTTGGGGCGGCCAAATTCTTAGAGCCACCCCTGGGCAGCTGGGCCAAACCTCCAAGTGACTCCAGATGCCAGGTTGCAATGCCACTTGATTTGAGAGGGTCTCTCAGATGGGGAGCCAGGGGCAAAATGTCCCTTCTGCCCCTCCTTCCCAGATGGCCCTAGTTGCTGGCCCCCTAATATAGCACCATACTATCTATGTGAAGCATTATACTATCTATGTAAGGAAGAGATTAAATGCAGTGACACTAAGATATATTTCAGCCCTGCATGTGATATGGACGCTGTCAGTGATGAGCTGCCAAAATATTAACAACCGGTTCCCTCCTCCTCACCCCACGAGGGTGACCCACCCCCCGGGGACTCCTGCCCCGCCCCCCAGGACCCCTGTCCTATCCACCCCTTCCCTGTCCCTTAACTGCCCCCTGCCACGCCTCTTATTCCTGATAGCCCCCCGGGACCCTGGCCCATCCTACCACCCCTTCTCTCTTTCCCGACTGCCCCTGGAACCCCTGCCCCTGACTGCCTCCCACCCTGCCCCCCCAGGACCCTTGCCCCCATTCAGTTCCTCTGTTCCCTGCCCTCTGACCACCCCAGTCCCGACCCTAATCCACCCCCGCCCTCTATCCAACACCCTCTCCCTGCTCCCTGTCCCCCTTACCCTGCTGCTTGGAGATGGGAGCCGTGCCACCCAGATTCGGGGCTGGGAGCCACAGGCACTGGGCTGCAGTCGGGGTCCAGGTCGGCATCTGGGTCCGGCCCGGAGCCTCACCGCCGGGCTGGAGTCGGGGTCTGGTGCGGAGACACGCCGCCCGCGAGCCAGAGTCAGAGCCGGGGGCCTGCGCGGAGCCGCGCTGCCCAGAGTCGGGGCCGGGGTCAGAGCTGCGCGGCCCGCCCAGCCAGAGTCCGGGTCGGCGTCCGCCGGGACTGAGCCGCCCGCCCGGCCAGAGTCCGGGTCGGCGTCCGGCCGGGGTCCGGGTCGGCGTCCGGCCGGGGACCGAGCCGCGCCGCCCGCCCGCCCGGGGACCGAGCCGTGCCGCCCACCCGGAGCCGCGCTGCCAGCCCGCCTGGGGTCCGAGCCACGCCCGCCCGGCCGGGGACCGAGCCGCGCCGCCCGACTGGAGCAGCGTTGCCAGCCCGCCCGGGACCGAGCCGCACCGCCCGCCCGAGCCACACTGCCCGCCTGGGTCCGAGCCGCGCTGCCCGCCCAGCTGGGGACCAAGCCACGCCGCTGCCCGGAGCCGCGCTGCCCGCCCGCCCGGGGTCCGAGCCACGCCGCCTGCCCGGAGCCGCGCTGCCCGCCTGCCCGCCCGGGGTCCGAGCCGGGGGCCGGCCCGGAGCTGCACCGCCTGGCCGGGGTCGCGCGGCGCCTCCCCTCACCCAGCTTACCTGCAGGAAGCTGCTGCTGCTTCCTTCTCAGCCCTCCCAGGCTTCCCGCGCTAACAGCTGATTGGCGGGAAGCCTGGAGGGAGAGCCTTCAGAGGAGGAGACAAAGCTGGAGCCAGGTGAGCTGGGACTGGGGTCGGGGCGGGCGCGGCGCTGCTGGAACCTTTGTTAAATTTAAAAGCCCTTTACAACTGGTTCTAAAAGGGTTTCTAAATTTAACAACCGGTTCACGCCAACCGGTGCGAACCGGCTGCAGCTCACCACTGGACGCTGTGCAATCTGTGTCTGAAAGGTTCCTTTTATATGAATCAAATATCTGATTCGACTCTGATTTGGTAGCTATTGTTAGGAGTGTCAGAGATGGTAATATAGGATTCAGGCTTGTATATTTGCCTGAGATAGAATTGTGCGTCTTGTTTGCCTGTTTGATATTTGATACTCATATCTTTACTGAACAAAGTACAAAGACACTTTGTGTTGCTTCTGCCGAGCCAGATGGGTTTGTTAGTATAATGAGAAAAAGATAAGAAACAGAGCTAAAGTATGAAACTGCAGAAAAACCTGATAGTCTCTGGATTAAGTTTAGAAGTGTGAGCAACAAGGGTGATGTCGTGGTGGGAGTCTGCTATAGACCACCAGACCAGGGGGATGAGGTGGACAAGGCTTTCTTCCGGCAACTAGCAGAAGTTACTAGATCTTCTGGAGGAACCAACTAGGGGCAGAGCTCTTCTTGACCTGCTGTTCACAAACAGAGAAGAGTTAGTAGGAGAAGCAAAAGCGGATGGGAACCTGGGAGGCAGTGACCATGAGATGATCAAGTTCAGGATCCTGACACAAAGAAGAAAGCAGAGCAGCAGATTACAGACCCTGGACTTCAGAAAAGCAGACTTTGACTCAGAAGGAGATTCCACCACCTCCCTAGGTAACCCATTCCAGTGCTTCACCACTCTATGAGTGAAAAAGTTTTTTTCTAATTTCCAACCTAAACCTCCCCCACTGCAACTTGAGACCATTACTCCTTGTTCTGTCATCAGGTACCACTGAGAACAGTCTAGATCCATCCTCTTTGGAAACCCCTTTCAGGTAGTTGAAAGCAGCTATCAAATCCCCCCACATTCTTCTCTTCTGCAGACTAAACAATCCCAGTTCCCTCAGCCTCTCCTCATAATTCATGTGCTCTAACCCCCTAATCATTTTTGTTGCCCTCCGTTGGACTCTTTCCAATTTTTCCACATCCTTCTTGTAGTGTGGGGCCCAAAACTGGACACAGTACTCCAGATGAGGCCTCACCAATGTCAAATAGAGGGTAATGATCACGTCCCTCAATCTGATGGCAATGTCCCTACTTATACAGCCCAAAATGCCATTAGCCTTCTTGGCAACAAGGGCACACTGTTGACTCATATCCAGCTTCTCATTCACTGTAAACCCTAGGTCCTTTTCTGCAAAACTGCTTCCTAGCCATTCGGTCCCTAGTCTGTAAGAGTGAATGGGATTCTTCCGTCCTAAGTGCAGGACTCTGCAATTGTCCTTGTTGAACCTCATCAGGTTTCTCATGGCCCAGTCCTCTAATTTATCTAGGTCCCTCCGTATTCTATCCCTACCCTCCAGCGTAGCTACCACTCCTCCAAGTTTAGTGTCATCTGCAAACTTGCTGAGAATGCAGTCCACGCCATCCTCCAGATCATTAATGAAGATATTGAACAAAACCGGCCCCAGGACTGACCCTTGGGGCACTCCACTTGAAACCAGCTGCCAAGTAGACATGGAGCTGTTGACCACTACCCGTTGAGCCTGACCATCTAGCCAGCTTTCTATCCACCTTATAGTCCAGTCATCCAGCCCATACTTCTTTAACTTGCTGGCAAGAATACTGTGGGAGACCATATCAAAAGCTTTGCTAAAGTCAAGGAATAACACATCCACTGCTTTCCCTTCATCCACAGAGCCGGTTATCTCCTCATAGAAGGCAATTAGGTTAGTCAGGCATGACTTGCCCTTGGTGAATCCATGCTTACTGTTCCTGATCACTTTCCTCTCCTCTAAGTGCTTCAGAATTGATTCCTTGAGGATATGCTCCATGGTTTTTCCAGGGACTGAGGTGAGGCTGACTGACCTGTAGTTCCCCGGATCCTCCTTCTTCACTTTTTTAAAGATGGGCATTACAGTAGCCTTTTTCCAGTCATCCGGGACCACCTCCGTTCGCCATGAGTTTTCAAAGATAATGGCCAATGGCTCTGCAATCACATCCGCCAACTCCTTTAGCACCCTCGGATGCAGCGCATCCGGCCCCATGGACTTGTGCTTGTCCAGTTTTTCTAAATAGTCCCGAACCACTTATTTCTGGCTGGTCACCTTCTCCCTGTACTGTGCTGCCCAGTGCAGCAGTCTGGGAGCTGATCTTCTTTGTGAAGACAGAGGCAAAAAAATCATTGAGTACATTAGCTTCTTCCACATCCTCTGTCACTAGGTTGCCTCCCTCATTCAGTTAGGGGCCCACACTTTCCGTGACTTTCTTCTTGTTGCTAACATACCTGTAGAAACCCTTCTTGTTACTCTTAACATTTCTTGCTAGCTGCAACTCCAAGTGTGATTTGGCCTTCCTGATTTCACTCCTGCATGCCTGAACAATACTTTTATACTCCTCCCTGGTCATTTGTCCAATCTTCCACTTCTTGTAAGCTTCTTTTTTGCGTTTAAAATCAGCAAGGATTTCACTGTTAAGCCAAGCTGGTCACCTGCCATATTTACTATTCTTCCTACACATCGGGATGGTTTTTTTCCTGCAACCTCAATAAGGATTCTTTAAAATACATCCAGCTCTCCTGGACTCCTTTCTCCCTCATGTTATTTTCCCAGGGGATCCTGCCCATCAGCTCCCTGACTTCCTTAGAGTTTTTTAAGGTCAGGCTTGACAAAGCCCTGGCTGGGATGATTTAGTTGGGAATTGGTCCTGCTTTGAGCAGGGGGTTGGACTAGATGACCTCCTGAGGTTCCTTCCAACCCTGATATTCTATGATTCTATTACTGGATATGGTGAAAGTATAATATATGAATGTTCACTTGAAGCCTGCCTCGTCTCCTATCTCAAGGCAAGGTCAAGCATCTAGTCAGGAGGGGAAATGGTGATGGGGGCGGGGAAGGTATAAGAAACACTAAAAGGCCAAAGTAATGCATGTCCCTGACCAAAGCACAACCTTACTCCTTACCTCTCCCATGGGGTATAAAAGAGGTGGTACGAGGCCCCCAAATAGAACATGACCATAAATTGTGAGGGGTGGGACTAAGGGTGTGCACTATAGGTATAATTATGCCTGCTAAGGAGGGGGGAAGGGGAACACTGGGGAAAGGCTCTGTCATGTCAGAGCTATGGATATGCTTAAAACTAACCCCCGAAAAACATTGCATTGCCTGCACTTCAGACTTCTGGTCTTCTGCTTTCTGTCTGCATGACAAGAACCAGGGTGGAGTGAAGGGAAAGCCTACTTAAAAGGTATGCATATGCACTTTGCAAGGTGCCAGGCAGTGGAGAATCAGCTCCACAATACTGACATCCCACAGTCACTCTCCCAGCCTGTTTTGCCACTTCCATCACTAGCAGCATGGCTGGCTAATATGACCAACTGATATCACCTGCTCTCACCTACAGTGCATGCTCACCCCCTCTGCTGGTCTTTGGAAACCTTGGAGGGAACAGTAAGGTGATAATTGTCTACACAGCAAGCTACTTAATAAGTCTCAGCCATTGTTCTTGTAAAGAAGCCTGACTGTGTCCCCTGCACTAGATGGCCATGGGCCCCAGACTGCAGGGAACAGAGGGTTTGTCTTTTTTCTGTAGTGGGTAGATGCTGCATTATACATTCCCACCCACACTTTTGTTCACTAATGTTCTTTTGTCCTATTTCTATGCCTTTGCTCCATTCTCCGCCCTATGATGGGACAGAGACAAGGTTCCCAATTCATTATTTATTCAAAATCCACATTAAGTCAGTGAATGGATCACTAATGAAATATTGATGAACTTTGAAATTCTTACCTTTTGCTGTCTGAATACAATTGACAATGATGCGAGTTCCGATGATGGGAATTATCCAGGAGTGCGATTTTACCAAGCTAAGGATGCTAGAACCTAAAAACATTTAAAGTTTTCAATTATATTTAATCTTCCTTTATAAAACTATTTTCATTTTAAACAAAGAAAATAAGTGTTGCTGCTTCTTCTGCTTTAAAAATAGAATTGTATATGCTTCCAAGGTATTGAGGGACAGAAATAGGGAGAGAACATTAGAATAGGTGTAGATATAGAACTATTTTATAGATTCCTCTAGTGCACTGGCCAGAATGTAAAAATATTCAGTACTCAACCTCTACTCTTGTTCTGAAAAGGGAAAGAGAATTTATTTACCTGTTCTGTAACTGGAGTTCTTCAAGATGTGTTGCCTATATGAGTTTCCCTGGTGTGCATGGGCTCCATGCTCTGGAGATTGCAATGCTTTACTTAGTATTATCTGTCCATTGCACCTGCTCCTTTCATAGCCTCAAACTATTCTCCCCTCACCAGTATAAAGCAGGGCAGTGACTAATTGACCTTCAATTCCTTTGCAAATGTCTAGTTCCAAGTATTAGACTCAGCAGTGGCAGTGAAAGGGCAGTGGGTCATTGAACACTGTAGCAGGGCTATCACCCCACTCCGGCCCTAAACGGCTTAAAAGCCAGCCCTGGGAGAAGGCTGGGGCCAAGAGCCAACAAGAAAAGGCTGGGAGGCAGCCAATCAGGGCCAAGATCTCTATCAAGCATTCTTAAAACTACAATACCCACCTGCTGAAGTGAAAAAAACAGATTGACAGAGCCAGAAGAGTACCCAGAAGCCACCTACTACAGGACAGCCCAACAAAGAAATAACAGAACGCCACTAACCATCACCTACAGCCCCCAGCTAAAACCTCTTCAGCGCATCATCAAAGATCTACAACCTATCCTAAAAAATCATCCCTCACCAAATATGTGACCTCACACCTTCAGTTCAATGGTGATTCTGAATTCACTGGCATTACTCAAAGATGCTTGTTTAGGTCACTTTTATGAAAATGAAAAATTCCAGTAGTTTCTGGACTGAAGGTCCATGGATTTAAATAAATATAACTATACAGTCCATCACCAGTGTGACTATAGTTAGAGAAATCAGTGAGGCCTGCTTCAGACCTGGAAAGAAGGCAGGATTCCCCCCTCCCTCTAGGAAAATTGTCAGCCAAAAGCACCCCTTCTGAGTCCTTAGCCTCAGCGGTCCCGGTTACCTCAGCCTCTGCTGGGACAGATGGCAGTTAACACAGTTCCCAAAAGGAGAATAGGGATTGGTCCTCTACTAAAACAACTCCAGAAAGGAAGATTGACATGTCACCCCTTTTTTACTCTTCAAAGATACCTTCTTCTCAGATAACTATGGATCTCTCCAGGTATCACAAAGAGAGATCCTCTAAGACCTTGGGGCTGCTAGTGTCCCACTCTCAGACACAAAGCAGGGGAACTTCCTCAGTGGCAACAGCATTCTCCTCAGCTTCACTTCCTTCAGCTATGTTGCAGTCAGAGCTATTAGTTCCAGAGTCAAAGCTTTAAGGCAATAACATTGCAGACCCTGTTGCCCTGGCGCCAACAGTTTTAGAGCTGGTGTTTCAGAAGCTTTTAGCCTTGGCATCTGCTATATCTATGACTTATTCCTCGGTACTGGGTTTGCACTGAGCACAAACATCAAGGAGTGCTGATGTACGCAGTAGCAGATATCTGACTGTGACTGCCCTACCTGAGTCTCCATCGCTATCCACTTAGTATTGTCAGGGCTATTGCTTGGAAATGGTTAGTCCTTGAAATTGTTCTGTTGTGGAAATGAACAGGCTGGTGGATTTTTTGAATGTCTTTGTTCTATCTATATAGAACGCAAGTGCCCTACGAACGTCCAATGTGTGAAGAGATGCTTCCTTGCTGACAGCGTGTGGCTTCAGGTAGAATACAGGTAAGAAGATGGGCTGGTTGAGATGGAAGGATGAGGCCACTTTAGTTATGAATTTTGGATGTGGGTGAAGGATTACCTTGTCCTTGAGGAATATGGTGTAAGGTGAAGTTACCATCAGGGCACCAAGCTCTCCAACCCATTGTGCCAACGTAATTGCGACTAGGAAGGCGACTTTCATGGACAAGTGTAATAGTGAACAGGTAGCCAGAGGCTCAAAAGGTTTGCCCATGAGGGTATGGAGGATTATGTTAGTGTCCCACATAGGGGTAGGGTCTCTGACTGTAGGGTAAGTATTCTGCATATCCTTCAGGAAGCGTTTAGTGAGAGGATGCGCGAATATATTGAGGCCATCTACTTTGGAATGGAAAGCTATGATTGCAGATAAGTGTACCCGGAGTGAACTGATAGAAAGACTCAATTTTTTTAGAGTCAGCATATATTCAAGTATTACGGGCAATGAAGTTGTTTGAGGGAAGAGTTGTTTGTCTCCGCAGCATAGGGAGAAATGACATCACTTTTGAGCATATGTTTTTCATGTTAATCATCTGCTGTTCATCAAAATATCCCGCACCTCTATGGAACAGCCTGCCTCCAGAGGCGTCAGCCACAGATTAGCCATGCCTTGAGATGGAGAATTGGGATGTTGGGGTAACAGAGATGACCTGAGTCCTGTGTGAGTAGGTGAGGTGTGAGTGGGAGGGGCCATGGCAGTGTTATGATCATCTGGTTGAGGCAGGGAAACCAGGTTTGTCTGAGCCATGTTGGTGCGATCAGGATTACTTAGAATCTATCTTGTTTTATCTTGTAAAGGAAATGAGATATCAGAGGAATTGGGGGGAAAGCTCATTTCATGAGGAAGGCATCCCCGAGGGAGTTTTCCATGAGTCCTGCCCGTGGGCAGTATTGAGGGCACTTGGTATTGTGAGTCATTGCAAAAAGGTCTATTGTGGGGAAACCCCAGTGTTGGAAAATAGTGGTGAGGATTTCCAGGTCCATTTCCCATTTGTGTGTCTGGGAGAAGTTTCTGCTTAGCTCGTCCACTGTGCTGTTTTGGCTTCTGGATAGGTAGGCTGCTTTGAGGTCTATGTTGTGGAAGATGCACCACTCCCAAAGGAAAACTGCCTCTGTGCAGCGCGAGTAAGATCGAACCCCATCTTGGCGATTGATAGAAAACATGTTGGCCAAATTGTCTGTAAGGATCTGCACTGTCTTGTTGCAAATGAGGTGCAGAAAATGGTGGCATGCATTGCGAATCGCACGGAGCTCCAATAGATGTATGTGGAGCATGGACTCCATGGAGGGCCATCTGCCCTGGATGGTATGTTTGGACAGGTGTGCCCCCCAGCCCAAGAGAGACGCATCCATGGTTATCATTACTGATAGGGTGTGTCGTTGGAAGGGGATACCTGTGCAAACGTGGTTGCTGATGTGTCCTAGAAGTTGGAGGCATAACCCAGTGGATGTCTGCAGGCTGTTTTGTATAGTTGCTATGAGGTTCATTAATGTGAGCAATCGTTGTTGGGGTAGACTTGCCAATGCTGTGGTGAAGTCCAGGTGGGCACCTATGAATTCCCACTGTTGGGTCAGAATTAGGGTGGATTTTAGGGCACTGATTTGTAGGCCTAGTCTTATGAACAGATTTGCAGTGACAAAGCATCCACTGCCTTTTGGTGTGTAGAAGCTTTCAACAGGCAGTTGACCAGATAGGCGAATATAATTACCTCCTGTCTGCGAAGATGGACTGCAAACACAGAGAGGACTTTGGAGAAAACTCACGGGGCCATGGAAAGTCCAAATGGGAGCACTTTGTACTGTAAATGTAGGTTGCCTATTGTGAAACGAAGGAACTTTCTGTGTGCAGGATGTATGGTAACATGGAAATAAGCATCCTGGAGGTTGAGGGCCAAGAGGCAATATCCCATCTCCAATGCCGGGATTATGGTTGCAAGGGTAACCATCTTGAAATGCTGAGTTCTGATAAACTTGTTTAGCTTTCACAGGTCCAATATGGACCTCCAGCCACCCATTTTCTTTTGGTTGAGGAAATAGTGTGAATAAAACCTGGTCCTCCTGTGTTTGGAAGGTACAGGTTCTATAGCACCGAGTTGCAGGTGGTGATTTATTTTCTGCCATAGTAGGTGCTTGTGAGAAGCAGGGGCGGCTCTAGGCACCAGCAAAACAAGCTGGTGCCTAGGGCGGCAAAATCTAGGGGGCGTCCCCTGCGGCCGGGGGTGGGCGGCAGGCTGGGCCGGCGGACCTGCCGCAGTCATGCCTGCGGGAGGTCCACCGGAGCCACGGGAGGACCGGACCTGCCGCAGGCATGACTGCGGAGGGGGCGCTCGTCCCGCGGCTCGGCTGGACCTCCCGCAGGCATGACTGCAGCAGCTCAAGCAGAGCCGCCGGAGCCGCGAACCGTCCGCAGCCGCGGGAGGTCCAGCTGAGCCACGCGGGACCAGCGGTCCCTCTGCAGTCATGCCCACGAGAGGTCCGCTGCTCCCGCGGCTCCGGGGCACCTCCCGCGCATGACTGCTTGGGGCGGCCAAAAACGTAGAGCCGGCCCTGGTGAGAAGGGTCCCTGAAGAGGGACCAGGAAGGGGAGTGGGTTGGTGGAATAGAGGTGAAGGGGATGGAATAGCCCTTTCGTATAATTTCCAGAACCCATTTGTCCAATGTAATGGTTGCCCAGACCGGATAGAAAGGTGTTAGGCGGTCTCCAGATGGACTGGAATTGGGAGATGGTTTCGGCAATGGAATCTGAGGTGCTCTCATGCCCTCAACCAACACTTCAAAATGCCTGTCTAGAAGTAGATGGTTGGGACGTGGTGGATTGCCCCTGTGTCTCTCATCGCCTTGGCTGATGTTGTTTGCGACGTTGATAGCATAGGCACCAACTTTCTCTGGCACCGGTTGGTGCTCGTGCCCCCCTGCCCCTACCCCAACTCTGCCCCCTCCCTGCCCCTATTGCATCCCTTCCCAAATCCCTGCCCTGGCCCTGCCTCTTCCCCCCCAGTGTGCCGTGTTCTCCCTCCTTCCCCCTCCCTCCCTGCCACGCGAAACAGCTGAGCAGGTGGAGGCAGAGATGAGCTGGGGTGGGGGGCACGGGGTGGGGCACTGCCGGTGGGTGCAGAGCACCCATCAATTTTTCTCCGTAGGTGCTCCAACCCCGAAGCACCCATGGAGTCGGCACCTATGGTTGGTAGTACTGTCTCTGCATCTGGGTATACAGAGCAGTACGGAAGCGCTGGGTGTAAAATGCTCCTTATTCCTTGTTCCTTGTTATCAGGTCCATGAATTCCCAAGGTTTTCAGCTTGGCATGGGAGTCCTTGAGTGTATGCAAGGTTGCATCCATGGTGTCCACAAAGGGTTTCCGTCCCTCAAAAGGTACGTTCTTGATTGTGGCCTGGATTTCCCTGGGGAAGCCGGAAAGGAGGAGCCAAGAGACCCTCCACATCACTACTGACATGGCGATGGAGCGAGCCGCCATGTCTGCAGAATCCAGTGATGCCTGCAAGGCCATCCTGGCACTCAGGGAACCTTCTGAGATGCTCCCTTTGTATTGTTCTTTTTTGTCTTTTGGGAAATACTCAATAAACATAGACATCTGTGCAAAAATGTTGTGAGTGTATTTAGCTAATAGCGTGGAGAAGTTAGCGATGCATAACGGAAGAGATGCTGAGGAATAGGCCTTTCTACCAAACAGGTCAAGGCATTTCCAGTATTTGTCGTAAGGTGTTGTTTTCCCTTTTGATTAATGGCTTCCACAACCAGTGAGTTTGGGCAAGGGTGAGTGAAGAGGAACTCAGCCCCTTTTGTTGGCACATAATACTTCTTGTCTGAATGTTCATAAGAAGGTGGGCCGTGGCCGGTGTCTGCCAGGCCATTTTTGCCGAGTCCATAATGGCAGAATTAATAGGCAATGCAATCTTGGCTGTAGGAGAGACTTGCAAAATGTCAGTGAGCTTATGCTGTGTCTCTGGCAGCTCTTCTAAGCATATGCCTAGGGAATCAGCCACATGCTTGAATAGATCTTGGAAAGATTTAAAGTCATCCCCAGGTGAGGGGGGAGGCATGATTGTGTCCTCTAGGGATGATGAAGGAATATGAGTAGGAGGTAGGATGTCACCCTCTATTAAGTCCTCATTGCCCTCTTGGTCTTCCCCGGTGACTTCAGGGGAAGCTGGGGCAACCTGTGAAGTAGATCTAGCTGATGTTGGTGTTCTGGGCCTGGATTGGTTAGAGGGCTGAATATTGTGAGCCCTGTACAGTGTCCATGGGTCCTAGTAGGATCAGTTTGGTGGGAGGGCCATTGAGAGGGCATCCATTGAAGGGGTTGCCCCGCTGTGGGTTGTAGCCCTGAGGTTCCAGGTTTGGGCGATGAATGGCGTGGGTTGCCAATCCCTACAGCCAGTTTATTCTCCTCATCGCTTGAGAGAGGAGGGGCTGAGCAGGTGTAGCTGTGAGACTTATGGTCTGGCTGGGGTGCCGTCTGTGCCGAAGAGAGGAGTGCCTGGGGTGGAGGCAATGAAAAGGTCTGCCTGGCTAATGAAATGTTGCAGCACCAGGAAGTAAGGTGCAGGCATAGGAGGCACACAGAGGTTAGTCAGTGTCCGTGCTGCCCTTGCTGTGGGCTTGCTGTAATATCTATAATCAGCAGGTGACACCATAGCACTGCTCGATGCCGAGGGCTTCAGCTCTCTAGGCTCAGACAGAACAGGCTTAGATTTGCAGTGGCTGCCGGTCTCAGAGCTAGACCGCACCTGGTCTTTCGCTCCTCGGGTTGCCTCTGCACTGAAGGAACCTGGTGCCATGCGGTCCGAGGCTCTGTGTGCCGACGGTACTGGGGTGGATTTAGCTGTTGGAGATCACTTTTTACATGGCGATTCTCCCTAGGGGGAGGAATGAGACCGCTTCTTTGTTTTCATGGGGGCTGGGTCCTTTGTGCTCCTCTTAGAGGAGGATCCCATGTCTGACAGGGCAGTTGGTGAGTGAGTGAGCTGGTGGGGAGGGGTCCCCTGCTCAGGGTCAGAGGCAGGATGCAGGGATTTCTCCATAAGCATCAGTTTGAGCTGGAGTTCCCTAGCCTTTCTGGTCCTTGCTGTTAGCTTTTTCAGTGGTGGCACATCTGTGTAGCGTGAGTCTCCCCCAGACAACAAACACACTGGGAGTAACCATCAGAGACTGGAATTGACAGTCTACAGGTGATGTAATGTTTAAAGCCTGGGGAACCAGGCATAGCTGTTTGAAGAGAATCTCTGGCTGTTGTTGTTATTTTTAAATGGAAAGGGAAGAGACAAGAACCCTGCAGGGAACAGGAAAGGGTAATTTTGGGCAAAAAGGAAAGGAAAAAGTATTCTGAGGAAGAGTATTCAGAGGTGCTGCTGTTGTGCCGACCAAAGCCAACGGCGGCAAAGAAGGAAGTGGGTGATGGTTGGCTGCGCGTGCACGATACCCACTCAGAGCAGCATAAGCTGCCTGCAGCGCATGTGTGGCCAGTCAGGGCGCTGCTACCTTAAATCTCTGCCTAGAAGTGTAGAGGCGCTAAAACATCTAAAAGTGGAGCATGCACAGGGCACTCCTTGAAGAAGAATCAGACATTCCCTTTATGAAGTCACTGGCGTTACTAAACAATGCTTGTTTAGGTCACCTTTATGAAAATGAAAAACCTCCACAATCCAGTATTTTCTGGGTTGAAGGTCCATGGATTTATCAATATAACTGTACAGTCCATCACCAGTGTGACACAGTGGGATATGTCTGTATCAGATCGTGAATTCCATTTTCTATTATGTGGTGAGCACATGTCTAAACTGGACGGAGGGCAGCTTACTGTATTGCATTCTACAGGGCCTATGCAGAAAACACATCGGACACCCCACTGAAGGACTGACGTCGAGAGCCATGGGATACCTATCTAGGCTGATCAACTTTGATATCTCTCAAGTGCTGGCCCAGCCCTATGGACAATGTTTCTTCTACATGATGTTTCTGAAGGGGACAAGTCTGACTGGGAGAGGGGACTGGAGCCTTCCAGCTGAGAACATGGCTAAAGGATGCCAAGATCGTATGTGAGATGGAGTGCTGCTTCGATGGAGTTAAGCATCATCACATGAAAGGTGGATTTGCTGGAGGAAAAAAGGGCAGGAGAGCATCTGTACAACCTGAAAACACTGACAGATGTCAGACCCACAGAAAGGATGAGATCACACCACAGGAGGGTGCACCTCAGCACTTCTGCTATTCTTTAAACGTCTGTAACTCTTCTTTGATTTTCACAGTAAAGCAACTGTGGTTAAGGAGTTTTCTTCCTACACCTGGGTTTCTTGAGTTTCTCCCACACCGTCCCTGAAAGGGTTAAATAATAAAACCAGTGTGCCCACAGTATCAGTGGAACTTGAAGGGCGAGTGCAAGCGACTGGGGAGCTTGACTGGTCTGAGGCACTAATTTTAGAGTCTAGGCCTTCTGGACTGCAGAGTCCCAAATCCATAGGAAGCAATCAGAGCCTGGGAGTGTGCCCACAAGGCCCAAAACAAGAAGCAGTGTCTCTGCCCGGACCCAGGTGGCTTGGGTACACATGAGATCCTGCAAGTGGGTTCACTCACAACAGACTGGTGACTGTGCAAAGAGCTACTGGGCCAAGTTATAACAAGCAAGTCTTAATATTTTGAGGTATTTGAGGTCACGGGTCAGTCCAGAAATATTATACCAACCATCCTATAAAAGTCCTGACTCAAAAATAACTTGGAAAAAAATGCAAAACTAGCAAAAAATTGCAACTTAAGTCATAGGAAAACACTGATCACATAGTCACTCAGCCATGTACACAAGGTTTCTCTTTCTTCAGACAGATAATTAAAACTTCCCTATTATACTTTGGTTCTCAGTATCTCAACTTGGAAGAGTATTTTTGACACACAAAATTTAGAGAAACAGTTAGACTTTAATTCTGTCATAGTAAAAACTCTTTTCCTCCTACAAATCATAATTTTGAGTTTAAATTTTTAAGTACATAGACCTACATGTCTGCCATCCCAACACCAATGTACCGGAATAAAATGGGTGGTTAAACTTACATAGGGATTTTATCGACTCCATTGATAAATCAGGTACTGAAACAGAAAAGGGATAAAAAGAGGAGACAAAACAGATTTTTAGTTTTCAAAATCATATATGTGACATTATACATTCAATTTTGACATCGCGGATTTCCTTAAATGCATATATTTGAAGGATTGAATTGTGATGACTGCTTAAAAATAAAGATGGACCAGATCTGTAAAATTCAGATCTGAACTTTGAACACTCTAAAAGCTGGAAGTTTATACCCATGGTTTTAGCCTTTCCCATTGCAGAAATAGGAGTGAAACCATAGAATCCTAGAAATGTCAGGCTGGAAGGGACCTTGACAAGTAATCAAGCCCAGCCACCTGCACTAAAGCAGGACCAAGTCAACCTTGTCCAACCCTGACATCAGTTTGTCCAACATCTTCTTAAAAATCTCCAATGATGGCGATTCCACAACCTTCCTTGGCAGACTATTCGAGAGCTAAACTACTCTTATAGTTAGGAAGTTTTTCCTACTATCTAACCTAAATTTCCTAAATTCCTGCAGATTAAGCCTATTGAGTATTCTTCTAACTTCAGAGGTCATGGAGAAGAGGAGTTTACTCACCTGTGCAGTAACTGATGTTCTTCAAAATGGTTGTCCCTGTGGGTGCTCCACTTTTAGGTGCTTGAGTACCCCTGCACTTCTAGTTGGAGATTTAAGGTAGCAGTGGCCTTGGTCCGAAGCAGAAGGGAAGGTAGTGGAGCATCCAAGGGTACAACCGTCTCAAAGAACCTCAGTTACTGCACAGGTAAGTAACCTTCTCTTGTTCTTCAAGAAGTGTCCCTATGGAGCAATACCCCTCAGTGGAAGCAGGGGCTTCAGAGATGTTTACTGAGTGGTGGATAACACCAATTCTCTGAAATGAGCGTCAGCAGCTAATGCTTCTCTATGGCGTAATGACGGTGAAGGTGTGGGGTGATGTCCAGGTAGCTGCTTTACATATATCAATGATGGGTATATCTTTAAGTAAAGTTATTGATGTGTATATAGCCCTGGTGGAGAGCATGCGAGGACGAGAGGGGGGTTCTAGGTCATGTTTGTGGTAGCATAATTGGATGCACTCCAATATCCATTTTGAAAGTCGTTGTTTGGAAATGGTTAGTCCTTGAAATTGTTCTGTTGTGGAAATGAACAGTCTGGTGGATTTTCTGAATGTCTTTGTTCTATCTATATAGAACGCAAGTGCCCTACGAATGTCCAATGTGTGAAAAGATGCTTCCTTGCTGGCAGCATGCGGCTTCAGGTAGAATACAGGTAAGTAGATAGGCTGATTGAGATGGAAGGATAAGGCCACTTTAGTTATGAATTTTGGATGTGGGTGAAGGATTACCTTGTCCTTGAGGAATATGGTGTAAGGTGAAGTTACCATCAGGGCACCAAGCTCTCCAACCCATTGTGCCAACGTAATTGCGACTAGGAAGGCGACTTTCATAGACAAGTGTAATAGTGAGCAGGTAGCCAGAGGCTCATAAGGTTTGCCCATGAGGGTACGGAGGACTAAGTTAGGGTCCCACATAGTGGTAGGGTCTCTGACTGTAGGGTAAGTATTCTGTATACCCTTCAGGAAGTGTTTAGTGAGAGGATGTGCAAATATAGTGAGGCCATCGACTTTGGAATGGAAAATTGTGATTGCAGATAAGTGTACCCAGAGTGAACTGATAGAAAGACCCAATTTTTTTAGGGTCAGCATATATTCAAGTACTGCAGGTAATGGAGCCGTTTGTGAGGAGAGTTGTTTGCCATTGCACAATATGGAGAAACGATGTCACTTTTGAGCATATGTTTTTTCATGTGATTATTGGTTTGCTGTTGATCAAAATATCCCAGACCTCTATGGAACAGCCTGTCTCCAGAGGTGTCAGCCACAGATTAGCCATGCTTTGAGATGGAAGATTGGGATGTTGGGGTGATGGAGATGACCTTAGTCCTGTGTGAGTAGGTGAGGTATGAGTGGGAGGGGTCACGGTGGTGTAGTGATCATCTGGTTGAGGCAGGGAAACCAGGTTTGGCTGGGTCATGTTGATGCGATCAGGAATACTTGGGATCTGTCCTGTTTTATCTTGTAAAGGACACGAGATATCAGAGGAATTGGGGAAAAAGTGTACATTAAAGGTGCTTCCCATTTCATGAGGAAGGCATCCCCAAGGGAGTTTTCCAGGAGTCCTGCCCGGGAGCAGTATTGACGGCACTTGGTATTGTGGGTCATTGCAAAAAGGGCTATTGTGGGGAAACCCCAGTGTTGGAAAATAGTGGTGAGGATTTCAGGTCCATTTCCCATTTGTGTGTCTATTTTGGCTTCCCGATAGGTAGGCTGGTTTGAGGTCTATGTTGTGGGAGATGCACCACTCCCAAAGGTGAACCGCTTCTATGCAGAGTGGGTAAGATCGAGTCCCACCTTGGTGATTGATATAAAAAATGGTGGCCAAATTGTCTGTAAGGATCTGCACTGTCTTGTTGCAAATGAGGTGCAGAAAATAGTGACATGCATTGTGGACCCTCTGAGCTCCAATAGATGTATGTGGAGTATGGACCCCATGGAGGACCATCTGCCCTGAATGGTATGTTTGGAGAGGTGTGCCCACCAGCCCAGGAGAGATGTATCCGTGGTTATTATTACTCAAAAGGTAAGTCCTCTATCATGGCCTGGATTTCCTTGGGGGAGCTGGAAAAGAGGAGCCAAGAGGCCCTCCACATCAGTGGCGATGGAGCGAGCCACCGTGTCTGCAGAATCCAATGATGCCTGCAAGGCCATCCTGGCAATCAAGGAACCACCTGAGAGGGTCACTTTGTATTGCTCTTTTTCATCTGTTGGGAAATGCTCAATAAATGTAGACATCTGTGCAAAAATTTTGTGAGTGTATTTGGCTAATAGCGCGGAGTAGTTACTGATATGTAACTGAAGAGTCACTGAGGAATAGGCCTTTCTACCAAACAGGTCAAGGTGTTTCCAGTCTTTGTCGTAAGGGCGGTACAAGCCAGGTGTTTTCCCCTTTGATTAACAGCTTCCACAACCAATGAGTTTGGGCAAGGGTGAGTGAAGAGGAAATCAGCCCCTTTTGCTGGCACTAATACTTTGTGTCTGAATGTTTACAAGAAGATGGGGCCGTGACCGGTGTCTACTATACCGTTTTTGCCAGGTCCATAATGGCAGAATTAATAGGCAATGCAATTTTGGCCATAGGAGAGACATGGAGAATGTCAGTGAGCTTATGCTGTATCTCTGACAGCTCTTCTAAGCAGATGCCTAGGGAACCAGTCACATGCTTGAATAGATCATGGAAAGATTTAAAGTTGTCCCCTGGTTTGGGGGAAGGCATGACTATGTCCTCCAGGGACGATGAAGAAATATGGGTAGGAGGTAGGATGTCACCCTCTATTAAGTCCTCATTGGCCTCTTGCTCCTACTTCGGGGAAAGCTGGGGCAACCAGTGAAGTAGATCTCACTGATCTTGGTGTTCTGGACCTGGACTGAGAGCTGCCCAACACAGGTCTAGCCTCTCCCTCAGTCTTGCCCCGGTGCCTTGGTGGAGAAGACCTCTTCTTTGCCTTTTTAGAGTGTCCTGTGGACAGGGAGTGGTGCCAACTAGTGGAAGGCACTAATGGGTCGCTGCACGCCGATGCTGCGGTACTCAGTGCTGACTCGGAGAGGTGCAACAGTGTCAGGGTCAGGGCCGATTCCGTCAAAATGGCTCGGAGCCGTATGTCCCACTCCTCCTTGATCCAAGGTTTAAAGGATCTGCAAATTTTGCAGGGATCACTGAGGTGGGTTTCCCCCAGACATTGTAAATAGTCAGCATGAGGATCACTCATGGGCATAGGCCACTTGCAAGTCTCGCAGGTCTTAAAGCGTGGGGTGTGGGGCATACCGGAGGCCCTGCAGGTGGCTCGAGATGTTATGTCTCTACTGGTATAAGTTGCACCGATGCCAGCAACACCCTGGTCCAGACGCAAGCCGTCGCTCGGACCTCAACAGTCACCGCCTGGATGGTAACACTCGAAGTGGAGGGAAAGTTCCCAACTCCATTCTCCTCACAGTGACCATCCTGCGTGCAGCCCACACCAGTCCCCGTCGATCCCCACCAGGTTGTCTGTCTGGGTGCCGAGCAGCAGGGGTTCTAGGCACTGCTCCACCTCGAGGAATTGCAAACCTTGCAATCAGAGAGTGCCCTGCCTCCTGGAAAAGGGTAAGTGAAGCGCTCCTCCCCAGTTCCGTGCTCAGAAGGGGACTAAGTGGTGGGTCCTTCGGCACCAGTGGGGATGCAGAGCACCACACTCTCATCCTCATCCTCCCCCAACGAGGCAATCACGGTCCCTCCTCCTCCTCCTTTCCCACAGGAGGACACTAAAGCCCACCAGGAACTTTTGAAAAGGGTGGCATCAAGCATCAACCTATGTTCTCTCAGCTACAGTGCTGACCAGAGTGGCTCTCCCACTCCATGAAGGGGTGGCGAAGATCTCAAATGCCCTGTGGCAAAATCCAGCTTCCTTGCCCACCCAGCTCTAAGAGGGCAGAATGAAAGTATTTCTTGCCCGCCAAGGGGCACAAGTATTTGTATACCCACCGCGCTCCCAACTCTCTAGTGGTTGAGGCGTTCAACCACAAAGAGCGCCAGGGCCAACCCGCTCCTACCCATAAGAATAAGGACTTGAGGAGACTGGATTTATTTGGTAGAAAAAATTATTCATCCTCGAGTTTTCAGGTATGGGTAGCAAACCACCAAGCCCTGCTGGGCAGATATGACTTCAACTTGTGGGGCTCAATGCCCAAGTTTGCAAACTCCCTTCAGGAGCATGCAAAAAATGAGTTTACCGTTCTGGTCGAGGAGGGCACAACTGCTGCCAGGGTGGCCCTTAAGGCAGCATCGGATGCTGCGGATACAGCTGCAAGATGTATGGCCTCTGTGATGTCCATGAGGAGGGTGTCATGGCTACTGTTATTGGGATTGTCCAGCGAAGCACAGAACTCCCTTTAGGACCTCCCTTTTGATGGCAAGGCCCTGTTTGCGGACCAAACAGACGTGAAGTTAAACGGTCTTAAGGACACCTGCACGACACTAAAGATCCTTGGGCTCTATGTCCTGGCCCAGGCCAGGACCAAATTAAAACCACAGCAGGTCTCTAGTCAGGACTCCAGATATGAGCCCCCTTATAAAAAAAATCAAAGGACTATAAAAAGTGCCCACAATGACAATCTCAGCCTGCGCCTCAGCCGGGGCCGTCCTAGGGCAAGCAGGCGGGTAAGCACCAGTTTTGATGGGACACCCATGGGTGGCTTACCAGTTTGTATCAGGGATCCATCCAACCTTCCGTTCTCCAAACACCTATGTACTTTCCTCCAGGAGTGGTCACGTCTGACCTTGGACCGATGGGTCCTCAACACCATCTCCCGGGGCTATACCCTCCAGTTTCTTGCTACCCCACCCACCCATCCTCCCTCCCTGTAACTCCTCAGGGACCCATTTCATGAGGGGTTACTCGGGCAGGAGGTGCGGTGGCTCCTTCACTTAGGAGGTGGTGCCGGCGGAGTTCAGATACAAGGGGTACTACTCCCACTATTTCCTTATCCCAAAGGCAAAAGGTGGATTCAGGCCCATCCTGGACCTACGAGGACTGAACCAATAAATGGTAAAGCTCAAGTTTCACATGGTCTCTCTGGCCTCCAACATCCCCTCCCTGGATCCCGAAGAATGATATACCACCCTCGATCTACAGGATGCGTACTTCCACATTCACATATTCAAGGGCCACAGGTGTTTCCTCCACTTCACGGTAGGGCAGGAACGCTACCAGTTCACTGTCCTCCCGTTTGGTCTATTGACGGCACCCAGAGTCTTCACAAAGTGTATGTCTGTGGTAGCAGCCTACCTCAGGCATCGGGGCAGGGAGGGTCCAGATTTTCCCTACCGCGATGACTGGCTGGTCAAAGGCAGCTCCAGAGCACAGGTACAGGATCACATAACACTCCTCCTGTCCATGTGAACCACACTGGGGCTGCTGGTAAACAGCACCAAATCCACGTTGATACCAGTGCAACACATAGAGTTCATTGGCGCGATTCTGGATGCAACATTGGCCAGAGCCTCCCTCCCACCTGACAGATTCGAAACCCTGAGGGAACTCATCGGGGTGGTCACGTGGTTTCCTGTGATGACCTCCAGAGCGTGCCTCTAACTCCTGGGTCATGTCGGCGTGCACTTATGTGGTTTGTCACACCAGACTCAGGATGCAGCCCCTTCAGCTCTGGTTGGCCTCGACAGGATGGAAAAAGTCCTCACTGTGCCCGAACCTGTGCTAGCCTTCCTCCACTGGTGATCCACCTCGGGGAACATGCTCCAAGGGGTCCCGTTCAGGGTCCAGCTTCCGACTGTAGAGTTGGTGTCTGATGCGTTGGACTTGGGGTGAGGAGCCCATGCAGGAAACCTCCAGACCCAAGGTCTGTGGTCCGTACAGGAACTAGCCCTGCACATAAATGTCAAGGAGCTCAGGGCAGTCCATCTAGCCTGTGTGGCCTTTCACCCAAGCCTGACAGGCAGGGTGGTCAGGGTTCTCATGGACAACATGGCCTCGATGTTCTACATCAACAGGCAGGGTGGGGCCCGCTCCTCTGCCCTCTGCCAGAAAGCCGTCAGGCTCTGGGACTTCTGTATAGCCCATGATATCACCCTGGAAGCCCACTACTTACCAGGCATCCAGAACTCTCAGGCAGATCGGCTGAGCTGGGACTTTTCCTCTCAACACAAATGGTCGCTGTACCCAGAGGTGGTGCACAGGATTTTCCACATGTGGGGCACTCCCCGAGTGGACCTCTTTGCGACCAGGAAGAATCACCAGTGTCCCCATTTCTGCTCGGGGGCAGGTGGGAGGTGCTAGGTGTGGGTGCGATCTCCAATGCCTTCCTTCTGTCCTGGTCAGGTCAGCTTCTGTATGCCTTTCCCCCATTTCTGCTGATTGGCAAGATCTTGGAAAAGATCAAGATAGACAAGGCTCATGTCCTTTTGATCACCCTGGCATGGCCCAGGCAGCACTGGTACGGGACTCTCAAGATCTTGACAGTCGCTTCGCCATGGCCTTTGCCAGCCCGCCCGGACCTTCTCTCCCAGGACCAAGGTCGCCTCCTCCACCCCTAATTAGCAGCCCTCCAACTCACAGCATGGTTGCTCAATGGTTAGGCCAGGAGGAGAGGACTTGCTCGGAGGTTGTTCAGCGCATCCTACCGGAGAGCAAGAAGCCCTCCACGCATCAGGCCTACTTGGCGAAATGGTCTTGGTTTTCCTGGTGGGCTGCCGACCGGGGCATTTCACAGTGGCTGCCCCGATCCAACTCATACTGGATTACCTCCTTCATCTCAGGGCCCAGGGGCTGGTGCCCTCATCCGTCAAGGTGTATCAGGCAGCTGTATCGGCTTTTCACCCGCCAGTTCAGGGCCATACGATATTCTCTCATGCCATGACCGGTCGATTCCTTAAGGGCTTGTATCACCTCTTTCCTTATGTTTGACACCCGTCCCTCAGCGGGACCTGAACTTGGTGCTGGCCAAGCTAACAGGACCTCCATTTCAGCTGCTTGCTACATGCTCCTGGTCACACCTCTCATGGAAAGTAGCCTTTCTTGTGGTGATCATGTCTGCTAGGTGGGTCTCCGAGCTCTGGGCCCTTACCACCGAACCTCCATACACAGTGTTCTATAAGGACAAGGTCCAGCTCCAACCAACCCTTCGTTCCTCCCTAAGGTGACCTCCACCTATCATATGGGCCAGGACATTTTCCTGCTGGTGCTCTGTCCCAAGCCCATGTGTCCAGTGAGGAGCGTCGCCTCCACATGCTAGACATGCAACGGGCTCTGGCCTTTTACCTGGAATGTACAAAAACATTCAGGAAGTCTTTGCAGCTGTTCATTGCCACGGCTGAATGTATGAAAGGTCAGCCGATCTCCATCCAGCAGCTCTCCAACTGGATTACTTCATTTATCCGGACTTGTTATGACCTGGCAGGAGTTCCCCCACCACCGACTTGACAAGGGTGCAAGCCTCATCGACTACCATTCTGGCTCACGTCCCTATTCAGGACATTGGTAGGGATGCCACATGGTTGTCGGTCCACATGTTCACCTCACATTATGCGATTGTCTCCCAAACTATGGAGGACACCGGGTTCAGCAAGGCTGTGCTCCATCCCGAGTGTCTGTGAACTCCTACCCACCTCTAACAGATATAGCTTGGAATCACCTATTGTGGAATGTACATGAGCAATCACTTGAAGAAAAAAGGACAGTTACCTTTTCCGTAACTGGAGTTCTTCGAGATGTGTTGCTTATGTCCATTCCACATCCCTCCCTCCCTCCTTCCCCTCTGTCGGAGTTATCTGGCAAGAAGGAACTGAGGGTGTGGGGGAGTACATAGCACCTTTATACCGTGTCATGGCGGCGCCACTCCAGGGGTCACTAAGCACGCTCCCCTACGGGTACTGCTAAGGGAAAAAAACTTCCGGCATCAGTGCAAGTGGTGAGCAGGAAAACATATTGTGGAATGGACATGAGCAACACATCTCAGAGAACACCGGTTATGGAAGAGGTAACTGTCTTTTTGAGCTAGGGTTCCCTAGCCTTTCATAGAATCTTAGAATATCAGGGTTGGAAGGGACCTCAGAAGGTCATCTAGTCCAACTCCTTGCTCAAACAGGACCAACCCCCAACTAAATCAGCCCAGGCAGGGCTTTGTCAAGCCTGACCTTAAAAACCTCTAAGGAAGGAGATTCCACCACCTCCCTAGGTAATCCATTCCAGTGATTCACCACCCTCCTAATAACAACGTTTTTCTTAATATCCAACCAAAACCTCTCCCACTGCAACTTGAGACCATTACTCCTTCTTCTGTCATCTGCTACCGCTGAGAACAGTCTAGATCCATCCTCTTTGGAACCCCCTTTCAGGTAGTTGAAAGCAGCTATCAAATCCCCCCTCATTCTTCTCTTCTGCAGACTAAACAATCCCAGTTCCCTCAGCTTCTCCTCATAAGTCATGGGCTCCAGACCCATAAACATTTTTGTCAACGTCCGACAATTTCTTTCACATTCTTCTTGTAGTGTGGAGCCCAAAACAGGACACAGTACTCCAGATGAGGCCTCACCAATGCCGAATAGAGGGGAACGATCACATCACTTGATCTGCTGGCAATGCCCCTACTTATACAGCCCAAAATGCTGTTAGCCTTCTTGGCAACAAGGGCACACTGTTGACTCATATTCAGCTTCTCGTTCACCGTAACCCCTAGGTCCTTTTCTGCAGAACTGCTGCCTAGCCATTCGGTCCCTAGTCTGTAGCAGTGCATGGGATTCTTCCATCCTAAGTGCAGGACTCTGCACTTGTCCTTGTTGAACCTCATCAGATTTCTTTTGGCCCAATCCTCTAATTTGTCTAGGTTCCTCTGTATGCTATCCCTATCCTCCAGTGTATCTGCCACTCCTCCCAGTTTAGTGTCATCTGCAAATTTGCTGAGGGTGCAATCCACTCCATCCTCCAAATCATTAATGAAGATATTGAACAAAACCAGCCCCAGGACTGACCCTTGGGGCACTCCGGTTGATACCCGCTGCCAACTAGACATGGAGCCATTGATCACTACCCATTGAGCCCAAGGATCTAGCCAGCTTTCTATCCACCTTATAGTCCATTCATCCAACCCATACTTCTTTAACTTTCTGGCAAGAATACTGTGGGAGACTGTATCAAAAGCTTTGCTAAAGTCAAGGAATAACATGTCCACTGCTTTCCCCTCATCCACAGAGACAGTTATCTCCTCATAGAAGGCAATTAGGTTAGTCAGGCATGACTTGCCCTTGGTGAATCCATGCTCACTGTTCCTGATCACTTTTCTCTCCTCTAAGTGCTTCAGAATTGATTTCTTTGAGGACCTGCTCCATTATTTTTCCAAGGACTGAGGTGAGGCTGACTGGCCTGTAGTTCCCCAGATCCTCCTTCTTCCCCTTTTAAAAGATTTTTTACTACATTAGCCTTTTCCCAGTCATCCAGGACCTCCCCCGATCACCATGAGTTTTAAATGAGTTTTCTGGTCCTTGCCATTAGCGTTTTGCAGTGGTGGCACGTGTGCATAACATGAGTCTCCGGCAGGCAGCGAACACACTGGGAGTGACCATCAGAGACTGGCATTGATAGTCTACAGATGAGGCAATGTTTAAAGCCTGGGGAGCCAGGCATAGCCGTTTGAAGAGAGTCGCTGAATGTTTTTTGTTGTTTTTTTTTTAAACTGAAAGGGAAGAGACAGGAACCCCGCAGATAACAAGAAGGGGTAATTTCGGGCAAAATTTAAGGGCTACCTTAAATCTCCAACTAGAAGTGTGGGGGCACTAAAATACCTAAAAGTGGAGCACAAACAGGGACACTCCTCGAAGAACAACAATTGATCATAGTCCCCTTATAACTGCCCTTACATATTTGAAGATTGTCATCAGGTTTCCTCTCAATCATTTTTTCTTAAGACTAAACATCCCCATTTTTTTAACCTTTCCTCATAGGCCAGTTTTTTTAAACCTGTTCTCCGTTTTCTTCCTCTGCTCTAGATTCTCCCCCATTTTTGCACATTTTTCCTAAAGAGTGGAACCCAGAAATGGACACAGTACTCCAGTTCAGGACTCAGCAGTGTCAAGTAGAGCGGGAAAGTTACCTCCCTTTTGTTACATGAATCAGTCCTGTTAATGCTCCCCAGAATGTTATTAGGCTTTTTTTTCCCCAAAAAGCATTACATTGTTGATTCATGTTCAACTTGTGGTGCACTGCCAGATTCTTTTCAGCAGTACTACCACGAAGCCCATTTTGTAGTTGTGCATTTGCTTTTTCCTTCCTAAGTGAAGTACTTTTTATTGATCTTTATTGAATTTTATCTTATGGAATTCAGACCAATTCTCCAATTTGTCGAGGTCATTTTGAATTCTAATCCTGTATTCCAAAATGCTTGAAACACCTCTCAGTTTAGTGTAATCTGAAAATTTCATAAGCCTTACTAAAATCAAGATACATCATGTCTACTGCTTTTCCCCATTCATTAGGCCAGTAACCATATCAAAGAATGAAATGCAAGATGTAGATCTGGATTGGAGTACAGATTTTCAGAAGGTTAGGGGGAAAATGGTAAGAATTTGTCTATAACATTCTTTGTAAAGAATTTTTGCCATTGTTAAAACTGCCCTAGTTTTTATGTATACAACCCCCATTTTACCAAGACCTACATACTTGCTTAATTATGCACTGTACATAATCTCATGGGATTACATTAATTTTCATTAAAACTGTTAATTTTAATTTACTTTACTTTTTGACTTCTCTGGGACTACTGCTGTGTGTCAAATTGAGGTGTACATAGAGTATGATTTTTTTATTTTATTTTATTTTTTGGTATGCAGATTGTAAAAAATTATGCAATTAAAATAATGTATTTTACAGAAAAAGGTTCAAGACAGAAATTCATGAGAATACTTTAAATATATTGCTAGATTTGAGATAAAATTGTGAAAGTTGACAACAGTGCTTAAGTATTGCATAAGCCTTCAATTGGCCCTCTGCACAGGGGTACATTTCACACTTTAAGGACAGATTTATATATATATATAGGGCCAAATCCTGTGAAGACTAATACACTGTTTAACCCATTGAAGCCAATGAAATTTCATGCATGTAAATCAATGCAGAAATAATAAATATATTATTTTATATGAAACAAAGCTGGTTGCATTTTTTCAACAAAAAGATTTACATTAAAATAGTTTAGGGAAAAAAACCCAATGTTGATTAAAAAAAATAACTTCCTATTAACTTTCTGAGGTTTTTTTTATTATTATTTTAAGGCAGAAAATCAAGATGTTTTAGTATTTTGGAAACTTTCATTTTTAAATAGTAGGAAAATGACCACAATCTCTCAATTTATTTTGTTTCCAAAGAGGATGGAGCTAGGCTGTTCTCAGTGGTGGCAGATGACAGAACAAGATGCAATGGTCTCAATTTGCTGTGGGGGAGGTCTAGGTTGGATATTAGGAAACACTATTTCACTAGGAGGGTGGTGAAGCACTGGAATAAGTTACCTAGGAAGATGGTGGAATCTCTATCCTTGGAGGTTTTTAAGGCCTGTCTTGACAAAGCCTTGGGTGGGATGATTTAGTTGGTGTTGATCCTGCTTTGAGCAGGGGATTGGACAAGATGACCTCCTGAGGTCTCTTTCAACCCTAATCTTCTATGATTCTATCATTCCCCCCCTCCTCATCCCCGAAATGTATGTGTGGGGAGAAGGGGTGGAGAGGAGGTATAATTAAAATTGGGAGAAAATAATACTTTCATGTTTAAAAAGCATTACATTTTTTCTCTGATACATTTAAAATTGACAGATATTTTCAGAGAGAAACTTACTTTTTAAAAATAAGGGCTAGTTTAACAACAGAAATGTGACAAGGCTAGATTAACAAGAGGCTTGGTTAGATTAGTGTTTCATTTTTATGTATGTAATGACTCCAGAGGCCATGCTAATTGGAGTATTATGAATAAGAAAACAAGTCTTAACTAGAGCACGGGGGCACTGCTGTACTCTAGAATTGCACTTATGATTTGATGGGCAAAAATACTGGCAGTTTTGAATTTTTCCAGACCAAATGCATCTGTTTATGACAATCAAATGCAGACAAACTCATGTAACACAAATTGAATTATTTGAGAGAACTTACCTTGTGAGCCCATGATTTTGTATTATGCCGTCTGAGCTGAAAAACATGGGATAAAATGATAGTCAAAATACATATTATCTATAATTTAGTAACTTGTCATGTTCACAGTTGAATGAAGATATATTATTGCAGTATTAAGGATAGGAATAGAATGGGACCAAAGCCAAAAGATACAGAGGTTCCTACAGCATTTTAATGTGGTACCTTTGCTCTATGTGTTGAGTTATTTCATGGTCAGTTCACTCAGCATAGACAAAAGGATATGTAATGCTGTATATGTGAATCTAAAGCGATAGAAAAAGATGCACATTTAAATAAACTGAAGGCATGGAAGAGCCTAGCTATAACCCAGGTTGCAGAGAGGACTAAGGACTCAGACACACAAGTGACTGTAAGGATGGGCCTCTGTGTCAGTGGGGGCCCCATTGCTGTGAATAGGCTCAGATATCCATACTGAATCGATTGCATGATCAGCATTTGAAAATTTTCCCTAGCCTCTTGCATGGCCCCAAAAGGTTGGGGGAGGGGGCAAAATCGTTAGACCCCTGAACAAAGAAGATGGGAATGAGTGTGATTTAATCTGGGGGTGGGAGAGGAGCTGCTGTCTTGTCTCTGCCTAACCCAGGAGACTCCTGAACCAAACTTTTAGTAGAGGAACAAGAATTGTGACTGAGATTTTTGAAGCTGAGTTGTGGAATTAGACACACTACTGCCTTCAGCTATTAGTGGAACTTGCACTCCTAAATCCCATGGGCATTTTTAAAAACTAACCTTAAAGAAATAGCAGTTCAGATCCACAAAGGCGCTTGGGTGCCTAAGTCTTAGATTTAGGCACCAAAGTGACCCACAAAACCCCCAATCAACAGCTGCCTAACTCTGCGCATAAATTCACTAGTGCCAAAAATTCTGCCCGGAAAGTCCCCTCACTGCCTAAGTATATGTCTGTGGGCATGCACACTGCTGCCCCAGGCAAGCATCCAGATGCCTATCTCAAGCTATGCTCCAGGGTAATCCAGCATAATCAAACCAAGTGATGATAGGTATTGTCCTGCTTATCATGTGTTTGGGGATCAATCTGGCAGGTGTACTCAGAGGACACCTAACTCCACATAAAATAGGCAGAGGTGGGGCAGAAAGGCACATCCCTCAGAACTTCTTACCCAGTGATGAGGGCATTCACGCAGAATACGGAAGACCCAAGTTCAATTCCCCTCTGCCTGAAAAGGAGAAGGGATTTGAACGGAGACTTCCTACTTCTTAGGGGAGTGTCCTTTTCGCTGGAGCATACAGTTTTTCTCTTTGGACCCATACCTGTTTAATTATTTATCCAAAGTGGAACAGCTTCAACAGGGGACACTGAGGCAGACCCCTATCGGGATATTCCATAGTACAATTGTTATGGTAGTTATAAGCAAGGTTGCCTCCTTCTCCCAACCATTTTCAGTGGAGTTAGGTACGCACCACTGCTGTTATTTCAAGAAACAGTTTAGGCCACTGACTCTAGGAAAGGGGCTCCTGGCTGTGGATACCAAGTGATGATAGCAGATTTATATGCTGAACTCTGTGAGAGGGAAGCTTAGGACACACTCCTCTTGTTAGCATCTCCCATTGGCAAGCTTATATTGGGGGCTGCCTAGTGTGCTGGCTTTTCCATTTATTCTAGAGGGACCCTAAGCACCTAACTCAGGGTTTGTGGATTCCAGTGATTTTTAAGGCATCTAAAAGTTAGCTGTTTCAATGCGGAGCATTGCAATGTTTAAATCCCTTTGTGGATCTGGGCCAAAGGGATTTTATAAATATATCAGAGATCCAGATCTGTATCCCTGCCTCTCTGTTGCCCTTATATGGTTTTCTCCACACAACAGGGTGATCTAGGCCAAAGACATTGAGTTTGGCCAGTTAGGAAGTAAAGACCTTGTAAAAACAACTTCTGATGAAAAAGCAGCTACGGGAATAAATAGATAATTTGAATAGCTTGCACAGGTTATATGTTCTCCTGTGATGCTAAGGGAATTATCTAATAAACTTAACAAACCACTGACTTTCATTTTGAAAAGTTGTTTAGAACTGGAATAATTCCACTGAACTGGCAAAAATAAAAGCAGGACTCAGCATTGAAAATTGTATATATGCCACAAAAAATAAAAAAATAAAGGTTACGTACAAGGACCCTTCGGAATCTTATAATTATAGCTGAAGCTGGTTCAAAACAAACACGCCATTTTTTAAAACATGGGAATGGGGTTTTTGGAGGGGGGAGGGGAATTGTGGATTTTTTTTTAAATTTCCAATTTTTTTTTTAAACAAAATAATGAAACCAAAATCAGTTTTTGTTTGTTTCTTTTGTTTTGTTTCCCTCAAAAAAATTCATTTTGGCAATACTTACGGAATGATCTGGCAGCACTTATGAAAATGTAACTTCCTTTGAATTCAGACTTCTGCAGGTGATAGCTCTCTGGGAAAGGGACCATCTTTTTGTTGTGTATTTTACAGTGCCTAGCATGAAAGGTCCTGGTCCATGACTGGGGGTTTTAGTCTCTATCGTAATACACCTAAATAACGTATAGCATCTAGCACAGTTGTGTCCTGGACAATGACTGGTCCTTACCATAATACACTTAATAAATAATGTACAGCACCTAATGCAATGGCACCCTGGTCCATAACTAAAGCTCCTGGGCACTACAGTAATAAAATAATAATAATATTAAGGTATGATTTTCGTAAGTGACTAGGTGACTGAGAAACCTAATTTCCATTTTCAGTAGTGACCTTTTCAAATGGGTTCATTCAATCCCTAATAGAACTTCATATAGTAATATTCCACTACAAACCACATAAGCCCTCCAGGACACTATGGTTCTACAAAAAATATTATAGGTTCTAGGAAGGAGCAATGTGCTAGAAGCCAGTTGAAGAATAAAAAAGAACTCAAACATGTCTGCAATTTTTATTTTATTTCAGCTTCCTAGGTAAAATTTTCAAAAGTGACTAAGGGTTAGATCCAGTTTAAATTCAGCACTGTAATACCTAATATTTACATGTCCTTCCACCTGGTGAAATCCACAGCCATGCACTAGGAGCTCAGGCTCCCTATACAATGCATTAGATGCTAAAAATGGTATCCACCAAAGCCAGCATGTTGAGTGAGCAGATGCCTAAATAGTAGAAAATGCTGATGAGAGAGGTCTGACCTAATCCCCACATCTAAAAGGACATTAGATGCCTAAATTTGTGCTGGAGGGATTAGACTCCCACCACAAATGATTTGCAGACATGAACACTCTCCTGGTGTTAAAGCTGAGAGACATAAAAAGGGCTAAAATGAGTCTACCAAATAACCCTAACAATCTTTCCCCCAAAATCCACAAATGGAAACAACTATGTCCACAGTAAGATGAATCCAGTTATATTGCTGACTATTTCATCACCTTTGAGAGACTGTGCACACTCCACACAATTCCTAAAGATCACAAGATGACCACATTGGTAGCAAAACTGACCGAAAAAGCTCTGGACATATTCAACAGAATGCCTATTGAGAATGCTGCTAACTATGGCAAATTTAAGGATTTGGTTTTGAAACAATTTCAAATTACACTTAAAACTTACAAAGTAATATTTAGAGCCCTTAAAAAAGGGCCTAGACTAAGTAATGTTGCTTATGTAAACCAGATAAAGGATCTGTTAGATAAATGGGTCAAAGGAAGGGGTGTAACTAGCTTTGAAGGGATGTGTGATTTGGTTATACAGGAGCAGTTCCTGACTATGACCAATGATGATATAAAACAATGTCTATGGAATAAGAAAACAGACTCAGCAGAAAGTCTTGCTTCTTATGCTAATCAATATGGGCAATCCCAGATCGTCAAAGAGGTGGGGCAAATCAGAAGAAAATGGGTGGAGGTAGCAGAGAGGAACAACCCTGGTCGCAGTTTGGATGAATATCAGAAGGGACACCCTGAGACCACTGGGGCAGCCCAAAGCCCCAACTACACCCCCAAGAAAACCCCAGACACTTTGTCATCCCACCACACCATTCTTCAGCAACCCACTTCGCCCCAGTGACAAGTCAGCTGGGTGATGTTTTAAATGTAATGAGCTGCGACATGTAAAGGCCAACTGCTCCTAGAACACCAACAGATTTCAGTTCATTGCACCAGGGTCACACCAAAGGTCCTCAGGCCCAGATGCCTCCCAGATTTGCTCAAAACAAAGAAAAACTGTAAGTGTGGGTGGGAAGAAGGTTATCGCATGGAGGGACACTGGAGCACAGGTGTCAGCTATCCACCAATCCTTAGTGGACTCCAAATTCATCAACCCAGAGACCCAAGTGATGATTCAACCCTTCAAGTCAAACTTTTTTAACTTGCCTACAGCCAAGTTGTCTGTCCAATACAAGGGCTGGTCAGAAATGTCAACTTTTGCAGTCTATAATCATAATCCCATTCCCACGCTGCTGGGGGAAAAACTTGGCCCATCTTGTGAAGCTAGCCAAGATGGTGGGAATGGTCACCCGCAGCCAGGCTAAGCAAGCCTTCACATCTAGCTCTGTTTCTGAGCCTTCTACAAGGGCCCAGTCTGTATTACCAAAGACACAGACTGAGTTGGTAAAACTGGACCCCATGCCAATGTCTGCGACAGCAGTAGTGAATCTAGTCACAGAGACCCAACCAAAGTCAGTCCCAGAACTGGAACTGGTGGAGCAACCAGCACCAGAACCATCACCAGCACTAAATCCAGCACTTGCAACCCTGTCTACTACTCCAACGCAAGAGGGAACCACCGAGCCTGCATTGGCAGCAGCAGCTAAACCTGTGCAAGAGGCTCAGCTGGAGCCTGAAACCCAACATAGTGCACCAGCAAAAAGCACAGTCAACAAAAACAGCCCCATCCCCTACATCACTTCCAGAGGGACCAAGCCCAAGTCCACAATCCAATAAAAAACTAATGTCTCCAGCATCAAGGGAACAATTCCAGGCTGAGCAGGAAGCAGACAAAAGCCTCCAGGGAGCTTGGATGGCAGCATAGAGCAACCCACCACCTCTCAGTTCTTCTAATCGATCCTGGTTTGTTGTAGAAAAAGGACTTTTATACAAGGAAACTCTTTCTGGTGGGCACCAGGAGGACTGGCATCCTCAAAGAGAGTTAGTAGTTCCAACTAAGTACTGGGTAAAACTCTTGAGCTTAGCCCACGATCATCCTAATGGCCATGCAGGGGTGAACAGGACCAAAGACCGTTTGGTGAAGTCATTCCACTGGGAGGGAATGGACAAGTATGTTTCTACTTATGTCTGGTCTTGTAAGGTGTGCCAAAAAGTGGAAAACCCCCAAGACCAGGTCAAAGCCCCTCTCCAGGCACTCCTCATAATTGAAGTTCCATTTCAGCAAGTAGCTGTGAATATTCTGGGTCCTTTCTCCCCCCCCCCCCCCAGAAAAAAAAAACACCCAGAGGAAAGCAGTACATACTGACTTTCATGGATTTTGCCACCCGATGACCAGAAGCAGTAGCTCTAAGCAACATCAAGGCTAAAAGTGTGTGCCAGGCATTAACAAACATTTTTGCCAGGGTAGGTTGGCCCTCCAACATCCTTACAGATTCGGGAACTAATTTCCTTACAGGGACCATAAAAAGCCTGGTGGAGAAGTTTAATGAAACTTTGGGGGCCGTGATACATACATTCATAAATGAGCACTCCAGTGATTGGGACCTAGTGTTGCAGATGTTGCTTTTTGCCTACAGGGCTGTACCACATCGCAGTTTAGGGTTTTCACCATTTGAACTTGTGTATGGCTGCAAGGTTAAGGGGCCATTACAGTTGGTGAAGTGGCAATGGAGGGATTTACGTCTTCTCCAGAAACTAACATTCTGGACTTTGTAAACAACCTACAAAACACCCTCCGAACCATTGTAGCTCTTGCTAAAAAAAACCTAAAAAATGACAAAAAGAGCAAAAATCTTGGTTTAATAAACATGTAAAAGAGTGTTCCTTCAAAGTAGGGGACCAGATCATGGTCTTAAAGGCACTCCAGGCCCATAAGATGGAAGCATCATGGGAAGGGGCATTCACGGTCCAAGAGCGCCTGGGAGCTGTTAACTATCTCATAGCATCCCCCACTTCAAACCTAAAGCCTAAGGTGTACGATGTTAATTCTCTAAAGCCTTTTTATTTCAGAAAATTAGAGGTTTGTCAGTCCACAGTCCAGGGAGAAGACAATGCTAAGTGGCCTGAATGAGCGTACTAAAAAAGAAAAAAGTGACAGTGGCGTAAAGAAAAAAGTGATGGTAGTGTAAAAAAAGTAAATCTCTCCATGACCCTTATACATATGCAGTGACAGCAGATCAAGGAGCTGTGCACTAGCTTCACGCCGATGTTTTCAGCCACTCCAGGAAGGACCAAATGGACATACCACTCCATTGACACAGGTAATGCTCGCTCAATTAGAGCCCAACCGTACCGGGTGTCACCTCAAGCCAAAACTACTATAGAATGGGAGATCCAGGATATGCTACAAATGGGTGTAATCTGCCCCTCTAACAGTGCATGGGCATCTCCAGTGGTTCTAGTTCCCAAACCGAATGGTGAGATACGTTTTTGCGTGGACTACCATAAGCTAAATGCTGTAACTCGCCCAGACAACTATCCAATGCCACGCACAAATAAGCTATTGAAAAAAATGGGACGTCCCCAGTTCATCTCTACCTTAAACTTAACCAAAGGGTACTGGCAAGTACCGCTGAATAAATCCACCAAGGAAAGGTCAGCCTTCATCACCCATGTAGGGCTGTATAAATTTAATGTGCTCCCTTTCAGGCTGCAAAATGCACCCGCCACTTTCCAAAAACTTGTAGATAGTCTCCTAGCGGAATTGGAAAAATCTGCAGTCGCCTACCTTGATGATGTGGCCATCTTTTCTGATTCATGGGAAGAACATCTGGACGATCTGCAAAAAGTCTTCAAGCGCATAAGGAAGGCAGGACTAACTGTTAAGGCTAAAAAGTGTCAAATAGGCCTAAACAAAGTAACTTACTTTGGACACCAGGTGGGTCAAGGAACTATCAACCCCATACAGGCCAAAGTAAATACTATCCAAAAGTGGTCTGTCCCAAAGTCAAAAAAATAGGTCCAATCCTTCTTAGGCTTAGATTTGTACCGCACTACAGCCAAATCGCCACCCCACTGACAAACCTAACCAAAAAAACCCCAGCCAAATGCATGATACAAACAAATGGAAGGGTGGGGAGAAAGGCGATTGATTTGATCTATAGGATCTGTCAGTGGCTGCATGGATCAAAAGCAGACCAAGCTGTGGGTGACATAAACTCAGCATCATTCAGTGATTCTTCTGCGCTATATGAAATATGCCAATTGTGTAGCCAAGTTTCTGATAGAAAAATGTTCCCATGAAAAAGTAAAAAAGCAAATGAGTAGTAATCTGGTCCTTTGCAGGATGGGGCTTATATAGACATGACATAACGTTGCCCAAAGTGGTCTCTCTAGATCTCGGTTGGGGAATTTGTGCTTCTTCTTTTACTATTTCTGTTCAGATATTATAAATGATCTTAAATGCACTGGCACTGATTTTGGGGTTTGCTGGTGGGTGCTCCGCCCCGAAGTCCTGCTCCCACTCAGCCTCTTCCCCAGTGGCCCTGCCCCTACTCTGCCTCTTCCTGCCCCTGCTCTGCCCCCTACCCCATGCCCCTGCGCCACCCACTCGCTCTTCTCCAGTCCCAAGGCCCTGCCAGCCCACTGCTTACTCCTCTCTGCCCCCTCCCCCAAGCACCTCCCACCTGCCACTCGCTTCTTTCTTCCCCCTCCTGTCTTAAGGGCGAGTGATGGAGGGGGGCCAGAGAGGAGCAAGTGGTGGGGGAATCGAGAGAAGAGGTAGACCAGGGGCAGAAAGAGGTGCAGCACGGATGGGGCCACGGAGAAAGAGGCCCATTGGGGACAGGGCCTCAGGGCAGAATGCAGGCAGGACCATGGTCTTTGGGTGCTGAGCACCCCCTATTTTTATTGTGTGTGTGCTTGAGACCTGGAGCACCCACAGAGTCGGCGCCTAAGCTCAAATGAGAACTTTTCACAAACACAAAAATCATTTCAAAGAAAAAAATTCAACTTCAAACTCACCTTATATTGGCTTGTAAATTTGCTGTATTTTCCCCCCAGAAATGCCAACTCAGTTGCTACTCAGATGACAGTCATGCACGCTGTAGGGGAGTATAGCAGAAGTACTGAAAGTCCCTATGAGTGAGCCTTGAAGAATCAGGCCATGAAGTAACAATTTATGTATGGCTATGGCAGTATTTTTCACCCCAAAGACTTCACAAACATAACAAACTCAAATATCAATTACTTCGCTGTACAAAGTACACCACCACTAGAACAGGAATTTAACACTTCATTCACCTGAGGCTACAATGGGAATTTGTGTAGACAAGTTTTGGTTAACAAAATAGTAATTTGTCTAAGAGAGCAGGGTTAATACACTGACCATTACAAGAACATACCACAGTATATGTCATGTCACATCCAGTAGGATGTTACCCCTTCATACTGTGCTATAGTATCAAATTGTGTTGTCAGAGTGGGGACATTCAATCTTCCTATTTCCAATTACCCAAAATGAGCAAAGCTGTTTTACGCAATGACCACAATATTGACATTAATGAAAAGTAAAAGGGCTGGACCAAGATACTAGCTTCTCCCCCCAGGGCTGGCTTTAGACAACAGTCCCTCCCCTTGTGACCCCAGGGCCAGGCTCAGACATCAGACCCTCCCCCAACCAACTGCCATTTGCCAGCTGCCATGGAACCCCCCCATCCCCACGTGTCTTTGGGCTGGTTCCTTCCGTCGCTCTGGTCCGGGTCCCGCAGGCTGCAGGGGTCAGTTCATACCCAGAATCCTCTGCCGAACTACAGCCCCCCCACACTCACACCATGCAGACCCTCAACACCATGCAGGCACCCCCCACCCATCCTCCACCATGTGGTAAGGTGTCCAGACCCTCTGCCCCCCCCCAGAGATCCTAGCCCAGAGCCTTTTGCATCCTGGTCCTGACTCCAGGGACAGCACAAGCCAGGGAAGATAGACACTGGGCAGGGCAGCCGCTGCATTGTTGGGGTGGCAGGGGGAGGAGTTGATTTTTGTGGGTGGGGAGCAGTGAATTATTTTGGAGGTGGGAGGGGCAATGAGTGATTTTGGAGTGTGGTTGTAATGGGCAATAATTGATTTTGGGGAAGGGGTATTAAGTGATTTCTGGGGACCGGGCAGGGGACTGTGACTGTCTCATGGGGAAAGAATGTGTGTGTGTGTTAGGCACCTGGAACATCACTGTAATCCAAAAGTCAGAGTTTGATGCCCATGATCCCCAAACAAGGAATGGAGGGAGAGAGTCGCCTTAGATTGAGATTCCCAAAAGCCTGGCCACTAGGTGGCTCCTCATTTAAACGAGCCAATGGGAGACGCCAAGGTGAACGATGTGCGTTAAACCTTGCCATCTCCAAGAGACAGGTGCCTAAGTACAGAGCCGTTTTGCGGTCAGGATTTATTGGTGACTCGTGTATAAATTTTAGACAGTAGATTTCCCCTTTTTATGCTTAAAAATCTTGTATGTTGTGAAGGCTAAATTGTTTTTAAAAATCCCCATGATGTAACCATGAGGGATAATAAATATATATTTTGTTTTGTTTAATTTCAAATTGAAATCCTCCATTTCTTAATAACCAGAACATCTTTAAAAAAATCAAACATTTGGATTTGTATCTCTCCCACTGTCTCTCTCTTTTCTCCTTTTGTTGCCACTGAATGCAGTAGATTGACTGAGTGAGGCCTAGAGTTTGTTTGCTTGTTTATTTTTTTCCCCATTTTTTAAATTTTCTGCACTCTGTATCTTTGCAAAACTTTTTTGGAAACGCTAGAAAGAACAAAAAGTAAAGAAATGTAACAATGTAAAAAAGGAGAAAACTGATAGAAAGAGGGAGAAAATCAAAACTCAGAAAAAAGGAAAAAGCAAAAACTGAATGTTGTGGTGCCTGAAACCTCAGATTGAAAAATGTTTTTTACAAATTGAACAAATTCATTTTATTTCATTCTGATTTTTTTTCCATGAAAAAATCAAAACATTTCAAATGAAATGTATTTGTTCAAAATTTCCTATAGGAAAAAAATTGGGGAGTTTGACCAACTCTGATCTTCAGTCTCTTTTAAAACTTTCTTATATACACTTTATAATCCAACTGACCCCAAATAACTGGTAAGTTTTTTTCATTTGTTTGTTTTCCAAATTTCTTCCCCCTTTAAACTCCAAAGACAACAGCCAATTACCAGCTGATAATGTTAATCCTGTGAAATATGCATCTTCTCCTCTGAAGCACCTTCAGTTAAACACAAGGCAGGAAGAAAAATTCACAAGCCCCTTTTTATTCCCTTTCTTTTCTTGTCACCAACTGCCTGCCCATCCCATGCACATGCAGTAGCCTAGTATATTTTACACCAAGATATCCTTTCTGAGGTGATAATCTATTGTTAAGAATGAAAGTCCTTTTTGTATTTGAGAGCTCTGAAGACATGTCTAGTTCTGCCATCCCCACAGATCCCTCAGAGCAGATTCCTGCCTTAAAGCTCTGATAGCAAAAGGAGAGTGGTTTTGGTTACAACTTTCCTCTTTTGAAAAAATAAATAAATAGTGAAGTGCCTATCTCCCCTTAGCATTACAACACTAAATCAAACATTATGTGACAAGGAAATAAGCATCTATTGCTCTCATCTACACACTCAGCATAATCCAATTAATACAGATAAATGTTAGTCCAAACTCTGTATTTGCACAAAACTACTTCTGATTAGATGCCACTGTTTTATGAATGAATTGCAATTTTTTCATAGCATCAGTTATGAAAACATCCCTGCAGTGCATCTAAACTTTAATCTCAGTCATTTCAATTATTCCATAAACAAGAAGTAACCTTTAAAAATCCCAAATCTACAGTAAATATAAGAAACATATTCTAGAAATCACTTCCCTGGATTATAAATTACATTCACACACAGTGGATTTGTGTACTTACCTCAGAACTCTCTCAGCAGGCACAAATAAGCCCGCCAAAATCCATTGGACTATAGAAAGCAGGTGTGGGCAAAGGGCAAATGTCGGAACAAGAACTCAGGAAACGTGTGAGGGAGGAGACTGAAGGTGAACAAAAGAAAATGCCATCAGTGTGTGTGTGTAGATTGCACCCTACCCCCTCCTGGTTCCCAGAATCCACAGATCCACACGATTTGTACATGGTGTATGTGACTGCACAATGTGCAGGGCAATGATGATCGTCTTAATGCACAATCTCTCCCATAAAGATAAGGATGAGTGAGCTCTCAGAGGTGGTTAAGCCTTGGCTCTGCAACCATGGAAATGTCCCAGCATCTAGGGGGCCCTCCCACAGATCTCAGGGCAGCTGTTTGAGTGGCAGTACTCCCTCACACTCTTGCCTCAGGGGTTCCAGTGTCCTTATTCCCCTTATCTCAGGGAGCAGGGAGAGCTGCTCACAGCTGCCTGATATGATAGCCTGGGCCCTCCCTCTCCAGCAGGCTCCAACCCCGGGCTCCAGGAGTGGAAATGACACCAAGGAGTCAGGGGGGTGGAACAGGGGCAGAGTTTATGCTTTCAGGATTGCCTGCAGCAAGAGGACAGAGCTATACATTCACTTTTAAGCAGCCAAAAGTCTTTGGCTTACCATGCCTGGCTGCTCCATGGATTCTGCTTTCCTGCCCCGCTTGTCTGATCTGCAGTGCAGTACCCCAGGCAATGAAAGCGAATTCAGAAAAATCGAACTTTCCCTGAGTGAGTGCGCATGAGATAGGTGCTGTGCATGATCTTGTTCACAGACACTGAGTAGACTATGTTTCTTTTTTGAAAAAATGTATCTTTGTAAGGAATTCACTCCCTTTTTCCCATCACACAGCTGCAACTGTATCCCGACCTGCTCCAGCATGCCCCTCACAGAGGCTGGCGCAGATTAGGTGGCGCAAGAAAAGGACACGGGATGAGATGTTTGCTGAATTTATGGGCTGCTCCCGAGCGGAGGCGGACCAGCAGAGCCAGTGGAGGGAGAACCTCACTCAGCAGCAGCGCTCACACAGCGAACGGGAGGACAGATGACGTCTGGAGGACCAGCAGGAGACTCAAACGCTGCTTGGACTAATGAGGGAGCAAACGGACACGCTCAGGCGCCTTGTCGATGTTCTGCAGGACCGCAGGTAGGAGGACAGAGCCCCCCTGCACTGTATCTGCAACCGCCCTCCCCCGCCACAAAGTCCAATACCCCCCTCACCCAAAATAACAAGAAGGAGGTGCGCCAGGGGCCGTGAAAACTGTCACTCCACCCCAGCAGAGTGCTCACTTACCCAAAAGCTCTCAGTCCCTAAATTTTGAAAAGTCCTTCCCTTTCTGGCTCACCCAAGCCCAAATCCCAGTTTTATCCCCCCAACTGTGTAGTTGAGTATTAAAAGTAGTTTGCTGTTAATTACTGTTTCCGTCATGTTTCTTTGCAGAAGACTTTGTGTGAAGGGGGGGAGGGGTTTTCTAATTGCATAGGACATTCACCATTACCAGGGTACAGACATGGGGGCAGGATCAACAGCAGGTCACACACAGAGTGCAGTCACTAGGCACCCTGGTCAGTCTGTGAGGTGTTTTTAATGTTCTGTTCATAGGCGGCAGGTGCCCTGCTCCAGGTATATTTGGAGGTGGGTCTCTCCCCCGGCCCTGCCTGGATCGGGCCCAGGCCCCCGCGGGTCTCCCCCCACCCCGCCAATTCCCTGCCACCCCTCCCTCGGCATGTCATCTCTCCTCCCCCCCCCCCCGCCGCGCTGCGTCCCTGCCTGACAGTAGAGCGGCTACCCGCAGAAATGCTGTCTGCTGCCCCAGGATCCTAGCGCCTGCCAACCACAAATGGCAAGGCAGGCTGCCCTTACCCTGCCCTTCTACCTTAGCCCTGAGCCTCTACAATGCCCCAAACCCTCAGCCCCAGCCAGAGCCCTCATCCCCCGACACCGCCGCCCCCTTCCCACACCCCTCACCCCTTTCTACGCCCCCACCCCCAGCCCAGAGCCTGCACCCAAACTCCATCCCAAAGCCTGCACCCCTCACCCCTTCCTGCACACCCACCCCTTCCTGCACACCCACCTGTAACCGTCCTCCCCCCAGAGACCGCTGTAGGAGCAGTAGCCTGTCATTCCTAGAGTGTAGAAGTGGTCTGTACATCACTGCACACCCTACCCACCGCAGTCTGCATCCCTGTTCTTCTTCGAGTGATTGCTCCTATGCATTCCAGTTAGGTGTGCGCACAGCACACAGTCAACTTGTGGAACTCCTTGCCTGAGGAGGGTGTGAAGACTAGGACTTTAACAGAGTTTAAAAGAGAACTGGATAAATTCATGGAGGTTAAGTCCATTAATTAGCCAGAATGGGTAAGGAATGGTGTCCCTAGGCTCTGTTTGTCAGAGGGTGGAGATGGATTGCAGGAGAGAGATCACTTGATCATTATGTGTTAAATTCACTGTCAGTAGACAGGATACTAGGCTGGATGGACCTTTGATCTGACCCAGTATGGCCATTCTTATGTTCTTGTTGAGCTGTTGCGTCTCTTTGAGAAAGACGTCCTGTCTTACTTTAGTGATGGAAAATTCATCACATCCCTAGGTAATTTGATCCAAGTGTTAAGTACCCTCACTGTTAAAAGCATGCACCTTATTTCTATTCTGAATTTGTCCATCTTCAGATTCCAGGCTGTAGGTCTCATGATTTCTTAATGCTAAATCTTAATCCTTTTACTATCAGAAATCTTCTCATGTACATACTTGAAGACTGTGATCCAGTCACATCTCTGCCAGTTAGCAGGTGGGATACTATATTGTAGAGAATGTTTAACACAATAACAATTCTGTAATTACTGCAGCTAATATAGACACTAATGTGCTGCCTATTAAGTAGGGTTTTATGCAAGAAGCACCTGTGTTTTGTGACCTAACAGCCTGACATTTGATTTCCAAGATAAGTTTAACATGTACTGTTTGAGTTGGATTTTTTTCTGGTTCATGCATCAGCAACAGAACTATTACCTAAATTTTGAGTGCAACTATTTCTTACCAATGATTCATGAAACAGCAAGAGCCCAACTTGACTTTCAGAGTTCATGCTGAGTTTGCAGAGCACCTGGTTACTTGTAGACAGAACACATTTTCACTAGTCATTGAGAGATAGTAAATACGGAGTCTGGCTATTTTTAAAGAGTCATTTCTCAGAGTTTGAACCTGTATTTCATACAAGGGCCTTATAATAGGACTTGACAATGAATAAGGGTTACAGAATCAGGCCCTAAGATAATATCTTGGCATTAAATTCTATTATGGGGAGGAGGCTGTATAGGTAGAGAAGGCTATGTATTGCTGGACATCATCTTTAGTTGGCCATTTAATGGCCAATGCGGCAAGATACTGTGATTCTTCATTCTTGATTCCCATTAATTATAGGGAATTGGACTCCCAGAGAGGGCAAGTAGTCACCTGTTGTTCAGATTTTGCTTATCTTTTATTACGTTCAGGAGGGTCAGCAATAGGGTTACATGACAAACTTTCCTATTTCTTAACAGTGGGAAATATTTCAAGCAAGAATACTAAAGCCCTAGATTTATATAAAATCCCATTATAAGTGAGACATCCTGATGAACATTGTATTTATTCCCCTAAATTAACCAGCTGTCCAGAATAACAATGAGCCATTTAGGAAAATAGCTGTCAGAAATTAGCTGTTAAGAAATGCAATGCAGATTCATTTAAAGATTTTTTTTTGTATTTTGTGGCTGGCCAACATGGGGAGGTGGAGAGCAAAGGTAGGTCTAGACTTGGCGAATTAGATTTATTTAAATAATTTTGTTGGATAATATCAAGGTTTATTTTTAATTACTTTTTTCCATTTTTATCTATTGAAATTTCCCGAGTTTTGCAGAATTATGAGGTTTAAGTATTTTTATATGTATCAGTTTAAATGTTCACAATTGCAGGAAATTATGCGGGGAGGGATCACACAATGCCAGTAGCTGCATAGATCAAAAGCAACCCAAGCTGTGGGTGACAAAAACTTAGCACCATTCAATGACTCTTCTGGGCTATATGAAATGTATTGATTGTCCCAGCCAAGTTTCTAAAAATGTAGAAATAGAAAAATGTTCCCATAAAAAAGTAAAAAAGCAAAGGAGCAGTAACCTGGTCCTTTGCAGGACGGGGCTTATATAGACATAACATGACATTCCCCAAAGTGGTCTCTCTAGATCTCAGTTGGGGAATTTGTGTTTATTCTTTTAATATTTCGGCTCAGATATTATAAAGGAATTTAGTCTCCACTGACCACAAATGCACAGGTGCTGACTTTTGTTTTTGACGGTGCATGCTCCACCCCTGCTCAGACCAGAAGCCCCACTCCCACTCAGCCTCTTCCCCCGAGGCCCTGCCCCCACTCCACCTCTTCCCACTACTGCTCTGCCTCCTCCCCGAGGCCTCCTGCCCACCACTCGCTCCTCTCTGCGCCCTTCCCCAAGGCTCCCCCCACCTGCCTGCTGCTTGGTCCTCTCCACTCCCAAGGCCCCACCAGACCACCACTCACTCCTCTCCTATTGCTCCCCCAAGCACCTCCCACCTGCCACTCGCTTCTTTCTGCCCCGTCCTGCCTTAAGGGGGAGTTTAACAAGAAGCTTACAAGAAGTGGAAGATTGGACAAATGACCAGGGAGCAGTATAAAAATATTGCTCAGGCATACAGGAGTGAAATCAGGAAGGCCAAATCACAGTTGGAGTTGCAGCTAGCAAGAGATGTTAAGAGTAACAAGAAGGGTTTCTTCAGGTATGTTAGCAACAAGAAGAAAGTCAAGGAAACTGTGTGACAAAGCCCAGGCTAGTATGATTTAGTTGGGAACTGGTCCTGCTTTGAGCAGGGGGTTGGACTAGATGACCTCCTGAGGTCCCTTCCAACCCTGATATTCTATGATTGTATACTCTCTGAAAAAGCTACGCCCGTATGTTTGGGGATGGCATTTCCACCTGCAAACTGACCATGCTGCACTGAAGTGGCTTCATACTGTCAAGGACAATAACAAAAAACTTCTTTGGTGAAGTTTAGCTCTCCAAAAATTTAATTTTAAAATACAACACATTTCAGAAACTTCTAACAAAGTGGCTAATGCACTCTCCTGTGAAAGTTTCCCAGAAATCAACTGGTGAAAATCGTCCTTAAAATGTAAAAAATATTGCTAGTTTTTATATAATCAGTGTCATAAACATACAGCTAAAGGTAGCATAAAATCGATCCTTTACCTGTAAAAGGTTGAGAAGCTCAAATAACCTGGTTGGCATCTGACCAAAAGGACCAATAAGGGGAGAAGATACTTTCAAATCTGTGAGGGAAGGTTTTTGTTTTGTGCTCTTTGTATATTCTCTCCGGGACAGCGAGGGACCAGGGCAGGGAAAATACATCTCCTAAAGCCATACCTGAACTAAGCATCTAAGATTACAAATTGTAAGTAATAAAAAGAAAATGCTTTAAATTATCTTTTGTTTTAGCTTGTAAATTTTCCCTATGCTTAAAGGGAGGTTTATTCCTGGTTTGTTTGTTTTTTACTTTAAAGTTTTGCCTAAAAAAAATCCTCTGTGTTTTAAATCTAATTATCCTGTAAATTACCTTCCATCCTAATTTTACAAAGGTGCTTCTTTTACTATTTCTTTATAATAAAGTTCTGCTTTTAAAAACCTAATTGGTTTTTAATGTTCTGAAAACCCAAGGGGCTAGTCTGTGCTCACCTTATTAACTAAAACAAGGGGGTAAAGGGGATTGGGGAAATATTTTGGAAAACAAAAACTCCAAGCGGTTCTTTTCCTTAAATCTTTGTCTAACTTACTTGGTGGTGGCAGAAATACCGTCCAAAAATAAACAAAAAAAAATTGTGCCTTAAAAAAGTTTTTAACCTAAGCTGGTAAAAATAAACTTGGGGGTCTTTCATGCGGGTCCCCATATCTATACCCAAAAGTTCAAAGTGGGGAGGGAACCCTTAAAATAGCTAAGGATAAGATTCTGTCATGGAGGTCATGGATTCTGTGACTTTCCGGGACCTCTGTGATTTCTTCTGGGGGCAGGGCTGGAACAGCTGTCAGCCCCAAGACCAGCACAGAAGCAGACCCAAGGCTGAAGAAGCTGCTGGGGATGAGTCAGTACCATTGGGGTTGCAGCAGTGGCAGTCAGCACCTGCTGCAGGAGCAGTGGCAGGGCTGGAGCAACTGGCCATGGGAGCAGGAACAATGCCCCCCAGGTCACCAGAACAGCTGACCAGACACCAGCACCTAGGCAGCCAAAACAGCTAGCCATCACCCAACCCCCAAGCTGCTAGAACAGCAGCTAGCAGCTATCCCTGGGGACTTTGGGAGTAGTGGGCCCTGGGCCACCAGAAGGCAGGAGCTGCGAGGCTGAAGCAGCTGCCAGGCCCTGGCAGTGCTCTATTTCTTGTCTCCCCCCGACACACCCTCCCTAGGTATTTTTAGTAAAAGTCAAGGATAGGTCACGGGTAGTCGTGAATTTTTGTTTATTCCCCACAACCTGTCTCTGATAGAATCTTAACCTGAACCATAGCTATAGTGTATTCTGAGATTAGCTCTCACTCTCTCCTGTAGAAGGCTATTCCATTTTGTAAAATAAGTAAATATTCATAAGGCCAGAGAGATAAATTGACTTAATATGCCATTGCTTTGAGCACTCAGTCTGGAAGGTAAAAACTTGAGTTCAAATAATAGAGAATGGGGATTCACTTAGCTACTGAATGCTCTCAGTGTGCGTGTGCCAGCAAGACCCAAAATCCCTGATCTGCTTGCCCCAGCTGTCTGTTGTGCAGAGCCGGAACCGGTAGACCAGTTCAGAGCAGGCCTACCAGATTGAGCCCCACAGCTGAGACAGAGTGAGTCTGAGAACTCACCAGGGCTTCAAGCAACTACTTAATTGTAACTCAGCAATAGAACTTAGGTAGCTTTGTACATACCTTCCAGCAGAAACCGAGGTACCCAGTGAACTTCAGTTGCCCACAGAATTAGGTGGCAGTTGAACAGTGGTTTTGAGAATGTCAGTGGCACCTAAATATGTAACATTTAGAGATACAAAGACTTATGACTAAGGATATGATTTGGTCACAGAGGTCATGAAGTCCTGGATTCCATGACTTTACCAGAAGTCTGTGATTTCTTAAGCTTTAGCTGTCAGCGGCTGCGGCCAGGGCCAACACTGGGGCTGTGTGCCTGTCCATGACTACAGATGGAGCCGGGGCTCTGCACCCCCTCATGCCTGCAGCTCCAGCTGGGGCAGTGCGCCTCCACAGCTGCAACTGGAGCCAGGGCTGTGCACCCTTGTCTGGTGGCTTTGGCCAGGACTGGAGCTGGGGCTGTGCGAGTCTGACCTGGGCTGGAGCCGGGGCTGTGTGCATCCCTGTTCTGTGGCTTTAGCTGGGGCTGTGTGCCCCCCCGTCCATGGCAGTGGGGGTCGGGCTGTCAGTCCCTCCTGCATAGGTCTCCAGCTGTCATTTCTCCCCGCCTCCCCCAGCCCTTCCCTCCTGGATATTTTTAGTAAAAGTCAGAGACAGGTTATGGGTTCCCATGAATTTTTGTTTATTGCCCATGACCCATCCAGGACTTTTACTAAAAAGAATTATGACAAAATCTTAACTTTACTTATGACTAATCCCCATTGCTTATGGCATGTGACACAACTCAATATAATAGTTTCCATGCTTCCAAGGTCACACCTCTGTTATACTTGCTGTCTAGTGAAATGCAGAAGAGAGTGCATTTCCTACATAGCTGACCTGTGCCCCCAATTGATGGGCCAGAGATAGGTGGCTGCCTCTGCTTGGGATTCTGAGCTAAGAATCCTTCCATGGAATCAGGGCCTTTAAGCCAGGTCAGCCACTTAGGTGTCCAACTGGCTGATTTCCATCTTGTAATTTTGTTTTTCACATTTGTCTTCTGTATGTCAGTTTTGCATTGTAAACATCGTTCTTCCAATCCCCTAAAATTTAAATATGGGGACTGTTAGTAACTTGAGTTGCCCCAGATATAAACTGGAAGTCAGTACAGACTGCAGAGCAAAAAATATAATACATAGGCACAGAAGGGGTGCTGCAGCACCCCCAGGCTTAGTGTGGGATCCCGGCTGCAGGACCTACACCTGGGGCTCTGCACCTGGGCCTGAATGCAGGGTCCCTGTTGTGTATTTGGTTGTCGTGGTTTTTGTTGATGTAAGCAGAGTCAGGATGAGCTCTACCCAGACATCTGGTGGTGAATTATGGTGAGTGTGGAAAAGAACTTCAGGGGCTGATCTTGTTTGCATAGGCACACCCACCCCGCCTAGCATGAGCCCACGGCAGCCCAAAATGGTCACTTTGGCAGCTGTGGGATCCCCAGTTTCTCTGTTATTGGGGCAGGAGGAATAAAGTGTTGTTACCCTGATTATGTGAATCAAGGACAATGAAACTCTTCTATGACAGAAGATCTCACTATCACCTAAATTGCACTCGCTAGACAAGGGACATGGGTTCCAAAACCCAGTGAATTGAGAGAGGTGGAGAATAGATATGTATACCTAATGGTATGGAACTTTTTGAGGGCCTGGAACACCACTGTAACTGCTTTCTCTTTCCACTGTTGAATAGCAAAGCTACATTTGACTTCATTAAGAATCTAGCTAGAGATTGCTGAGTTGAATTCTCTCTGAGCCAATGGTGCATTAGCACTGGGGCTCTTCTACTACAAGCTGAAAACACTAAAAGAGATAAAATTACTGAGCTGATATCACTGAGTGTTGTGTTAACTAGTGGGGGAGCCTGAAGATATTGCTAAGCAGCTGGCAGAGTGGAGTAGTTTGCGGGATGGTTGGAGTGGAATGCGGAGCCGAGCAGAGCTGAACAGTTTGAAGGGACAGCTGGAGCGGTTCATGGGATGACTGGTGGAGCGGAGCAGCTGGCAGTGCGGAGCAGTTTGTGGGAGGAGCAGCTGGTAGAGTGAAGCCGTTCGTGGTGAAGGCTGCAGCAGAACTCCACGGAGAGGTGGGGCAGTCGACCCCCCCTTAACACCCCGTGTGCCCCCCCCATTTCCACCCAGGCTGGGTGGGGGGAAAACTCTGCAGATAAACTTTTGAACTCTGGGGTGGCACTGACCAGAGACAGAGACTTTTGGGTTGTTGGACTTTGGGGTGATTGGACTTAAGACCCTGAGGGGAAAAGGACACTGCCAAATTTACTTGGGGGTGGGTCTTTTGCTCATGGTTTGTGTTATGAATCCTGTTTGTGGTATTTCCCCAACATAATGCCACATTGTTTCCCTCCTTTATTAAAAGGATTTTGCTACACTCAGACTCCATGTTTGTGAGAGGGGAAGTATTGCCTCTTAGAGGTGCCCAGGGGGATGGTATGTAATTGTCCCAGGTCACTGGGTGGGGGCTCAAGCCAGTGTTGCATTGCGTTATTGAAATGGAACCCCTAGATACTGAACCCGGCCCTTGTTGCTGACAACTCAGAGGGGCAGAAGGGTTACATTCCTACAGCAACTAAGTTAAATTATTAGGGGATAGCCCAGCCAGCTTTGGCTGGTTAGGCCAGCTTTGTGTCTGTAAATAAATGGTTGCTTTGTTAGCTTGCTGCTCTCTGGCCTCAAGTAATTTCTTCCTAAACCAGCAGGATTCTAGTGCTGCTCCAGCAACAAAAAAAAGTAAAGGTCAAGGTAAAAAAAACAAAAATGAACAAACAAACACTAACCATAAATCTAAAACTAAAACCATGGCTACACTAACAGGGCCACTGGAAACTTTTGATAAAAATATAGAGCAGTGGTATGTGTATTCTAAGCATTTTAAGCTTTTTGTTATTGCAAATACCATTACAAAAACAAAAAAGGTGCCAATATTCTTAAGTGTTGCAGGTGCTAAAACCTACTCCCTGCTACGCAGCTTACTACACCATGTTAAGCCTAAAACCAAATCTTACAGTAACATTGTAAAAATCCTGGGGTCCCATTTTTCCCCAAACCACTAATAATTGCTAAAAAAATATAGGTTCCACAAAATAAATAAATAAATAAATAAAACAGTTGTACAATTTGTAGCAACTTTAAAAAAGCTTGCAAAACACTGTAAATTTAAAAAAATGTTAAATAATGCCCCGCATAACGGGTTAGTGTGGGGCCTGTACAGTAAAGCTATACAAAAAAGGCGCAATAATCGCTGCATACCCTAGTGTGCATAAAGTGTCACATAAAAACCTACCCACAAAACTGTGCAAAGTCAAAAATGTTACCGCTGTGGTAAGCCGGGTCACCAGGCATCAAAATGCTGGTGTAAAAACCTGGTGTGTCAACACTGTGGCCAAAAAAAACACAACTACATCTAGTCTACCACCACTAAAATCACAAATGTTAAAACAGCTACATTCCAGTCACTGTAAAATAGTGCACATAAAAAAAATTGCACAAAGCTATTTTTGGTGGCCTGGACTGAACAGTGCTATTGAAGAGAAGGCAAAAGCTTGTATATCATGTCAGGGTGTAAAAAATGCACTCCAGTGGGCATCCCTACACCCATGAAACTGGCCTAAAAACCTGTGGCAATGTTGACTTCGCTGGCCCCCTTAAAGAAAGCATGTTCTTGGTGGTAGTATGGCCAGAAGTCTCTCTAATGCAGTCCACTACTGCAAAAAGTACTATCCAACAACTACGGGGACTCTTTAGTCGTTTGGTCTGCCAAAACAACTTGTGAGTGACAATGGACCACAGTTCGTTTCTCAAAATTTTCAAAATTTTATAAAGGCAAATAAAATACACCATATCACTTCAGCACCATATCATCCATCCACCAATAAATTCACTAAAAAAAATTGTGCAAACAATAAAGCCAGCTTTAAAATCAGCAAGGGGACAACACTCCATTCAAAAGCATCTAAATACCTTCTTACTTTCCTACAAAAACACACCTCATGCTACAGCCAAGGCATCCCCAGCCTTTCTAATAATGGAATGACAGCTGCACATTTGCTTTAATCTGCTAAAACCTGACAAATTGTGCAATGTCAGCAGCAACATCAAGTTATCAGATGGGCACCCAGAGCAAAAAAACTAACCTTTAGCTCGGGACAGCCAGTTTTAGCTCGGAATTATACTTCTGGAACTAAATGGGTCCCTGCCATGATCATCACTTCCTACAGGACCTGTTTCCTACACAGTCTAGACTGCAGAGAATCTCACCTGGTGGCAACATGTAAATCAGCTGTTGCCAGGTCATGCCAGTCCTCAGGACACATCTTCAGTTGAGTTCTCTGACTTCACTTCTTCTGGCAAAACACCAAATCAAAAATCACCTGTTCCTAACTGTTCTCCTCCATTACTGCCGGTGGTTAAAATACCCCTTTGGCTGGCACAAGCTAATATCACCTCCTCACCCATTCATGCTGCGAACCCTAAGCCCATTGTTAGGCCTGCGCACATGGCACTTTTGGTGCAACAACACCAAAAGTTTGCTGTAATCCACTTAAAAACAGAAGACCTCCTCAACGGCTGAATCTTTAGCTAGGGCGAACCCACGGTCATGGGGCAAAATAATCCCCAGGGTTTAGCCAAAAATGAAGGCAGTCTACCCTCCTTCTCTAGTCTAGTGTGTGTTTTATTTAGGAAATGTTCTTATTAAGGGGGGAGGACTATGTTGTGTATTTGGTTGTCGTGGGTTTTATTCCTATGGCAACTAAGTTAAATTATTAGGGGATAGCCCAGCCAGCTTCAGCTGGTTAGGCCAGCTCCATGTCTGTAAATAAATGGTAGCTTTGTTAGCTTGCTGCTTTCTGGCCTCAAGTAATTTCTTCCTAAACCGGTGGCCCCCAAGAATATAAAAGTCCCGGCTGCCGGCCCCACACCTAGGGCTCTGCTCCTGCCCGCAGCTGTGGTCCCGGCCTCAGCCCCCTTACCCATCTGTGTCTCTCCTCCCTGCCCCCAGTCATGGCCTGGTCCTGGCCCCAGCTTTGGGGAGAGGAGGCACAGTGGTAGTGTGAGGTAAAAACTTTGGGGACCACTGGCTTTCAGCACCCAAACTTTAAAGTGTTCCAGTGCCACTGATGTAATATGCTGCCAGTGGAAAACACCACTAGATAAGTTTCACAGATGTAGTTTACAATGTACAAAGCATTTAGACTGATATAGTCAGATATAACCCTGTATGGAATGTATTACACAACTGAGTCTGTAGGTGACAAAGGGTAGGAAGACTGTGGTAAGGCTCCATATACGATAGGAAAAGTCACAAGTTCCTTACAAGCCCTAAATGAAAATAATCACTCTTACCTACTTGATCATAAAAAAGCAGAAGAGGTTCCATTAGGAGCCCAGATTATTTACCTTACTAACAAAATTGGACAAAGCCTCTCTACAGCAGATCAGCCTCAATCCTGTTATCTCTTCCAGGTATTTTTCTCAGACAAATAGCATGACTGGCACGTTGCATGGATTGAGCTTCAGCGAGCTACACTAACCTTTGTGTGGAGCTGTAACTGTAAAAGCCTCTGGCAAGGGCTAGTTGGAACAGGTTGTAATGTTATGCAGAGGCTGATGTTACACATGCTGATCAGCTGGAACTCAGACCCTGAAAGAAGCTGATCTCCGTCAGACTCCTCAGTGCAGAGTGATCACTGAACACCACGGCCTTCATCCAAGTCCCAGTCTCAGGATATTTCTACACTGTACACTCCTTTCAGCAGTGTGTAGAGAACACACACAGCTTATCCCACTACCACAGGTATAAACTAGGTTTGCCAGTTTTGGCTGAATGTATTCCTGGTGGTTTCATCACATGATATAATCTTTAGCTAAAGATAATTTTTTTGTTCCTGGGGACTCCAGGGTAATCCTGGAGGGTTGGTAATCTATGTAGACAGTGAGACGTTGCTTAGGCGAGGGAAGACACTACTGCACCCTGTGGTTACGTACCTGGGTACATAACCTACAGGCCTCTCTACTTGCCCAAGCAGTGCCTCCCTGTCTACCCTGTTATTTTTAGCAGTGGAGAGTCCTGCAGCCTCCCCGCTGCTGGAGTCTTTCCTACGGCAGGGAAAGGCTACAGCAGCAGTGGGAAAAGACATTGGCAATGGGGAGGCAGCAGAAAAAGACTCCAACAGCTCCCCACAGCTGGAGCCTTTCCCTGCTACAGGGAAAGACTCCTGTAATGGGGAGCTGCCAGAGCCTTCTCCTACCAGAGGGAAAGACTCCTGCAACTGAAGGTGCCTGCAGCAGGGAAAGACTCTGGCAGGAAGGAGGCAGCAGGCAGAGTCTCCGGCACCTCCCTGTTGCCAACCCTTTCCCCGCTGCCTCCCACCTGCCAGAGCCTTTCATTGACACGTGTAGCTACATGCCGCAGTGCGGCTGCAGCCTGCCTTTCACTGTCAAGGGCAGCCAGGGGCGGCTCTAGCTATTCCACTGCCCCAAGCATGGCAGACAGGCTGCCTTCAGCGGCTTATCTGCGGGAGGTCCCCGGTCCCGCGGATTTGGCGGCACGCCTACGGGAGGTCCTCTGGTCCCACGGCTTCAGCATACCTGCCGCCAAATTGCCGCCGAAGCCACGGGACTGGCGGACATCCTGCAGGCATGCGGCTGAAGGCAGCCTGACTGCCACCCTCGCAGGGACCGGCAGGGTGCCCCCCATGGCTTGCCGCTCCAGGCATGTGCTTGGAGTGCTGGTGCCTGGAGCCGCCACTGTGTGCAGCTACACTTACCCTACATGCTGCTGCCAAAGGTGTGCAGTGTAGATGTAGCCTCAGTCACCTCTGGCAAGCTGAGAATCCCCACACCACCCAGACTGGAAGAAAGGGGGATGTTTAACCAGCATATTGGTGGCACTACAGCCCAAACTTTCTTGCTGTGGGTCTGACCCAGCTCCCACTGACAGCATCAGCAGTGTCAATGGGAGTGGGACACACAACTGTCTTTTGTACTTTTGACAGTCTCCCTCATATTGAATCAATGATAATTTACAAAATCAGATTTGTATGAAGATGATACCAAGAAAGCTGCTGTATTCTTGTTCTGCATAAACTAATTAAAACAGAAGGGTTTTGAGACTAAATAAATATACAGCATTGCAATATTATAAATAATGTGGAAAAAACTATATCAAGAAGGAGGGAAATAAAATGTTAATAATTAAATCTAAAATAAATGTCTTTCTTAATCAATGTGCAAAGTAAAGCATCTAATGGAAAGTGCTAAGTTTCATATATCAAAAACTTTAATAACGTTTATTAAAAATAAAGCTATATTTAGGGAAGCAGGATCCCAGGAAGTTCCACACAACTTTTGCAGTGTTAGGCCCCAGTTTTGCAAGCTCATTAACATACAACTATCTTCAAACATGTGAATAGTCCTATTGGCCCCCATTCTTCAAAACATTTACACCCACTGACTTAAGTCACAATGTGCAAGTGTAAGCTTGTACATAAATCTTTGCAGGATCAGAGTCTAATGCTGCAGCCATAAAGGCCAGATCCAATCAGTGGAATCTCTCTCACTGACTTTTATTAGGCCATAAAACTGTATAAGGAAATGGCCATCTCTTTAGCAGCAGATGCTCTGGAAAGAAAGAGTGGTAATATTCTTCAAAATGGCTGTCTCAGAGACCGTTTTTTTCTTGCTAGAAAAGTAAAATAACTGCAAGCTTGAATTTGTTTTGTTTTGTTTTGACAAAAAATATGAAGAGAACATTCAGAGAAGCTGGAGAAGGAAAGGATGCAAAGTACCAGATAGAAAAGCTGAAGAGAAGTGAATACTTTATCTCTAACATGCCTGTGATAAAATCTAAACTGAAATCTCCTTTCCAGAAAACATGTGATGCAGAGGCAATAACTAACTCTGGCCTGACATCTACTGGCAATGTGTGAAAATGCATTTATCATTATGTAAAAGCAGCAAAGAATCCTGTGGCACCTTATAGACTAACAGACGTTTTGCAGCATGAGCTTTCGTGGGTGAATGCCCACTTCGTCGGATGCAACACCCACGAAAGCTCATGCTGCAAAACGTCTGTTAGTCTATAAGGTGCCACAGGATTCTTTGCTGCTTTTACAGAACCAGACTAACACGGCTACCCCTCTGATACTTTATCATTATGTCATCAATTGATAAACTATTCTTATTTTATTCAGAAATATCTTATTCCACACTTCATCCCAGTATAGACACATCATGCAGTTGATAGGTGCTGACTGTAATAAAACTATTGGGGAACAATTGATCAAATTAGAAACCAAATCCCATGTTAACATGTTCATGTTTTCATGTTCATAAGTATTTATGCCTAAAGGAGGAAACTTTCAAAGGCACAAATGGCAGTTAGGCATCTAATTCTCACTGAAATTCTATGGGATTTAGGCGACTAATAGCCATTTGTGTCTTTGAAAATCTTCCCCAGCATGTTAACAAAATCTGACTTCTAGGTCTAGTTTTGTCTATGACTGCAGGATAGAACCTATGTTGGCACTGCTATGTCAGCATAACCCTGTAGTGCAGATGCAGAGTACACCAAAAGAAGCAGTTTTTTCTGCCGGTATGACACCACCACCTACCAAATGACTTTAGTTAAGCTGACAGTAACGCTGTTCTGCTGGCATAGCTGCATCCCCACTGGGGTTACTGTGGCATAGCTACGTAGGTCAGGAGTGTGGGATTTTTTTTCCACACCTGTGACCTATGTAGCTATGCCAGCATACTTTTTAAGTGTAGACTAAACCATCATCAACGGTCCCTTAAAACTAAAGCATAAATGGGCTATTCCCATTCAGCCATTTGCAGTTCCGTTGGCTTTGCATACATATTGAACAGGACCACTGTATACCAGCAATATATATTACTAAATAGTTTCAAGGATTCAAGTTGAAGAACTATTGTTCACTTTGTAGGGCTTACCTTATGTAACACACAAGAACTCCCTATCCTGAGTTTAATCATCATTAGATATTCAATTTCTCCCTTTTCCTTTGTTAATTAAAAGGCCCGTTGGGCTTTATTGCTTTAATCTCCAGGACCTTTGGACTAGCAAACATGTTAAGAGCCTGAACACCTATTCATACTCTTATAGAAAATGTAATGTGTTTTTATTGCTTTCTGTAATATATATTTTAATATATATTCTTTCACCCTTTTCTCCCCAGCAGGCCCCTTTACAAATTTTCTTCACAAAGAACAAAATGATGGAGAAATTTTAATAAACAGCTATGGTGTATTTAAAAATGTATTTGCAAAATACATTTCATTGGAACAAAATAATGATTGCCACAGAACCTGTATTTTAAATTCTAGTTGCTGGATATATTAGAGTTTTGCCATGCCTATATGTTACAAACAAAGTTAAGTGAGTAGTGACTTTTGGTGCTTCCGTTTTTGGGCACCCAATCTGAGACACTTTAAAGGGGCATGACTTTGAGAAAGTGTTTAGCACTCCCCACCTGAAAATCAGTGTCTCCTATTAGTCACTAAAAATCACTTTTAAGCCTTTATCTTTATATCAATTAAGGTATTAGGTGTTCCCTAAACTGAATCTGTTATAATGGTCAAAGAAAAAGTCTTTGAGGTTGAATGACTCAGTTGCCTTTTCAGAAGGAAAATATTAATAATAAATAAAATATATGAATAAAATGGCAGATGTCACTGCTTAACTCTTAAATGCCTCCTTAAATCGATCTGCCCAGCAGGGTTACACTGTAAAGTGTATCAGGTTAGCAACTATCAAAGATGGAGACAGAACATGTTTAAATTAATGACAGTTTATAATAATGAAAAGTACTGTAAGAAACCTGGACAGTCACATATCAAGGCTCTTTAAAAATGACCTTTCTACATAATTCTGAAATATCAAGGAGAGGGGAGCCTATGCTAGGCTGAACGTACCACAGACAGAAAATGGTCAGAGCAAAGGGCAGAAATGAAAGGAAACTGCCTGAAAATACTTTTTAAGCTGTAGTGCAACTCTCAGGTAGAAAATACATAGAACTTTAATATGAAACACAAAATTTTTGTTCAGACTTACATTTGCAGTTTGGAAGTTTTAGGATCTCCTGTTCTGTTTTGAAATCAAACAACCTTCTCTACCCTGTCTCTCCTTCCTAGAAAATTGTTTTCAGGTTTCCTGTAGTATCTAGTGAATAATTAACTATGGGTTAGATTAGAGACAAGGTGGGTGAGGTAATATCTGTCATTGGCTCAACTTCTGTTGGTGAGCGAGACAAGCTTTCAGCTACACAGAGCACTTCTTCAGGTCTGGGAAATGTAGTCAGAATGTCACAGCTAAATACAAGGTGGAACAGATTGTTTATCAGAAGTAGTTAACACATATTTCAAGGGACCATTCAAGGTGAAATGACCCATTAACACCTCTCCTGTCATAGTGGGGACAGGAAGGGAGGGGTGGGAAAGGCAGCTTGGGCATGTGTATTTGATAGTGGATTATACATTGTTGTAATAAGCCCTAGTAAAGTTATGAATTTAAGCTCCCAGAATTGTCTTTTGAAAGTGTTGAGCAAGTCTCCTTTGAGAATGAGGTCTGTTAGGTCAGATACAGGGTGTTTTTGTCTTTTATCATTTTCCTGTGTGAGTTCATTCAAGAATGTTGTGCTTGTCTTGTTTCACACACATGTACTGGACATTTAGTGCACATAAATTTTCTAGACACTGAAAATCATGGACTGAATGGAGACACTTTCAGGCAAGTTTGTTCTGGGCATGGCTGAACCATGCCTCCACTGCTGCTACCTGTGCAGCTACACTGCTATTTTTACTTGTGCTAACATGATAGTTAAAGAAAAGTGAGATACACCGATGACAAATTGCCAAATGGGTAATTTTTGAACTCTTTATTATTCTCTCTGAATCAATTTATTGTTCATCAAACCACCATAAAAGTGCAAATAATTCTGCTCAAAGTTTAAATTTGGGTTGTTGTTTCTTTGCCATTTTGATAAGATTTTTATAAAACAGAGGTTTAAAACTCTTGCTAAACTGAAAATGTCTGACTCAGACTTAACTCTGGAATTGTGATCAGCATGCCTTAATACAGGAAATGAAGGTATAAATTTCACCAACAACAAAAGATATATGTAGGGTGCAAAGGTCATCAGAGCCATAATCCAGGTATAGATAATAATAGGTTATTGGATCCTGCTTTTCAAGTAAAAATTCACATTTTAGCTAAAACATATACAAAGTTCATCATTTTTGTGTGATAGCAGGTCATGATTTATTTCTGAAATTAAAATTAGACACTTCCAAGTACAAATACATAACAGATACATTACTCCAAAAGAACGAGGAGTACTTGTCACACCTTAGAGACTAACAAATTTATTTGAGCATAAGCTTTCGTGGGCTACAGCCCACTTCTTTGGGTGCATAGAATGGAAGGAGATATATATACACATACAGAGAACATGAAAAGGTGGGAGTTGCTCTACCAATTCTAAGAGGCTAATTAATTAAGATGAGCAATTATCAGCAGGAGAAAAAAAACTTTTGTAGTGATAATGACAAGAAGGTGTGAGGATACTTAACATGGATAAATAGATTCAATGTGTGTAATAGCTCAGCCATTCCCAGTCTCTATTCAAGCCTAAACTGATGGTATCTAGTTTGCATATTAATTCAAGTTCAGCAGTTTCTCCGTGGAGTCTGTTTTTGAAGCTCTGCGTGTGTGTGTGTGTGTGTATATACATCTCCTTACTGTATGTTCCATTCTATGCATCCGATGAAGTGGGCTGTAGCCCACAAAAACTTATGCTCAAATAAATGTGTTAGTCTCTAAGGTGCCACAAGTACTCCTGTTCTTTTTACAAGTACTCCTGTTCTTTTTGCGGGATACAGACTAACACGGCTGCTACTCTGAAAGATACATTACTGCTATTTCCTGGGAATAGTGAATTTGCTTTAAACAGTTTATGTTCCACCAGGTTCCAAACATTAGTGTTGAGAAGGAAAGCCCTTATTCAGCAAAACACTTAACTTTAAGCACATGAGTATTCCCATCGAAGGAAAAATGAAACTACTCACATGCTTAAAGTAAAGCATGTATTTAGCTGTTCTGCTGAGTAGGGATAGGATTACGCACATGTCGAAAGACAAGGAAATGCTTAATTGCTTTGTTAAATTGAAACCAAGGTGAAATAAATGTCATACAGAAGAAGGATGTTCTAGTAGTTAGTACACTAGCCTGGGACATGGGGATAATAGTACTTCCCAACTTTAAAGAATAAATGCATCAGAGATTGGTGAGTATGCAATACAATGGAGGCCATATGATTAATTTAGAATGATGATGAAAGGATGTTGTTTCTGTATAGCAGATTCTCACAAGTGTCTGTATATCTGACGTTTTCTCTGTCGGGTTGCCACCTGTCCTGGTTTTACACAGACAGTCCGTTTTTTGGCTTCGGTGTCTGGGTGCCATTTAGGGTTGCCGGATACCTGGTTTTTGACCAGAAAGTCTGGTTGAAAAGAGGACCTGGAAGTGTCCCGTCAGATGTCCTGACTGGACAACAAAAACCTGGTTATTGCGGGGCAGCGGGAGTCCCCAGGACATTAACCCAGTCCAACCCCTGCTCAGGCTCCTCATGAGGCTGCAGCAGCTCCCAGCCCAGCCCTGGAGCAAAGGGAGCTCAGCTTGGAGGGGAAGGAGGTGTAGATGATCCAGCAAGCGACGGGGGGATGGAAGCAGAGGACCAAATGACAGGGGCAAGGCCCTGGGGGGAAGACGTGGTGCAGGGGTGGGACCTAGGGGAGAAGAGGTGGGACAGAAGCAGGGCTTCAGGGTCCAGTTACCAGTAATTAGAAATGTGGCAACCCTATTTCCCTAGTGAATATTAAATTTGTCCAAGATCTACTTGGGAGAGTAGTGAGAATTTAAAAAAATATATTGGCATAAATATTAAAAATATTCCAATTTTTGAGTGCCAGCTTGAGACATCTTGCAGAGGTCTGATTTTCTGAAAGTGCTGAGTGCCTTTGGCATTCAAAATTGGAAGTATCCAAAATCAATAGTCAAATGTGAAAATTACCTACACATGCACTGTGGTGCAGGGGTGCAAATTGCACAGGCAGTCTTAATATTAGAATTTCCTATCTTTTGAGTGCTTGTTTTTGCAACCTTACTGTTCTTTTTTGGACATAATAAGTAATAATGACTTACCATGTGTCACTTGATTTTCCTTTTATTTTCTTTTATTTTTTCTTCCATGTTTTCTCTTTCTTTTTCTCTCTGCCTGTCTCTCTCAGTCTACTCATTATCATTATATATTCTTAAAATTTGTCTTTCTTCCTTTCTCTGTTCATGACCACTCCCCTGGGATCTGTCTTCTTGCAGAACCACTTCTTATAACCCATTTGAATCTCACCTCTCTCTTCCTCCTTTCCCCTGCTGGGATTTTTCTCTTTAATCATCCACTTTACTGCCTCCCACTTAGCTGTCTACTCCTCATTTGGTCTCCACCCTTACTCCCTCTTAGAATAGCTCTTTCCCTCCTTCTTCTAGATATCTCCTCCAAACAGGAGGGTGAAGTGGTATCCATCTATCTCCTATGTCTCTGCAGTTGCTATCTCTTCACCTTGGGGACTGTTTTTCTACCCCTTTTCCCTGATTTAGGGGTCCCTCTTCCCCACTGTGGGGTGTGGTGAATTTCTCTCTGTGATGGGTTGGTTCACAGAACCCCCCTTGGGAACTGCCAACTGATGTGCCAAGACTACTTCTGCCCTTGCTTTCTCTGCCCTCCTGGGACACCAGCACCCTGTCTTGTTGAGCCGGACTCCAACACACACCCAGAGTCTGAACCATGTGCCCCAAAACTGCAGGCTTAGCTGAAGGGAGATTACAGAAGTGTTCCTGTCTTTAACACTCAGATGCCCAATTCCCAATGGGGTCCAAACCGCAAATAAAGCTTATACAGGGTAAACTCATAAATTGTTCGCCCTCCATAACACTGATAGAGAGATATGTACAGCTGTTTCCCCCCACTCCCACAGGTACTAATGCATACTCTAGGTTAATTAATAAGTAAAAAGTGATTTTATTAAATACAGAAAGTGGGATTTAAGTGGTTCCAAGTAGTAACACACAGAACAAAGTGAATTACCAAGAAAAATAAAATAGAACACGCAAGTCTATGTCTAAGAAAACTGAACACAAATAAAACCTCACCAGTTCCAGTAAGCTTCCTTTTGCAGGCTAGTCTCCTTCTAGTCTGGGTCCAGTAATCACTCACGCCCCCTGTAGTTACTGTCTTTGTTCCAGTTTCTTTCAGGTATCCTTGGGGGTGGAGAGGCTTTCTCTTTAGCCAGCTGAAGACAAAATGGAGGGGTCTCCCACAGGCTTAAATAGACTTTCCCTTGTGGGGGGAGACCCCCTCCTCTCTCCTATGCAAAGACCAGCTCCAAGATGGAGTTTTGGAGCCACATGGGCAAGTCACATGTACATGCATGACTGAGTTTCTTACCAGCCAAGCCACATTCCTGGGAAAGCCCCAATGTGGATTGGCATCTTTGAGTTCATTGTTGGCTTAAGTGGTTCTTGATAGGGCATTTAATTTGCACATTCCTTTCTCAATAGAAACCAAGCCAATCTTCCTAACTTCAAGTACAAAAATGATACATGCATACAAATAGGATTAATAGATACAGTAGATCATAACCTTTGCAGAGATATGTTACCTGGCATATGTAGCAGAAAACATATTTTAGTTATGACATATATACATTCATAAGCATATTCCATAAAGCCTTATGAGGGGCACCGTCACACTCTCCACTGTCTCAGTACTACGGTCACCCTCTTCCTCTATTTCCCTAAGAGTGTCTGTAATTCCTCACCTGAAATCTAATTTCCCACCCTGCCTTAGAGTCCATTGTTTCTCTTATTAGGAATCTCTTCAACCATTCCCAAGAAGTGAGTGGGTGGGATTTCTAAGTTTTACCCCTTCCCCTCAGGACTCTCTAGTTTCCCCTTCAAAAGGACTCTGACTTCACTTATGTTCCCATCAGAAATCTCCAGCTCCCCCTTTATTCCTTGTCCCCACTGACTGGGTGGGGGTCTCTCCCCCATCCCAGTCTCACTGTTGCTGAGACATGAAAGGAGCCATGCTGGATGGTGCCAGCTGTATCTCTGCTCTGCCCTACAGTGAGTCACTCAAAGCAGAGGAGACAAGCAGCAGGAAAGTCAGGGGGAGCAGCCCCACAGCCTGTCCTTCCAGCTGGGATATCAGAAGGGTCCCTGCTTGTTGCTAGGATTAGGGCCAGACAGATAGGGATGTGATGCCCCTACAGCCACCCAATAGCAAGAGGGCTGACTCCCCCCGGGTCTTATCTCTCCGGGCTAGGCTCCCCCAGCTCAGGATTCGCATCTCTTTGTGGCTCCAGCAGTTAATCTGAGCCCCTCCCCAACACTGCCCCAAATTGCAGCTGTCTCAGATCCTGCCCCTCCCTCACCCCACCAGTCACTGGACCAGGCTCTGATCACTTTACGTCTCTGAGTTTTTACTCCCTATTTCCCCTCATTGCGTATGTGGGGATTCACTCCTTCACCCAATTCCCTGCTACTTGCAGCATCGCTCCGGGTGCCCCCCTCTCCCATCTCCCTCTTGATGAGCACGGGGCTGCCACTGTTCAGGTTTCCCAGTATCGTCCCTTTGCTGAGATGGTTGCCCTGGCAAACTTCAGGGTACTAGGCACACACTGCCAGCTGGCCAGTGTTAGGGGCTCAAGATACTTCCTAGCTGGGCATTGCTGGCTCCCCAAGGAGCTCGCACCCCGCCTGGCCCTCAGAACCTCCTGCTTCTGTAAGGTCTCACTTTTGCTCCTTGATCTCGCCATACCCCCATTTCTGTCCTCCTGGAGTGTGTACATGGGGTCCTAATTCTACACTATTTCTCTGCTGTGGATCCTCACATTATCTTTCTTCTTTTAAGGTCTCACCACAAGCTGCTCTCATCCAATTGGATCCCATCCCTCTCATCCTCCAGGGGTATCTCTCTCCCTCTGATCACTGATCAACTGCTTGGGAATCACTCCTTCCCATTTGGTCTCTCCCATAGTTACTCTCCTCTTCCCAGTGGGTTCTCCATTCCTGATTCCCACCACGTGGTCTCTCTCACCTATTCCACTTTAGGCAGCACTTTGCAGTTGTTCTCTTTTTCCTTCTGGGAGTATCTTTCCCTGTCCATCCCCCCACCACCTGGGGGATCGCTCTTCACTGCCTCCATACCCAAGTATCCCTGTATTTGCGGGTGGCATCTCCTCCCTCCATTACAATCAGGGCCGGCCTTAGGCATGGGCAAATGGGGCACCTCCAGAGCAGGGGTATCCGTCCCGCTGCTGACATCAGCAGCCCTGCGGCTCCTGCCCCCTGCCTTGGAGATGCCCTTGCCCAGCTGCTCCTGGGAGCTTCCTGTTTGCTGTAAGGAGGGAGGAGAGGCTCGGATGTCAGGCTGTCCCCTCCCCCCCCGCCACCCATGTACCCCATCTCCACAGAGCGGGGGGGTTGTGTGTGTGAGGACAGGGCTCACCAAGAGATGGACAGAGCTGCTGGTGGCTGCTGTTGTGTCTGATGGAGCTTTCCTTCAGACTGCTGAGTGCCACTCTCTGAAAGGGGCAGCGCGCGGACTCTCACACACTCCCCCAGCTCACACACTCCCCCAGCTCACACACGCTGTGGGATAGCAGCTGGAGGATTGCCAAAGCATTGTGCAGCAGCATTGGGTGCACATGAACAATAGACCAATTTGCATCAAAATTAGCTCTCTTTAAGTGAGGACTCCAGAGTTCGCTATATATACAGAATCAGTCTACGGCTTTTTTAGGATGCTTGTTCATTCAGCTGGTTCCCCTTTTCCCTCCTTGGTCTCTCTCCCTTCTCAGCCAATCCTGTTTATGCCTCTCGAATACCCCAAATTTTGAGGGGTTTCCCTTCATTTTGTAAACTGTAGAGGGCATGGGAGTGTTAGACTAGGCTGGGCTTACAGGCAAACAGGTGAAGAAGCGGCCCAGAGCAACTTCAGAAGCTGTTTACCCAGAAATCTAGATGGACAGTATTGGATTGAGGTTCACTAACTTAGCAGATGAGTCTAACATATATTTAAGGTAAAACTCTCATCAATTACTCACAAGTGGGAAGCTCATCAGGACGATCGCATCACAGTCACCCCCAACACCGGACAATACAGCATCAGCTGCCCTTTGTTACAAAAAAATTACTTGTAACTTTGTTATCTTTTCTTATACACGTGTCTCTCATTTCCATGTTAACTCTCCTTCCCTGCCAGTATAGGTTCAAACCAGGATTTTCTAGCTTTTTAGTTATTTTATCTTTTCCTCACAAACATGATTGATCTGCAATTTCTTACACATACACAGTTCTACTTACGCTTATACTGTTAATTGTATGTATATATGTATATATATATATATATATATATATATATATATATATACACATACATATATATATACATACTGTTAATTAAATTTAATTATAATTAAAATGCATAGCAGTCTTCTGTCAGGCCTAAATATGTCTTCACTCCCAAAGGACAGAAGCAGCACAAGTGAAGAATCTTTCTGCAAACAACTAATAGTGAACAGGGGACAATACTGCTAGAAAGTGGTTCATTTACAGAAGCTTCCTACTCAAAAATCCTATGTCGCTGTCCCTGCTCGCTGGTTTATTTTGGCAGATCCCCTGAAACCTGGACCCCTGGTTGAGTACCACTGCTGTAGAGAGCTGTGCAGGGTATGTACTCAGGTATATACTTGCACCCTTCAGGTGTGTCTTTACTCCATGTAACTAAGCCATGCTTCACTATCAATGTTATTATTTATTGCCATCCTAGGGGGACTGTGTATATGTGTACACTACATGCTGTAGAAATAAGTGTGCAGTGTAGATGCATCCATAAGAGGAACATCCTCTGTAGCAGAAGGGGAACAGGATGGCTACCCACCTTCTCTGAACTGCATTTACCTATGAAGGGTGAAATTGCTTTTAAAGGCTCCTCACTGGTGCTGATGGTAGCTGAGCTTCTGTGAGCCCTGATGGTGGGGAGGCATGTGCAGAGAGACTTATTCAGTTGAATATAGACCCAGATTATAATTATTAGTCAGACATGAATCTGGCCTAATTATTGTACAGAAATATGCTGACATTAAATTAGCAATAATATTGATGTCATTTTGTTTCCAAGGCCAATGTCAAGCAATGTTATGAAACGGTGCTGCATTTTCCACAGTAAAATTCTTACATTTCTGTGTCAGAAATTTCATGTTCTTAAAAGGTTGTGCAGATATCAGTAATTGCTAAGAGGCTGAACACTTATTTTATGGAAATTATACAGATAAGATGGCATCACAAAAGTAAACAACTCTTCTTTTTTTTGTTCCACAAAGATGCATCAGTATAAATTGTTATGGGTTTGTTATAAATTAATATAATGAGATATCAAATAACTAGGCTCAATCAATCAACTTTTATTAATGAAAAATATTAAGCAAAAATTAACACAGCATAATACAGAATGGAAAAGTCAATATGCTACCAACCAATCCTGAAGACAGCAGAGCAGCTGGTCAATATTTCTCAAGATTGTGTGATTACCCCATTTGTATTTATACCTGACTCAAAGACTGGTTATACAATTTAGCACAGACTCATTAGTATAACATAGGATATTATTTCCTTACTTTTAGCTGCTAATATACTTTCTCCAGATAAACTAGTAGTTAGCAATGAAAATAAATTACATTTCTAGTTAATAGCTCTGTTTGTGAGAGCTCAGTTTTACAGATTCCGGTGCAGTCCCATTCCTTATATGGGGAGCCACCACCCCTGCAGCATTAGCAATGTATGTAACTATAATTTCATAGCCAACGGTTTTTCAGATCACCTTTCTTTTGGCTGAAAAGCATTCTGTTACTTTGGTTGAGTTTGGTCAACAGTGCCATGACACATCAAGGAGCTTTGGCTTAGTTTAGTCAACAACACAGAGCCTCACAGCCATTTTAAATTTATTCCTCTTCTTTAATTGAAGAAATTCTCATTGTTGTCCCTTTGTGGGAATTTTTAAAGAATGGATAAACCTCTCCTGAGAATGAACAGTCATTAAATGTGAACAACACAGACATGTCAGTTACACTGAAAAAGGTCACCTGCCTATCTTGGTAACCAAGGTAAACTCCAATTTTCTTGGGCTTTTTCTGCACCATGATCCGGGTCCATGGATCTGTTTTTGCCCAATAATCTCCCCCATTCAGACTCAGAGCCCAGAATCCCTGTTTAGGGGACAAAGAAAGTTTCCCTTTTCTCTCTATGGATTTTCTGGCCACCCCCAGCTCCCAGTAAGTGCTGCTCCCAACATCCACTTCCCAATAGTGCTTTCCAGAGGAGAATCCTTCAGAGCCCAACACACAGACAGTCGAATCGAACCTCTCTGGATGTGGTGGAACTTTCTGAGGCTGGGCTTCATATTTCAAACTCTTCTTATCTCCAGCAATGCAGAGGTTGGGGTGGGCTGTTCCTGCATCAAGAGTGATGTCATCTGCAAAGAGATACTGGGTTTTCCAAAGCACTGGTCTAATGTCAGTCTGAGCTGGGTTATGAGAAGTTTGCAGGGTAGACCCCATCCTGCACTACTTTGTTAGGTGGGAATTTTGCCTGATTGAAGCCTGCTTGACAATGTTTTTTGTTGTACTGAAATATTTCAAATATATGAGAGTTGCTTGAGATTCACATGAAACTGAAAGTGAATTGAATTATTTGAGTGGCATTCACAAGGCGGATATAGCCATATATATCCAGCATTTAGGTGACACTGGCATTCACAAAACCCTTGCCCAGCTGCTGCCAAACCCTGCAGGCACATAAATTTCCTAAGCACCTAGATTTCCACCATTAAAGTTCCCATGGTTCCTAAACTTTGGCAACTGGGTGTGCACTCAGCCACCTGAGTCCTGGCATTGCCAAGCAATTTTGCACCTAACTCATGCCCGAGTCCTATCAGGATTGACGAAGTAGGTCACTCCCTGAATACCCTGCCTTTGGGGCCTGATCCAATAGATGTGAGAGAGACAAGGTGTGTAAGGCAATATCTTTTATTGGACCAACTTCTCTAGGTGAGAAAGACAAGCTTTCAAGACACACAGAGCTCTTCTTTTCACTAATAGAAGTTGGTCCAATAAAAGATCACCTTACCCAGCTTGTCCCTCTGATATCTGGGGACTGACATGGCTATACACCAGTAGTTGTGCTCAGATGAGGAGGTGCCACCCTTATATATGCTTAAAGTTTAGCCTTTGCTTACATACCCTGATGAACTGGGGCCTTGTAAAAATGTTAATCTCTAAACACCCAAGCAGATGGCAGAGAAGAAAATTATTGCACCGATTATATTAGATCACTGGATTTCCCTATTGTCTTTATTATTTTCTCCCGAGTTCTATTCCCTTCTTTGACACTGACTCAAGTGAGCTTGTTTGAATATCATAAGCAGTCTCTGTGAACTGTATATAATACCATCTACACTGAGCGAGAGATCCAGCTGGACTGACATTTGCAAAGAGCTTTGAGATAACAGAAGAAAACTGCAACAAAATGCAAATTACTGTCACCACAGTCATAAATCACCATAATTACAGCTGTCGTTCATCATCCCCTTAATGATCATTACTCAGTACCATATTCATTTTTCCTATCACCATAATCAGCATCAATCTCAAACCAACACCACCTCTCCCAGAGCTAACTTTTCACCACTGTTTTCATCAATACCAAATGCCATCACAATCTCACCCATTTTATTCTTTGCCACAACTACCCAGAATCATAACCTGTCATCATTACTCTTATTACTACAACCACTGCAATCACCATTACTGCTGCCACCTCGTCTGTGCTTTTACTCTGCTCCAAATCCTGAGGCCCTGACTTAGTGTTTCCTCAGATAAAACAGATAAAACATTTTGGGCAGATTCTGACCTCACATCAGTGAAAATAGGAAGTGACTCCACATAAATCCATGAAATTACACTGGTGTGATATTGATATGAAGTCAGCATCAGGTCCTTACATAAATGTGATATTTTTCCCCAAGTAAACACTGTGTAAAAACTGAGCATGGCTCTCAGGATTTGCTTTCAGGATAGCAGCATTTTCTGTTATGTTTCTCGTTTGGTTGCTGTATTAACACAATGATTTCTTCATCCTGGAAGAAATGTTTTCTGTTACCTTTTTTGTTGCGAGCTCTTCTCCATTCTGAAATCAAGTAAGAAATAACAGACATTGAATTAAAAGAGGCCCATACTAAAGATTTTCCTGCTTCTGGCAATGGGATGTTCCAGACTGAGAAAGCATTAAATGGCTATTTAATTGTTCAGAAGGAAGAAATGTTGATATTAATATGCACAAACATGTGCTTAGAATGCACACACAGGTATACTACACCTGTCTTACCTACATGTGGGCTCCTCTGAACTCCTGTGATTAGAACCTGAGCAGGGTGTTGGTCTGCCTAAGAACTGCTTTGTCTGTCTTGACCTCAAGCCAATGCCTCATCTCATCATGTAACCTGCTCATTTTTGGGTAGTATGATTTCAGCTTTTTCTCTTACATTGATTAAACTCCCTCACACTTCCCCCTCATCCTTACACACTGTTTCAGACCACCGCAGACTCTGTTAACAGCAATTCAGACCCCACTACTATTATTTACTTTGGGAGTGTGGCAGTGGCAGTACCTCCCAAATGTGACAGGGGTTAGGGATCAAAGCCAAAAAGGGACTTGAGTGTTGAAATACTCAGCATGTCAACATCTAACTGTTAGGCTTCTAGCCACCCAATGACATTTGCAAGGCCTGATTTAGGTGCCCAGGCATGGTGTAGATTGTAATTAATAAATTAATCTATTATAAGAGCTGGATATAAGAAACTAATATCTGGTAGGTTATGGGTAAAAAAACAGCTTAAGGTTTAAACTGAAATGCAAGAAACCTACAGGCTTAAGTTTGTAAAATACTTAGCTTAGCCAAATTAGGTGTTAGGATTTAGATAAATTGTCCATATTATAAAGCTAACTTACTCGTGCTAACTTAATAATAAATCTGCTCAGCTTGTGTCTATGTTTCTATGTTGCTGTTTTGAAAAGTAATTGAGTCTGGATAATAATGTATATAAGAGGTAGAAACTATAAGATGACTGTTGGTAACCAGGGTGAAATGTTAGAGACTTCCTTAAGAAGTAGATTGCATGCTACTATGGTGATAAGGTGATGTGAATGTGAATAAATTAAAGAATTATCCAAGTTGCCTATGAGATTAAGAGTCCCCCGTTATTACCGGGTGCTCTCAAAGATGGACATGCATATTAATGAGCTTTGGTGGATATGTGCAAAACTTATTATAAATGGGCCTGACAGATGGCTGGAGGTCATCACTTCCTGGAGGTCATCATCTCTTGATCCTCAACAAGAGCCCGACACCTCCAGTCTCCTTCATAATTCCATGTGGATATGTGAGGGCTGGTCTACACTAAGGGGGGAAATCGATATAAGATACGCAACTTCAGCTACGTGAATAACGTAGCTGAAGTCGAAGAATCTTATATCGATCACTTACCCATCCTCATGGCACGGGATCGATGTCCGGGGCTCTCCATGTCGACTCCGCCACCGCCGTTCGCGGTGGTGGAGTTATGGAGTCGATAGGAGCGCGTTCGGGGATCGATATATCGCGTCTAGATGAGACGCGATATATCGATCCCTGAAAAATCGATCGCTACCCGCCGATACGGCGGGTAGTGAAGACGTAGCCTGAGTATGAAAGAATTGAAAATACTGGTGTTGGACACTTTGTTTTTTTTCTACCCATTGAAATTTATGCAACAGTTATAGTAACTGGGGTATTCTATGTGAGAAGACTTTTAATAAAGGCACAGCTGATTAAATGTGATCATTGTTTCTTGCATGCACCTCAATTCTCCAACAATGATGCTATCTGACATGGTGGAGAGATAGGTGCTTTAAAAAAAATGGGCTCTACAAAAGGCAGCACACTGGACAGGATGACACCTAATTTAGCCAATGGGAGAGGCTAAGCCCTGCCCCTTCAGAGAGTTCATCACCTCAGTCTGGGCTGGAGGAAGGTGCCTATCTCCACTTGGGATTCTCAGCCATGAACTGTCTCCTGGAGTCAGGTGCCTAAGCCATATCTTACATGAAAAGCAGCATTGTGTGCCCAATGCCACACAAAATTTCTGGGGAAGAGGAGAACCTCTCTTTTAACCATTATCCAAGTTGTTATGGCACTCATCCAGGATGTGGGAGACTTACTTCTCACTTTCTGCCCTAATCACTGGGATGAAAGCTATAAGAGAGGTCCAGAGCTGTGGCTAATGAACACTCAAAGAAGCTCAGTGTGAGGTGGGGAGGAGAAGTGATGAAAGGTTCTATTTGCATCCTACCTTCCAGTTCTGAGCTGGCTCTGCAGTGAGATGTTCACACTGTGCAGAACAGAGCAGCTTGAAGGATGCTCTAAACTGTTGTGGTAACAACAGATCCCTGGCTATTGCAGATAATGTGGATGCTGAGCTATGCCCCCTTTTTCCTGCCACACCATTTACACTGGGCCAGAGGGAGGGCGAAATAATAGCTGTACATGCTACAAAGATTCCCCAGTGCAAGAGGAATCCCCTAGCGCTCTGGTCCATTGTTTCTGGAGAGGTTTGTGTAGTCAAAGCACCATGAAGATGCTGCAATGTGGCTGAGAATCTGAAAGAAAACTTTTTTTTAATTCAAAGCGCTACTATTCCACAGTGCTACACAACAGGTAAAAGTAATATAATTTTCATCTTCTCAAAATGATTTTCCCAATTACTAACATATCATAAAAAATTACATGATGAAAAAATAAACACCATAGAAAACTTATGCTAGCCTCCTGCACACACACAAAGATAAAGTTAACAGAAGCGGAGTCATGATATTATTGAATGTCTATACTGTACAGTGATTCTTAAATCAGTCTTTCATTTTAGATGAATATTCTAGGGTAATCAATCAATATCTCTTTTCACTTTTCACTTAAAAACAATCTTCTGAAGGCTAGTAGCAGCTGAGAAATCAAAAAGAACCTCCCCAGTCAGCAACTGCCAGTCTTCTCATTCATTGTCTTTCTTACACACCACACTTAACACATCATTCAGACTCAGTCACAGCTCCGAATCTTGCACTCCACAACTAAATAAAATGAAGGCGCTGTGTTCTCACACAACTGAAGACCTAGTTCTCACCCCACTGACTCCTGTTTACAAATGTCCTTCTCCCACCATAGATTACCACAGCTACCTTACTGACAATGGTTTGAAACCTCAGTTTGTTCAAGTACCTCTAGTGATTCTAAGAAAATATGAATAAATTGTGCTCAGTCTGATTCACAATAATTCCAAAAATTGAAGCAAGCCTACCATTCTCTTTCTGAAGCTCTTCTGAAAAACATAAAATTAAAATTCATTTGAAAAAAAAATTACAATCCTTTAAATATGTGCTGTAGTATCCAAATGTAAAGTAATGTACAAATTCCATGCACTGCTGTACTTCCTTTGTGTATATCTACATAGACATGTACCAAGGAGGTTGCTCACCATTCTACTTGGGTGGCTAGCCTGAGCCTCTGACTCTGCTACTGTGTCCACAATGCTATCTGTAGTGCACTAGCATAAGTAAGAAAAATAACTAGATACGTGCATTCTCATCCTAGGTTGTGTGAGGTTTTCTTCCGCCAGTTTAGGGAGAGAGAAAGGCATCCAAATCAAGGCCTTTTTTTTTTTTTTTGAGGACAGTGAGATGAATACATCGATGATTCCTAGTCTCAGCATAGAACCTGCTTGTCTATGAGTGAAATTGTTCACAAACCAACATCAACTTACTCATTTTCTCCTGGAGATTATCTATGGGACAAGAACAAATATTAGAATCACAGCAGCCATGCTTCAAAATTCAGCTGAAAGTGACTAGCCCCGCTTTTTATTTATATTTTATTTTCTTGCATTTTATTTTTTTCCCTTTGAAACTCCCAGACAATTCCCTACATACTAATACATTTTTCTTTGGTATTTTTGGAAAAGAAAATCAACATTTAAGGATTCACAAAATTGGCTGAACTCTCCCTTAGATAAGCATAAAAAGCTTAGGGGGTTATAAAGGAATGGGCAGGCTAATGAATGTTCTTGCATTGATGGAAGGCAAGGAAATGAAAATAAATATCTGTTTTCAATTAAAAACATTCTTCTTAAGGACAGTAGCAGCTGAGAAATCAAACAGAAGTGTTTGAAATATGAGACAGGACAAAGTACATCAAGGATCTGACCTGGTTGGGAGGGAGATAGATATCGTGTCTTGTTTTGAAAACAGACATTACCTAGATTTTTGTGCTTCATTCATAATTATGTAATCTCATAGGATGAGAAATAAAAGGACTAAAACAGAGACCAGGAGAGAGAGAGAGAGACAGAGAGAGAGAGAGAGAGAGAGAACATGCCACATAGATAAAAAGATTGAAGAGGAAGGATGAAGAAAAAATTGAAATGTGAGAAAAAAGTAAAATATGTTCTTTTGGGGAAAAAAAACAGAATTATGACCACTAAGTAAAATGAGAAGGTATATTCAGAGAGTCTAAGCTGAGCTCCCTTCTGCAACTGCACATCTTGGACTTAAACTTTCAATAGCAGCCACTGGTTTTCAGCGTGTAATTAGAGACCTCTTGAGTCCAGGGCAATTGTACATTCTGTTGATTTAATTTGGAGCTGTGTGTGCTCAGTAGCTTTGAAAATCATACCCAAACTCTGTGACACTGGAGATGCAATATCAATGGCAAGTATAACCAAAAAAAAAAAATCGGATCCCTAGGGAGTAAAAGACATTTCTGAGCTGAGGGAGGCAGAAGACAAAGTTCAAGAAATAAAATATATTTTCCTATTATACAGGTTTTCTCTCCCCCCCCCCCCGCCCTCTTTCTTTCTCTGGATATTGCACAAGGCAGGTAGTAGGGTTGCCATGCTCCCTTTTTCCTGGCCACACCTCTTGCACTGGGCCAGAAGGAGGAGGATATAGGAGCATGTATAATAGCTGTACACATACAAAGTTTCCCAGTCCAAAGGGAATGCCATATTGCTCAGATCCATTTTTTTATTATTATTATTACTATTTATTATTATTTTTTGGTTGTCATTTGTGAAGTTTGCATAGTCAGAGCAGCATGAACAAGCTGCTGTGTGGTTGAGCATCCAAAACAAGCATTTTTTTTAATTAAAAGAGTTACTAAAACAGTAGTGTGCAACATTTAAAACAGATATAATTATCATCTTCTCAAAATGATTTTCCTAATTAATAATACACAGCATATCCTGAAAATAAATTACTTCATGAAAAAATAAATATTATAGAAAACTTATGCTAGGCTCCTGTATACTCTCAAAGATAAAATGAAGAGAAGAGGAGGCAAGGCATTAATGATGAAAGAAAAGAAGTACAAATATTCTAGGGTAACCAACCAACTTTTTGTGGGAGAAAGTCATTACAGTTCTCTTATGGAGTTAAAAAGAATTCTGCTGGCTAATGAACTCTCCTTGGATTGAAGAAAGGCAATAAAATGAAGAAATATCTCTTTTCACTTAAGAACGTTCTTCTGAAGGACAGTAGCAGGTGAGAAATCAAAGTGAACTTACCAAGTTCATTCCGGAATTTGTCTGCAAAAGAACAGTGTAATTTCAATTAGAAATTGAGTGTACAGGTTTTACCTTACCTCACTGAAGGAGCTGTCCCTCGCCAATCACCAGCTGCCAGTCTTCTCATTTATCTTCTTTCTTACACACCATACCTGACACATCACCCAGATTCAGTCACAGGTCAGAATCTTGCATTCCATAACTAGATAAAATCAAGGCCCTGTGTTCTCACAGAACTGGAAACCCAACCCTCACCCCACTGATTCCTGTTTACATATGTCCCTCTCACAGTCACCCTTCACCACAGATATCTTATGGGCAATGACTTGAACCCTCAGTCTGTTGAACAACCTATAGTGACACCCACAATCTACAAGTAATTTGTCTCAGTGTGAATAAATATAAACTCCAAAATCAGAGTAAACCTACCATTTTCTTTCTTAAGCTTGTCTGAAAAACATAGAAGTAAAATTTAATTCAGAATAATACAAGTCTTTCAATATGCACTGTAGCATCCCAATTTAATGTAATGGATAGATTCCCCGCTTGGCTTCACTTCCTTTTTGACATGCAGGGTATTTCCGCATAACAGCTGTAAGGTGTGAGTCCCAGATTAGGTTCATGTGTCAGCTTTGTTTGAGCTAGTACCTAAAAACAGCAAGGTGGCCACAGCAGCGCAGGCAGTGGCTTGGGCCATATGCCCAGAGGGTCAGGTGGTATCATACTTCAGTACTAGCCCGAACTGATGCCTTTGCCACTCTGTCCACCCTGTTATTTTTAGTTTCAGCACAAAACCTGCTTCTGTGTGAGTGAAGTGGTTCACAAACTTTTTTTTTTCCTGAAGATCACCTATGGGCATGGCGTCTTTTAAGACAAAATAGGAACACATAGCCACTTTGCATTTAAACATCATAGTAAGTTACCACCCACTGTACAGAATACATAGTTCAAAGGCAGGGATGTCACAGGCCTGTTTCTCCAGGTCAGTTTGGGTAGAGACATAATAGGATGCTGACACTCCCCATATTCCAAGGGGCACTACACTACCTCCATCTGATGCCATGAAAGCACAGCACATGTGCAAACAGCCACTAGCTGGCTGACCATATGCCTGTCTCAGCTTTTCTTCTCTCCTCCTCCCCCATGACCACAAGTTCAGCTCCTTGGTGTCTGTGTCTCACCAACTGGTCCTCTTCAGCCCCAGACAAAGTTTGTTTAGTCCAGACCCCGGTGCTGAGGCAGGACCAGGTAAACTTAGACCATTCCTGACAGGTGTCTAGACTAGATGATCTCTTGAGACCCCTTCCAGCTCTACATTTCTATGAGTCTATCCTGTGCATCAGCCTCTTAGCATATTATTTGCACATATACCTCGAAGCCTCTTAAATCAAGTGTGTGCCAATAATTCATATTTTCCCTCCACTTCCACAAATGAATTTGTCAGCCTCTCAACAATTCACTAACCTAATCAGTTTCTCCTCAGGCCTCTGAGTAACTTAACTGCCTCCACAAAACAGTTGTACAATTCCACAATCTACCTTCTGCCATCATTTCTATTGCATCCTCAGCCCACTCCCTTCACTGACATCAGTCCATCCTAACATATGAATCCCATCAATCCATTTTCTGTCTCTAATCAATAAACTTTCCACATGCTCACAGTGTATACATTTTCACCATCACCACTACAAACCTCAATCCTGGCACCTCTCCTCTAAATTTATTGTCACGCTTCCTAATCCCCCTAATGCAGCCCCTCCTGTAAAGCCCCTAGGAACCCACAGAAGCACTCCATCCATCCTCTGTCCCCAAGGCATCTGAAATTTGAACTGAAGGAAACATTTTCAATTCAGCTTGTTTCTGTCTGAAAATCCCATTATTTCAAAACTGAAATATTTCACAAATACGTATTTTGTCAGAAAGTTTTCTGAGATCTAAAGTGAAATTTCTGGTAAAAACCAAAGTAGGCCCAAACTTAAAATAACTAACAGTGCAGGGGTGTGTGGGGTGTGCTCCACAATGGTGTGCAAAACCCAATTTAAGTCCCTGTTCTGCCTAATGAAGAGCAAGGACCTGAATGTGGGTCACCCATTTACCAGGGAGATCTCCTCACCCCCCTGGCTATGTGATCAATCTCTTCTCTTAGAGCTGCACCACTTTGTAAAAATAATTAAATATTTCTGTCTGGGGAAGGAGAAAGGTAGTAGATTTTGCTTTTCTCCTCTTCCAGGCACAAGAGCGGCAATCCTTGTCACTTCAATTCACCCTTGCTGACTCCTTTCATACCTGCAAAATCTCCATCCCCTCCCCCTAAGTAAAAGTTCCCACTCCTCACCAAAAGGATTTAGGGTTTGGATCATATTCTTGCACAGCTGCAAGGAAGAAAGGAGAGCAGCAGAATACGGACCCTGGACTTCAGAAAAGCAGACTTTGACTCCCTCGGGGAGCTGATGGGCGGGATCCCCTGGGAGAATAACATGAGTGGCAAAGGAGTCCAGGAGAGCTGGCTGTATTTTAAAGAATCCTTATTGAGGTTTCAGGACCAAAGCCCTGGCTGGGATGATTTAGTTGGGAATTGGTCCTGCTTTGAGCAGGGGGTTTGACTAGATGACCTCCTGAGGTCCCTTCCAACCCTGATATTCTATAATTCTATGAGGCTGAGTGCCCTGTAGTTCCCCGGATCCTCCTTCTTCCCTTTTTTAAAGATGGGCACTACAGTAGCCTTTTTCCAGTCATCCGGGACCTCTCCCGTTCGCCATGAGTTTTCAAAAATAATTTCCAATGGCTCTGCAATCACATCCGCCAACTCCTTTAGCACCCTCGGATGCAGCGCATCCGGCCCCATGGACTTGTGCTCATCCAGTTTATCTAAATAGTCCCGAACCAATTCTTTCTCCACAGAGGGCTGGTCACCTTCTCCCCATACTGTGCTGCCCAGTACAGCAGTCTGGGAGCTGACCTTGTTTGTGAAGACAGAGACAAAACAATCATTGAGTACATTAGCTTTTTCCACATCCTCTGTCACTAGGTTGCCTCCCTCATTCAGTAAGGGGCCCACACTTTCCTTGACTTTCTTCTTGTTGCTAACATACTTGAAGAAACCCTTCTTGTTACTCTTAACATCTCTTGCTACCTGCAATTCGAAGTGTGATTTGGCCTTCCAAGGTTCCCATCCACTTTTGCTTCCCCTACTAAACATACTAGTCTGCTGTCTAAATTGCCATACATCAAGATGTACTGTCATCATTTAAGATGCAGGCCCAGCACATGTGCAAATGGCCACTAGCTAGCTACCCATACACCTCCCTCATCTTTCCTTCTTTTCTCTGCTCTTGTGGCCACCTCACTCAGATCACCAATTGGTCTCCTCCATCTGCCAACCCATAGAGGAAGGAAAGAGATCTCCCTTCTCCAGAGAATCCCAGTAATTTGGTTTGACTCCAGAGAATCTGTAACTGTGCATGCACTGGGGGAATGAAAGCCTAGGATAGATGAGGATGTGATGAGTGGTTACAGAAATAGAGGCTAATAAGAGTAATGTGGGTGGGTGCCTAATGGGTAATTACCAGGGGAGGGGAGAACTATCAGGACTGCAATAAGCACTAGGCTGCTCTATGTGGTTGAGCTGAACAGCCTCTTGTAATTGGAAAAGCTGCAGGTCTGGTACTTAAGCCTAAAGACAGACGAAAACTAACCCTAACCCTGGTAGAACTGAGCACAGAAGGTTATGTCCCCTTTCACAAGGCTTTGTCCCCAAATTCAGTCAGAACTACTGAGCTAGCTCTGATAGATATAGTGCCCATTAGTGTATGGAGTAAGGCAGAAAGAAGAACTCCTAGAATAACTTTACAGTACTATCACAACGTGCTCCTGACTTGGGTGGGACATGTAGACACAAACAGCATAGGTGTATACACAAATAGACTTACATTTCAGACTTCAGGCGGGAGTTAAACAAAATTAATACTAAAAAGTGGAGTACATTTGGACCTTTGAACTGTAAATTCAGGAAGGCTATTTCACCACTCCGATATCAAAGTAGACTTACCATTGCTCAGTAGGGCTTTTTCTGTAAGGGAAAAAGAAATGGCCAAAATAAGCATTATTTTAAAAATATATTTTTTTATTTTGTTGAAAATTTTCATAGATTTAAAATCAGAAATTTTAGAAGATAGTGAATAATTTTCTTCTTCAGCCTTTCACCAAATTCAGGATCAGAACATCTTTTTTTCAGTCTCTGAAAGTGACAATCTGTCTAGACATCTGGATATTTCAAGTTTGCTAATTTGAAAGTCAGCAATGTCAGTTATAGATTTATTGTGTCTACTGTATTTTTCCAGAATTATTTGCTGAGTTGGGGGGAAAAACGCTTATCTTTATAAAAGATCACTTAATTGAACTTCATTAGATGAAAGGTGTAAGAATTCCAGGGGGAGTGTCTTATTCTGATTCATGGAAGTACTCCAAAGGTGGAGTTCAGGGGAAAGATGAGGCATGACCATAAACTTTTAGAAGTGGAGGAGATGGGAGCGGCCTGTGTGGAGCATTCTGGGACAGCTGCTGGAGGCCAGTAATGACTGACATAAGTTACACTGTGTCTACACTTGCATGGTGTTGACCTGTTTACATCGACCTTGGCTCTGCACCACTCGGGGAGGTGGTGTTATCAAGTCAGCATAAAGGGACAATTACATCAGCAGGAACTTCTTGCTTGATCATTGAAACTGCTTACTTAACAAGGTTTCTTTAAGGGACATGTCATTCTATTACTATTGTATAAATAAGAGGGAAAAGCTTGAGATAGTTGGACTCGTTCTGGGACTCTTTTAGACTCTTTTTGAACTCTCCATCTGGATACATCTTGCGGTTCCCTCCAGCAGACTGAAGATTTGGCCACCGGAAGCCTGCCGCTGTTTCACTCGAAAGCCACACTCAGCTCTGGTAATAATCAAGGGTTGGGGGTGTTTCACTAATCTGTTGTGGATGTGTGTAAGTGCTTGACACTACGTAAAGTTTAGCTTTAAGTGAAAGCACTCTTGCGTTGTCCTGTTTGTGCCGGCCTGTTTGTGCCAGCTGTGTCTCCCATGATTTATTTAGTAACACAACCTCACATAGAGTAGAAGTAACCAAGAGCTTTGGGTTGAAAGAACCCTGCGTAACAGTTTCTCGAATCCAGTCTCTGCAGTCTATTGTTTTTGGTTTTGCATAGCCAGTGAATACTCCAGCACCTTAACTCTTACTCTGCCCGTCAGACCCCATTGCCATCAATCCACCCTCTGAGCTCTACTCCATTAATACATCCGCTTATTATTTGTATTATCATAGTGCTCAAGAGCCCCAGTCATAGCCCAAGACCCCAGTGTGCTAAGTGCTGTACAAAGACAGAGCAAAAAACAGTCTCTTCCCAAAACAACTGACAATCTAATTATGAGACAAGAGACAACGGATGAAGGTGGATGGGGAGTATGAGAAAAGAATTCTGTTCCCTTCTCATTGGCTGCCCTCCCACACCCTGCTTCCACTCATATCTTTTATGCGCAATACATCAGCCTCAACAATATATGGTTTGATCGCCATCCATCTTATGCTTTTCCTTCATACCCCATACCTAAACTTTGCCTGTTTATTTATACTCATCCTCCTACCTTCAGCCCATCCTCTATTGCAGCACCCCACACACCACATAAATACATATTTCATTTCTTTTTCCTCCCTGTCTTACCCAATAACCTGCATGATCCTCTGCAGCCCCAGTACCCAGCAATCCCTACTCTGCCCCCATACCCTCTCCTATTCAGTTGATCTTTTGTACCTATTACCACACTAATTTACTGCTCCTTGCCATCACCACTCGATGTTCTCCTCACTTATCTTATAACCTGCTTCTCTGGCTTTCTTCCTCTAGTTATAGGCCCGTCCACAGTAGACTGTATGATGGACTTTGCTGATCATCTCCCAGGTATAAGAAAAGAAACACTTGAGATTCCAATTAACCCTACCTCGCAAGATGAACATTTTTTGTGGTAGGAAGCTCAAGAGTGCAAAAATCCTGAAGGGTAGACTTTTTTCTGCGTTAACACTCTCTGAAAACAAAAACAAAAAAATTACAGAAATAGAAATTATATATATTTAGGTTGGCACAGTCTTGTTTTATTACAAGTTAAACAAAAGAATGTAAAATCGCTTTGCATCTAAATATCTTGATAAATTATCAAAACTGTACATCATCAGAAATCAAAGTCAGAAAAATCACACTTTATCATTACCATAATTACTGTACACCACAGACCAAGCATCACAACCTTAGTTCTACCTCCTAGGAATGCCAGACTTTCAGCCTTTACCCATCCTTCCATACAAATCCCTTTACCAAGCAATGCCCTTCCAACAGAACAAACTACTCAAAGAGAGTGAGAAACAGTAACAAATTCTAGAAATTCATTACTAGCAATTCTTGGAGCCTAACAATTGTTCTGCTATGCTGCTGCAGAGCCAGCAACAAATATTTGTGTGAAGAGAAGATACACTTATTTGAAGAAATATGTTGTCCACCTCTCCTTTTGTGAGAACTTTTGTGTTTCCGTTAAAGTGTTGAAAATCAGTTCAGACTTACCTATTTCTTTACTGTGTTCTGTTATGCTGGATCCTCCTATAAAAGAAAAAAAAATCCCCAAATGTATCTACATTCAGTCCCATATTCTGTACATGGACAAAACTTCTATTGCCAGAGCCCTAGATCCAAGACCATTATGCAGCTATTTCATTCTTTGGAACGGAGTCCATATATTGTGTACATTTAATCAACTAAAGATTGTTAAATTAGAAGATAAATTGACAAAAATAAAATACAAGATTTTTTATCAGACTATATCACTTTAATAAATTTGGGCTTTCCCTGTCCTTTTATAAAGACTCATCCTCCAATGCATCCTGAATTATTTGGTGTCTCAGGTGCATCTAATACCAACAAGGTTTTGAAGTAAGGCACTTACCACAACATCATCCAGGTCTTTACTATCTAGCACAAGGTGCACCTGATGTGTCTGGGATCAGTAGACACAAACACTGAAAACACTATATAGAAATAGACTTCCACTGTGAAATTCACTTGGGAGTTATATGACATGTCTGCTAAATAATATACTATATTTGGAAAGAGGGACTGTGACTTCAAAAAAGTATGGTGCCAGTTTCCAGCACAGAGTATTCATAACTTTGATTACATATCTAAGCAAAGTTAACACTCTGAGCTAACTTTCTCATACATAGATAGATAGATAGATTCCTTTGATTATAGAATTCCTTTGTGTGAGGATGCATTTCAGAAAGCAATGTAAACTCACCATTTCCTTCCTGGATTTGGTCTGGAAAAAATATATTTTTAATATATTGAATTACCTAGGTCTACTAATGTTACTGTTATTCCTAAATATTTTCCAGGTCTAATTCTTAGTTCAAGCTGAGTCATGGTTCCCAGATGAATTAAGGGGATGGGGATTAATTGTGACTGCATTATCTTGGTACCGCATACATTTTGGGGCCTCTCAGGGATAGGAGCTGTCCTCTGTGTATTCTACAAAGAATTGCCCAGATTAGTTGGAGGGGACTAAACTCCTGCCATAGCCCATCATGTCCTCAAAATACTCTCAGCCATGCCCCAACAATACCTTAACACCAGTGGCTCTGAGGGGCATGGAATAGGGTCATTCTACCAAAGCCAGGACACCAAGGAATGCCTCTACACCTGGGCTACCACTGGGTGACCAGTTTTTGATTGTTGAATGACTCTAAAGGGACCACCAGACACTCAAAATAAGATCCTTTTTCTTCACTCAACCTCTTTTCTTTCCCTTCCTGTCTCTCTTTTCCCTCACCCTGTTTTCCCTACAAATAACTTTCTTTCTCCCCATTCCACCTGCAAATCTCTCAGTCCATGCTTGTCCATCACAGTTTTCCCTCTTCTACCATCACATTCAACTCTGCCCTTAAATTCCCCATATGTTTTTAGTCCTTTTCGTCACTCTTTGTCCCTTTCATGTTGTTACTTATTTTTCAATGTTCTCTTTCCTGCTTACTCCCCCATCTTCTAGTCACCCCATGCCCTTTTTCTGTCCCACTTCTGTGTTCCCCTCCTCACACCCATCTTATATGCAGTTCTCCATCCCAAAGGTTCCCTAAGTTTTCTCTCTCTTTGTCTGTCCTTAGCGCTCCCTCAGCTCTCATAGAATCATAGAATCTCAGGGATGGAAGGGACCTCAGGAGGTCATCTAGTCCAACCCCCTGCTCAAAGCAGGACCAATTCTCCTGTCTTCTCCCTCCATTTCTTTTTCAATGTCTCTCAACTACTTAAATTTATCCTCTGCCTTCAACCATCCTTTACTAAAAAAGTTTAATTGTGACAAGATACTTAACATAATTAATATAAACAATGAGAGAGAAGGAACACAAGCCAGAATAGGGAAAGAACAGGTTAAAGAATATTTAGAGAAGTTAGATGTATTCAAGTCAGTGGGGCCTGATGAAATTCATCTTAGGAACTAGCTGAAGCAATCTCAGAGTTCTTAGTGATTATCTTACAGATCTCCTGGAAGACAGATGAGGTACCAGAGGACTAGAGAAGGGCAAACACAGAAACTCTTCTTAAAATGGGGAACAAAGAGGGCCTGATCATCTTAACTTTGACACTGGAACAAATAATTAAGCAATCAATCTGTAAACACCTAGAGGATTATAGGGAGGTAAATAACAGCCAACATGGATTTATTAAGAACACAAACCAACCAATTTCCTTCTTTGACTGGGTTTCTAATGTACTGGATGGGGGAAAGCTGTAGACATGAAGTTGACTTTAGTAAGGCTTTTAACAGAGTCCTACATAACATTCTCATACCCAAACTAGGGAAATTTAGTCCAGATGAAGTTGCTATAATGTGGACACAAAACTGCTTGAAAGACCATACTCTAAAAAAGTAGGTATCAATGGTTCACTGTCACACTAGGAGTTTATATCTAGTGGGGTTCTTCAGGAGTCAGTCCTGGGTCCAATACTGTCCAAAAGTTTCATAAATGACTTGGATAATGGAGTGAAATATACAGGGGTGAAAGTAACACAGATGACTTACTGGTCCACGGGCCTAACTCTGGGCCCTGGAAGGGATGGGGCCTTGGGCAGAAGGGGCGGGTCTGGGAGTCAGCTTCCCCCAGCCAGCTCATCTGTGCTTTGTGGCCTGCACCACCCAGGGTTCTGGCAGTGATTTAAAAGGGCCCAGGGCTCCGGCTAGGATCCCCGGGCCCTCTGAAATCACTGGATCCTGGGGCAGCAGCCCCTTTTACTCCTCCCACCCTGTTGGTGGCCTTGCCAGTAGGGTCCCTAGATAGACATGTACAGCCTGGAGTCCTCTAAGTAGGAAGAGGAATGTCAGATGACTTTGGTTCTACACATCCTTCTAACATATGGGACTCTGTACAATGGAGGTAAGTTAGAATCAGAAATTCATCAGAAATGTTTGTTTTGATAAGCTTGCTTTAGATAGAGACATAATAGGATGCTGTCTAATTTTCAATATACCAAGAGGTATTATCATCATTTAATAAGCAGGCCCAGCACATGTGCATGTGGCCACCAGCTGGCTGCCTGTACATCATCTTTTCTCTGCTCCTGTGGCAACCTCAACTCAGCTCACCAGTTGGTCTTCTCCATCTGCCAGCCCATGGAGGAAGGAAAGAGATCTCCCTTCTCCAGAGAATACCAGTAATTTGGTTTGACTCCAGGGAACTTCTAAGTGATCATGCACTGGGGGAATTGAAGCCTAGGACAGATGGGTATGTGATGAGTAGTTAGAGAGGTAGGGGTAAATAAGGGTAATGTGGGTGAAGGCATAATTGTTATTTGGACAAGCAGCAGGTCTGGTACTTCAGCCTAAGGACAGACCAAAGTTAATCCTAACCCTGGTAGAACTGAGCAAAGAAGGTCATGTCCCTTCTCTGTCCTTTTACTGGGCTTCATTCGCAAATGCTTTCTGAATTACTTGGCTACCTCAGATAGACCTAGAACCCATTAGTGTATGGAATAAGACAGAAACACGAACACCTAGAATGACATTACAGTACCTAGCACAACATGTTCCTGACATTGCTGGGACATGTAGACACAAATGCCATAGGAGTATAACACAAATAGACTTACACTTCAGAAAAACTAATGCTAAACAGTAGACTATCTTTGGAGTGAAGGACCGTAACTTCAGGATAGATGTGGTGCCAGTTTTCATAGTGGGAATTTCATCACTTGGATATCACAGTAAACTTACCATTCTCTTCCAGTTCTATGATTCTATGATTCTATGACCATCCATCTTTAGAAGTAGAGGCAGAAGTTGACTTAGTGTCTCTGCCCCCGTTGTTGCAGCTCTAAAAACCGTGTGACAAAAGCCATGTGACTTTAAGTAAGGCTTATGCTTCCTGTTCTAGAGACTGGCCATTGACTGGGTGATGGACCCCAACAATAAATACTTCACATAGATAAGTCTGTTAGTATTTAAGGACCAGATCCACAAAGGGAATTAGGTGTCTATGTCCCAGTTTTGGTGCTACTGTAAGCCACAAAACTCCAGTTTAGCTGCCACCTAAACTCAGTGCCTACATTTTTAGGGTAAAAGACACCTACAGGCCGATATTTCTGCCCCTGAGCATGCATACTGTTGCCTCCCTCTAACAAATGGATTCCTTTCCTATGCAGCCACTTGGCAGTCTGCCTTCCCCGGCCACAGATGCTCTGCATCTTTGCTTCTCTTACCATCTGTTCATCTGCTGCACATGACAATGATTTCCTGGCTTCCTGACCCAGCTCAAGTGGAAGTCTGCCACTCCTCTCCTGACTGTGATTTGGTAATTGAGCTGTGCACACAGGCAGCCCATGGACCAGCCATGACAACTGGCCAGATTAAAATTCAAACATCCCCTTTCTGCTTTCTTTCCTAACACATTCACTGCCCACCATTCACTGACATCCACACCACTCTGGCTGTGCTTTCTGTTCAGCCACAGCAAACTGATCCTCTCCCCATTCCAGTCAGCTGCCTGCCTGCCTTCCCACACCCAACAGATCCTTTCCCTCCTCCCTGCTGCCCTTTTGCTCCCACTTCCCATGCTAACACAGATGTTGTTACTGGAGTTGTGAATGGACTTTGCTCTTCTCCTCCTCTATTCAGATGGCCAGAAACACTCAGCATTGCAGTTTACCCTAGCTGACCTTTTCTGCACCTCCCACCTCATTGTTCCTTGATAAAACACTCCTATCCCTCACCTTTGTTAAGCCATGGGAATCGTATGAACTTCTCCAACATTTGAAAAGGCTGGCTCCCGAGTTCAAAAATCTTTGTAATAATCCCTGAAAAAGTGATAGATGTATAATTAGAAATGTATAGCCTGTTGTGTTTTCATGAACAAAAGGAAAGTAAGGTCATTTTACATGTAAACCTCAATAATTTGTCAGATGCTGGGCAAGATTCACAAAGGTACTTAGGCACCTAAACCCTAGACTTTGATGACTATTTTTAATCCACAGAGGGACAGCTTCAGTAGGAGACATTGAGGGATTTCCTACCTCAAAATATCCCGTAGAACAGTGGCTACAGTGCTCACCTGAGAAGCAAGAGAGGCCTTTTCAAATCCTTTCTCTCCATCAGACAGAAAAGGAAAATGAACATGGGTCTCCCACATACCAGGTGAGTGCTCTAATCACTGGGCTAAAACTTAGCAAGTGGGGTTTGTTTACCTGATGCGTCCGCAGATTCGGCCGATTGCGGCTCCCAGTGGCTGCGGTTCACTGCTTCAGGCCAATGGGAGCAGCTGGAAGTGGCGCAGACTGAGGGACATACTGGCTGCCGGTTCCAGCAGCTCTCATTGCAGATAGGCTACAAGGCTACAAGGGTGTCATGTGAAGTCTTGAATAAAAGTCTGTGTCACTCCAACCATCAAAATCATTGTGAAATATATGTACAAATACTATGTGAGGAGTTATGGATATATACTTCAAAATATGTCCTTAAAGTCTGTAGGGACTGGTCACCAGCAAAGGTGACAAAAAGGTTTTCTCTCAGACAGAGAGATGTTTCTTCATCTATCAGTTCACATGTAAATTTAGTATTGTCTTATTCACAATGAGATTCCTCTCATCAGTCTGAAGTGAACAAGAATAATTTCAGAGAGAGGAACTGAGAGAGAGAAACAGTGAGGGAGGAAGAATCTTATCTGGAGGTGCCCTTCAAAGTTTTGCTTGATTATATATGTGGGGCAGAGATGACGCCCAGGCACCCTTCATTGAGGATGCAAAAGGACAGCAGCCTTTCCTCATGAAAAAGAGTTATCAGACAGGCTTTCTTGAAAATGCTGAATAGAACTTTGAGTGAGACAAAAATTTCTTCAGTCTGGAGGATAATCTGGCAGTTAAATTTGGTTTCTAGAAAGCATATTTTGGTTTTGGTAACCATTTGTTTCCAATATTTTTAACTTACTATTCCTTGAATTTCTGATCTTTGATAATAAACTTATATTTGTTTTCACTATAAATATATCTCAGTGCAGTGGTGTTAAGCAAAAGGCTGGTTTTGAGTTGCATTTTACAAGCTGGGGTATACTGTTCCTTTGGGAAGAGTAGGCCTTGTAATTATATAAGCCCTCAGTGGACCAGGGACTAGATACTGCAGGAAACACTCCCTCCAGTGGTTGATGTGCCCCCATCTCTACCTCTACAGATAGAGCAAATTGTGAGGGGGCTTGGAAGGCTGTGCTTGATTTCCCAGAGGCTGATGGATACAGGAAGGCACAGACAAGACTTCCTTGTACTAAGGACAGGTGGGGCCTCATGCCTCAAAGCTCTGGTACCCTTGGATAATGTCATGGAATGTCTTTTGCCTTCCCACAACCTGAAAAATTATTACATGACTATATACATACACTAGACATGTATAGCCTGGTGCCTTTTATGACAAAAGAGGAATGTAGAGGCCACTTCGCATTTAAACATCGTAGTAAATCATCACACACTGTACAGAACACAGAATTTAATCATGAAGATGTCACAGAGCTGTTTCTCCAGGTCAGTTTGAATACAGACGTAGAAAGATGCCAACAAGTGCCATATTCCCAGGGGGACTGTATCACCTCCATCAGTTTCCATGTAGTCACAGCACATGTGAAAGTTCTACCTGGCTGCCCAGTCACCTCTACCAGCTTTTCTTCTCTCCTCTGCCCCCATGGCCACCTCACTCAGCTCACTGGTCTTTGTGTCTCACCAATTGGTCTTCTCCATCTGCCACCCCATGGAGGAAGGAAACAGTTCTCTCTTCTCCAGAGAAGCCCAGTAATTTGGCTGGACTGTAGGGAAGTTCTCAGTGTGCATGCATTGGGGGAATGAAAGTCTGGGACAAATGGGAAGGTGAGTGAGGGGTGAAGAAGGACAAATGGGCAAGGGCATGAAGGGGGAATTATTGGGGAGGAGAGGGAAAATCATCAAGGCTGCATTAAACATTGGCCTACTCTGTGTGCCTGACCTGAAGAACCTCCTTTATTTTGGAGAAGCAGCAGGTCTGGGATGTGTGAGGCTGAAGACACACCATAGCTGGCCTAATCCCTGGCAATATGAAACATTGCAGACCATGCCCCTTTCAAAAGCCCTGTCCCCAAATGCATCCTGAATTTTTTGGTGTCTCAGGTGGATCTAATACCAATTAGTGTTTGAATTAAAGCACTCACAGCAACATCCTCCCTGTCTTTACTACTTAGCACAAGGTGCACCTGATGTGTCTATCTGGGACCAGTACACACAAACACTGAAAACACTATATAGAAATAGACTTCCACCACATAGTTCAGTTGGGAGTTATATGAAATGTCTGCTAAATAATGTTCTATATTTGGAAAGAGGGACTGTGACTTCAAAAGAGTATGGTGCCAGTTTTCATTACAGAGTTTTCATCACTTTGATAAGATATCTAAGCAAAGTTAACTCTCTGAACTATTTTCCACTTGGGATACCCCAATGTTTGATTGATAGATAGATAGATGGATAGACATACAGACACCTTTGATTATAGAACTCCTTTGTGTGAGGTTGCATTTCAGAAAGCAGTGTAAACTCACCATTTCCTTCCTGGATCTGGTCTGGAAAAAATTATATTTTTAATATATTGAATTACCTAGGTCTACTTATCTTATTGTTCTCCCTAAATCTGTTCCAGGTCTAATTCTTAGTTCAAGCTGAGTCATGGTTCCCAAATGAATTAAGGGAATGGGGATTAATGGTGTGTAGAATGGTGGTCATCCCCCTCCTGCCCTGCAGGGCCTAAAGCAGCCCTGGGAGAGAGCTGTGGAGAAGGGGAAAGCTAGGTTGGTTGGGGGAAGCAGCCACAGCTAAGGCCACGCCCCAATCAGACCACAGCTGGCCTTATAAGAGGGCTGAGGGCCAGAGGCTGAGATAGACACTCTCTCTAGTGTCTTTGAGAGAGAAGAACCTGGCTGCCTGGGAAGCTGAGCAAGGTACATGAGGTGGAGCAGTGCTGGGGAAGGGCAGAGGGAGCTGGGGAGCTCCAGCCTAGCAGAATCCCAGGCTGCAGGCCAAGTTAAGGGCCCACAAAGGGTACTGGGTCTGTAGAGGGGCAGCCCAGGTATAGGCAGAGGAAGCAGGTCCAACCCCTCTTGCTAATGATGAGTGGTTCATAGACTGCAGTCTGCCCCAGTGAGCGGGGGCTAGATAATGACTGGCAGTAACCACTGAGGCAAGGTGCGGATAGGAGGTTAGGGTTTCCCCTGGACGGGGAGACCCAGACAGTGGGTTACTGTGGGGGCAGAACCATGACATAGAAGGGCACCGGAGTCCGGTGAGACACTGGCCTGCAGAGGGCGCTCCGGAATGGAAAGAGCTAATTCCCAGGACAACCAGCAGGAGGCTCGTGCCAGTGAGTTGTTGCCCTGCCACATGGTGACTGAATTATCTTGGTACCTCATAGATTCTGGGGCCTCTCAGGGATAGGAACAGTCCTCGGTGTGGAGGCCAGGAAATAATTAACAAGGATTTGAAGGGATCTTAATGAATGTCAGTTACTTAGCATGAGTTAGGCTAGCTGTGACCCTAATGACGTGAGATTTGTAGAAGCAAGATAATGTGAGACAGAGTGAACTGTGTGAAAAGTTATTACGACCTTGCAACAGTCTAACCAAATATGCAGGCTTGCTTTTTCTTAGTAGTGAGACAAATAAGATAGCAGAAAAGCTTATGTATAAACAAAATGTATTTGTTGCTTTTTACCGTCTGTATTATTGCTAGAAATTGTCTGTAACAACGGTATAAAGCTTGCTGTAATTGTTTACCAGTTGAGAGACCTGTCCGGGACTGGGGTGACCCTGTGTCCTATGGCACTCTCTCCCTCCATTGTAATTACTGGAGAAATAATAAAGTATTTGATTTTGCTGCACCCAAACAAAAAGTGAGAACTGAGTTTTTCTCCAACAATTTGGGGGCTCAGCCGGGATGGCAACGCCCACGGACCCACAGACGGCTACTACGGATCATTCCCCTTCGAACCCCATGGCGCCACATGAGAGGTATGAGACCTTTTGAAATCTCTATTGGGGTATCGGAGGAGGACTTTCCGTGAGGACGTCTGTCTCTGTTGGGCTCACGCCATCTGAACTTATTGACTGTGCAGCAGGATCAGATGCAAAGTGGTATTGGGGAGAGGCCCCAATAAGGTTAGTTTATAGCAGTACTGGGAACTGCTGAGTTGGCCAACAGGTAAATGCATAGGTAAATGCATAAGGTAATGCATAGGTAAATGCATTAGAATGCACCAGTGCTGAGGGGTTTTTACCGCCTCAAGAGGGGTTGTCATACCGCCTCATGGTATTGGTCCGGACCAGGTAAAGATGCATCGAGGTTAAAAAAAAAATTAAAAAGAGATAAAAAGGTTAAAAAAGGGTTAAAAAAAGAAAAAAAGAGGCCTTGGTGTGTGTGTGTGTGTGTGTGTACACCAGTGTGAGTGATCATTATCGGAAGACGCCCAGAGTACCCTGTGAAGTGGAAGCTCATGATCAGGACTGCTCTAACGCAAGCCCGGTAACTAGTGGATCTTTAGGAGATACGACCCACGGTGGGCTGACTCGGCCTGGCATAGTCCGGCGAGGAAGCTACCTGGATCTAGGAGTGTGTGAACCCATCTTCCCTCCCCTTCCTTTCCGTGTGGGCTACTGACAGTCTGATCATCTCACTGGATGCAATCAGAGTAAGCGGCGCCGTCTCCCAGAGACTAGCCGAAGCTGAAGGGAGGTGTAGGAGAGTCGTAGTCTTCCTTGTGAGTCTCTCCTGTGTGAGTGCCCTGTAGGGAAAGATCCTTAGTTTCTGAGCCGCTAGCGCGGACAGGGCACCCTCTCTGTGTGTGTAAGTGGAAAATGGGTAAGGGACAGTCTAAACATTCCACCTTACCCCCTAAGGGTACCCCAGCATATTACATGTACGTACATTATGGTCCTAAAACCTGCAGGTATTTAGAGAATTGGAATCTTCACACGCGTGAAAATCCATCTAAAATGCCCATAGAAGGTACCTTCAATCTAGATAAGATCATATATCTCAGAGGAGCCTTTAATCACCAAAGAAAAGCCTCTGACTCAGTGTGAGCAATTTGTCTAGGAATGGGTTAATTTGAAATTCAGCTTAGCCCAGAGATAAAGGAGAAGTTGTTTTGTGTTCAAGGTCAAGAATCAGTGCGGACTATGCTAAGTGCAAAGAAAAACTGCTTTCAGCCCCAGCTACTTGTGGAAAATAGAGACAGAGGCAAACCAAAGGCAATACAAGTTACAGGATTGAAATTACATTTGCAAAGCTTAACTTTCCAGTGAGACATGTGTGAGTATTAAAGTGGCTTAAGTCTTGGGGCATTCATATTTTTCCTGTGTGAGGTGGGAGCATTCCCAACACTCTCCATTGTTGTTTTATTATTTTTAATGAAGCTTTAAAATTTGATTATATGCAGTGTCAGTCTGATCACCTGACATGAGGGATAAATTAGTAACAGGAATTTGTCACAGTTTGGTGAGCAATTATGTATGGGGGAGCCCTGCAGAATTTACACCATCTATCTCTTTTACCCTTGTTATTTTATGTTTGTTTTGTTTGGTGCTGTTGGTATTATATGTTAAGAATAGCATGATTAAAGGTAAGCCCTAATAGAATAAGGAAACACTATCTGGTTTTGTTCTGTTTTGTTTAACCGGTTACTGTTGTTTTTCTGCTCTGTTCATTTGGGCGTTGGGTGTGTGAGCGGAACTGAACTTCTCGTTCGTAATTCCTCAGAGTGGAAGCCATTTGTGCTATGAAGCTCTGAGGTTGTATTGAGATCTTTCTGTCCCGCCCCCTGTAACGGACAATGTAATAGAAGTAGAAAAATCTGGCTTAGACTGTAATTTTCTCTGTTTTCTGTGTAATTTTCTTTTCTGTTTAAGTGTCAGCAGACAAATGGGTGGGTCTCTGGGTAGACCCCCTAAAGGGGTTTGGATTGTGTGTTGAGTAAATGGCCTTTACGCAATGGCCATGTATTTTTGCCCAGGTGGCAAGCCTTACAAGGGAGGACTCGGGTAGTCTTGTGAGTAGAAATGTTTTGGGGAAAAGACCAGAAGGGTGGGGGCTAGTTGAGAAGCTCACCATCCTAGCTAAACTAGTAGTGGAGCAAATTGGTGCCAAATGGAAGGGACGGCTCAGCGAGAAAAAAAGGATCAGGCCCTGGCGGGCAGGCAACAGACAAAGAGATTGGAAAACAGGTTGGAAACTTTTGAGGGTGTAGTGGAAAGAAGGAGTAAGTGAATATAAGCATGAGGATTTCAAATACTCAAGAGGATATTTGGAATGGTGATTTGAGTTGATAAAAGTGACTGTTGGGAGACAAGCAAGTGATTTTTAAGGAAAGTGACAAGTTGACTCTGTAGTTGCTGGAGGGAACAGCAGTTGAACTTTGTGAAAATGCTGAAGAGAAAAGTTTTTGGTGTCTGAAATGTTTGTAAATAAATTCAGGCAAAGAAATTATTAGATTGCAATCATTTGGCTATGAACAATTTTGTTAAATCAGTTGAAGAATGTATACAGTGCTATGTAATGAAAATTTTATTAGGCTCTACAGGCACTATAAGTGGTGATGTTTTCTTTCAGTGTTTAAAAGCAGGAGTTAAAAGTAAAAAAAGCAAGCCAGAAAGCATCTGTGTTAATGCAAATTAACTAACTGATAAGGTAGAGGCCGCTGAACCAGGGCTGTCTAAGAAACACATACGAGAAAATATGGGGTAATTCCTCTGTTTTGCCTAGAATCAACAAGAGTATTTGTATATTTTAAGTATTTAACTGCCCAGAAGGGGTGGACCTCTGTTTTTGTCTTTCAGATAATCAAAGAAAACTAATGCCAGCTGCACAACATTCAACGTACCATGATTTACTGGCACAGTCAAAATTATGTTGTGTGTTCTATGTTCTGTCTTGTGGTGTTTGTCTCGTGGCCAGAATTGTTGTGTTTAATATTTTCATGAGATGGTCTGATTTGAAATCAAGCGGAAGTGTTGGATTGAAATGCAGATACTTGTTTTGTTCAACTTAGAATACAAAGTGTTTGCTTACATCAGTAAAATGTGATATACTAAAGTCTAATACATTTTCTTAAGTAAGAGAAAGAAACTACATTGGCCAAATCTTTTAATTGAGAATTGTTGTTAAAATTTGCATACTGACAGTCTTTGGAAGCAAGGACATGAAAAGTTAACCCACTCCCCATATTGTACAAGGGATCCTTCTGGCTACCTCAGACTTTTAGCCAGAGGGCTGGGGATGGTGGAAAGCTATTGGACTAGAGGTTATATTAAGTGAACTTCTCAAAGTGGGTGTGCTTGTCCTGGCTTGTTGTTCCAAAGTTCTGTAATAAGGTTATTTTAGTGAAAGGGTATATGTGGCATACATTGAATAATAAGACTAATGTACTGTATAACAGTAATGTTTATGTGTTCATGGTATAAAAGAAGGTGTATAAGTACAGAGTAAAAGTTTCCTTTGTAGGTTTAAAAAAAGCCATGAAGGGAGAAAAAGAGAATAGCTAACATGCGCTGGCCCCAGTCAAGGACACCGCTCACGGCTAAGACTTGGCTGACTACCAAGGAAAGGGGGGGATGGTTGCTGCAGTTAAATGAGATTGGTGTGCAGCAGGCAGCCCACCCTCCTCCTTGGGGACCTTTTGTAAATATTCAGATTGATTTTATTTCAATGTCTAAATGTGGTTATGGATATGTATTAGTTTTAGTTGATGTATTTACCAATTGGGTTGACGCTTTTCCCTGCAGGAAAGCGGATGTCAGGACTGTTGTGAAATTTTGATTAAAGATTTTGTGCCACGTTTTGGCATCCCTGTGAGTATCAACAGTGATCGTGGAACTCATTTTACTGGACAGATTGTAAAGGAGTTATGTGCAGCTCACTGCCCTCACCACCCACAGTATGCTACAAGGAATTGCTGAGATTAGTTGGAAGGGACTGAACTCCTGTTTTGACAATGCAGTTTTGAGTGTCCCTCCAAAAGCTTGGTGAGATGCATTAGTCCTTGGAGAGTGCACAAGTCTCCTCAATAGTGTGTTTCCATTGTATTTGTTGAATAGAGTTCACAGTTACAAAACTGGGGAGCACCACTGATCGTGTGGATCCATGACTTCGGGTACCTATACCACTTACCTCCAGGGTTTCTGGTGCAAGTGTCATGACTACTGACTCTAATTAATTTCTGTGCCACTGGAGTGCAGGATCTGGGCAAAGACACCTTTTTGCGAAGTTCCTCTGCAACACAGAAGAGCCTTCTGAGACTGCTAGAGTTTGTCAAGCTTGTTTGTTAGACTGGAAGGAACCTTCAATCATCCACAAGGGAGAGACTGTGATCTGCCTTTTTGTGAATGTGCCAGGGAGTGGGATTAGCTGTGGCATGTCAGAGCACTCCAGACCTTAGTGCAGCTTAATCAGCGCTTGTGCAGTGATCCTGTCTACCAAGGACTGTTGGTAACAGCAGTATCTGTCAGCAGGGACCTATGCCCTTGGGATTTGAATTCTTCTCCTTTCCCTCCCTTTCTTTCCCATTCTCCCCTAACTCCAACAGTTCATCCTCTTATATCAGTCCATTGAACCATATTTCCCCAATCCAGTAGCTGCAGTCCATTGTTTTTGGTCTCTGCATACCCAGTGAGTACTCAAGCACCTGAAGACTTCTCTGCCCCTCAGACCCCATTGCCATCAATCCACCCTCTGAGCTCCACTCCATTAATACATCCTCTTATTATTTGTATTATTGTAGTGCTCAAGAGCCCCACTCATAGAATATTAGGGTTGGAAGGGACCTCAGGAGATCATCTAGTCCAAACCCCTGCTCAAAGCAGGGCAAATTCCCAAACTTTTTTTTTTAAACCCCAGTTCCCTAAGTGGCACCCTCAAGGATTGAACTCACAACCCTAGGTTTAGCAGGCCAATGCTCAAACCACTGAACTATCCCTCCCCCATAGCCCAAGACCTCAGTGTGCTAGGTGCTGTACAAAGACAGAGCAAAAAACAAACAGTCTCTTCCCCAAACAGCTGACAATCTAATTATAAGACAAGAGACAACTGATGAAGGTGGACGGAGAGTAAGAGAAAAGAATTCTGTTCCCTTCTCATTGGCTGCCCTCCCACACCCTGCTTCCACCTTATTCCATCTTATGCTTTCCCTTCATATCCCATACCTGAACTCTGCCTGTTTATTTATACTCATCCTCCTGCCTTCAGCCCATCCTCTACTGCTGCACCCCACACACCACATAAATACATATTTCATTCTTTTTCCTCCCTGTTTTACCCAATAATCTGCATGATCCTCTGCAGCCCCAGTACCCAGCAATCCCTACTCTGCCCCCATACCCTCTCCTATTCAGTTGATCTTTTGTACCTGTCACCACACTAATTTACTGCTCCTTGCCATCACCACTCGATGTTCTCCTCACTTATCTTATAACCTGCTTCTCTGGCTTTCTTCCTCTAGTTACAGGCCCGTCCACAGTAGACTGTATGATGGACTTTGCTTATCATCTCCCAGGTATAAGAAAAGAAACACTTGAGATTCCAATTAACCCTACCTCGCAAGATGAACATTTTGCTCAAGAGTGCAAAAATCCTGAAGGGTAGACTTTTTTCTGCGTTAACACTCTCTGAAAACAAAAACAAAAAAATTACAGAAATAGAAATTATATATATTTAGGTTGGCACAGTCTTGTTTTATTACAAGTTAAACAAAAGAATGTAAAATCGCTTTGCATCTAAATATCTTGATAAATTATCAAAACTGTACATCATCAGAAATCAAAGTCAGAAAAATCACACTTTATCATTACCATAATTACTGTACACCACAGACCAAGCATCACAACCTTAGTTCTACCTCCTAGGAATGCCAGACTTTCAGCCTTTACCCATCCTTCCATACAAATCCCTTTACCAAGCAATGCCCTTCCAACAGAACAAACTACTCAAAGAGAGTGAGAAAGAGCAACAAATTCTAGAAAGTCATTACTAGCAATTCTTGGAGCCTAACAATTGTTCTGCTATGCTGCTGCAGAGCTAGTAACAAATATTTGTGTGAAGGGAAGATACACTTATTTGAAGAAATATGTTGTCCACCTCTCCTTTTGTGAGAACTTTTGTGTTTCCGTTAAAGTGTTGAAAATCAGTTCAGACTTACCCATTTCTTTCCTGCGTTCTGTTATGCTGGATCCTCCTATAAAAGAAAAAAAAATCTTCACATTTATCTGTGTTAATTATTCAGTCCCATATTCTGTACAAAACTTCTATTGCCAGAGCCTAGGTCCAAGACCATTATTCAGCTACTTCATTCTTCAGATGAGAGTTCATACAATGTATACATTTAATCAACTAAAGATTGTTAAATTTTAAAGGGGGGGGATAGTTCAGTAGTTTGAGCATTAGCCTCTTAAACTCAGGGTTGTGAATTCAGTCCTTGAGGGGGCCATTTGAGGATTGGTCCTGCTTTGAGCAGGGGGTTGGACTAGATGATCTCTTGAGGTCCCTTCCAACCCTAATAATCTATGATTCTATGAAATTAGAAGATAAATTAACAAAAATAAAAAACAAGATTTTTTTATCAGACTATATCACTTTAATACATTTAACAATAAAATTCAGATATGAACTCCATCCTGTAGACCTTTATGCCTTATGAAAGGATAAATAAATCTTTTTAGTTACTCCTTTGTCTTGTAACTAATTTACTTGTCTAAAGTTCCACATGGAGTTCTTAAAACAAACAAAACAAAAAAAACCCAACATCGTTAACTATAACAGACAATCTATCGAGGGTTTATTGACACCAAGTAATATAAAGTACAATAAAATTCAGTGCAGTGAAGTTTTTGGAAATCAGTGCATAATTATCTATTGTTTTCTTTTTTGTTGTTTTTTTTTCCTAAAAGAGAAGTTATTTTCAAAGTATACATGTTTTAAACTCATAACCAGGAGGCTTATTTAAGCAACAAAAATGCCAAGAGATGGTAGGGAGATCAATTATTCTATGCTCATGTTGATGTTATGATTTACTGTTTTAAATTATTATTTTTTGTTACAGAGATTACTAATATGTCATTAGAATCACCACACCAATGACCTAAAAGGTAAGGTTGTCTAACACTTCCATAATAAATCCCTGTTTACACTACTGACACATACCTAATAAATAATGCACAGCACCTAGTACAATAGGGTCCTGTTTATGACTGGGGTACCTGGGTGCTACCATAATATGCCTGATAAATAATGTAAAGTGCCTAGCACAATGATATTCTTGTCCATGATAGGGGCTTCCAGGTACTACCACAAGACACCTAATAAATAATGTACAGTGCCTAGCACAATGGGATCTGTGACAGAGTGCAGGAGGTGAACAGCAAGCCTGCACTCTGACAACTCAGATGTTAATTAGTTCCCACTGAGAAAGCTGATGGAGGTAATTAGACAATCAGGTTGGTCAGCTGGGTGGGATAAGGAGCCAACTGCCCCATCAGCCCAAAGCTGACAAAAAGGCAGGATTTTCCTCCAAAGGAGAAGAGAAAGGGGACCAGTTACATGGAGATTGGCAGAGGCCCTGGAGGTTTTTCGCCTTCCTCTGCAGCATGGGGCATGGGTCACTTGATGGAGGATTCTCTGCAGCTTGAGGTCTTCAAACCGCAATTTGGGGACTTCAATAACTCAGACATAGGCTAGGGGTTTGTTATAGAAGTGGATGGGTGAGATTCTGTGGCCTGTGTTGTGCAGGAGGTCAGACTAGATGATCATAATGGTCCCTTCTGACCTTAAAGTCTATGAGTCTATGAGGCCTCAGGGGAGGGAGATCTCTGCTCCCCCCAGGGCTTGGGGAGAGGGCCAAAATACACTGTCAGTGTTGTAAATAGCATGGGGATTGTGTGTGGAAATGGGAGGCAACTTCAATAAAAGGGTATGGTGAAGGCACAACTACTGGAGTTTGCTCAGTTTCTGCTCAGAGAAAGGTTGCAGAGAAGCCACACCCAGTGACAGGATCCTATTCAATTACTGGGGCACTTAGGCACTACTGTAACACCCTTAGTAAATAATGTACAGCACCTCACACAGTGGGGTCCTGGTTCAGGGATGTGGCTCCTACAAATAATAACAAGCCTCACCTGTGAAAGGTAGTCAGGCACCTATCGCTGCTCAGGATTCACAGCTGTCAACCCTCTCATGGAGTTAGTCACTTGAGCTCAGTCAGCCCTTTCTCATAGAAAAAGCAAGACTGTGTGGCCAAGGCTATCCAAATGTCTGCTGATTGGTGTACTCACCCTGGAAGTCGAAGAATGAGGGTCACAAACCCACATTGCCTAATTTGGAGCAGAGACTTGCACTCAGGTTGGTCGCTTTCCCCACTGAGTGTCCTAAACACTGGCCCATAGGCTATTCTAGTGTGATTTATTTTTTCCAGTCTGTCCTGCCGAAGCAGTTCAACTGTTTATAAAATATGTAAAAATTCACTGGAATTAAAATGTACCTTTCTCCTCTCCCAGGACATGGCCCAAATACTGGGCTATGGAGTCAATTTCTCTTTCTTCCTTTCTCTGGCCTAAGTAAGTATTCCATTCGGTAATACAATGTGGAACAGCTTTAACAAGACAGACGGACAAACCTGCACCCTGCAACGCCTGATGGCCTTGTGGTTACAGCTCTCAGCAGGGAAGTAAAAGACGGGGTCCCATTCCTACTCTAAATTAGGCAGAGTGGGTGTTTAAACCTCACTCTCTCACATCCTGGGTGAGTGCTCAAACCTGGGCTGTTGGCTATAAGAGGAGAAGCATCACCACCATCATGATACACACTGGGTCAGGACCCACAGGGGAATATCAGATTTGTGGATCCCATCAGGAATAAGGCAGTTTTATTTATGTCCACCAGAGGACGTTTAGGGGCCTAGTGAACTATACTCGTGCAAATTTAGCTGCCAACTGAGTTAGGTGCCCAATTGCCACTTTAGGCACTCAAGTGCAACATTTAGATCTTCCAAATCCCTACTTAGCTGCCACCTCAGTCCTTTTGTGGATCTAGCCCTGGCTGAATAGGATCTTTATGGGGTGGGGTTTTCCCCCAAATTTTCTTTACTTTTTTCTTTTAATCCATGCAAAAGAAGAAAAGAAGACAGCAAATGAAAACACTAAAAATTTAGTAAATGCTACATTTAAGATTGCCCGTGCAACCTTAATGCTGCCTTCTTGTTCCTCTGCCTTTATGATTCAAGCTCTCATTATGTGATCACATCATGTTTTTTCCAGCCTCATTCTCAGAAAAGGATAGATATTTTTTGCTGAAACTTTCCAAAATTAATATAACCCCAAGGAGAGACCAAGCACAGATTATTTCATCCCAAACAATTAAAATTGGCTAAATTTTAGAAAGTGTTAGTCAACTTTAAAGCTATCATTGCGAGCTATAGCTCTAATTAAGATTAAATAGTTACTTTGAAAATTTTGTTGCCTAAAACATTTTCTCTTGCGATATAAGTAGATGGGAAGTTTTAGATCTACATTTAATGCAAGGCAGGGTGCAAGCTTTCAGCATCCTGTTTTCCTTAACTGCTAATGCAAAAAAAAAAAAAAAACCCATACAAAGGTGTGGGAGATTTAGGCTTGGATTTTCAAAGAAGCCTAAGGGAGTTAGGCACACACTTCCCATTGAAAGTCAGTGGGATTTGCATACCTACTTCCATTTGTGTCTTTGAATATTTGCCGTTTAAGCTAGCAGATTTTCAAAAATCTTTTTAACAAGCAAAAGAAACCCCTAGGACAGGGATCAGCAACCTTTGGCACTCAGCTCACTAGGGTAAGCCCCCTGGCGGGCCTGGCCGGTTTGTTTACCTGCCGCATCCGCAGGTTTGGCCGATAACAGCTCCCACTGACCACGGTTCGCTGCTCCAGGCCAATGAGGGCTGCGGGAAGTGGCAGCCAGCACACCCCTCGACCCGTGCCGCTTCCTGCAGCCCCCATTGGTCTGGAACGGCGAACCGCAGCCAATAGGAGCCACAATCGGCTGAACCTGCAGACACGGCAGGTAAACAAAGTGGTCCAGCACGCCAGGGTGCTTACCCTAATGAGCTGCGTGCCAAAGGTTGCTGATCCCTGCCCTAGGACATTTAAACAATAAAGCCAGCTATGCAATAAATTCCCAGCTGATAAGGGCACAGTCCAGGTGAAATGATGACGTTCAGGGTTCACAGGATAAGTGACAAAACACCCAAGTGCAGCAATACTCTCACTGGGACAAAGTTTTTCTGATCTACTGTAGTAATGGAGGCCTTACCTAATGGGCTGGGGACCAGAACCGGAAGCCTATGAGCAGCACAACTAAAAAGAACCGCAAATCACAGTCATTAAGGAAATGCCCCACTAGGAAATGAGCTTCTGTGCAAACCCCCAAAAAGCAGGAGCTGTGAGCTCCAGGTTGTGAATTGGGAGAATGCTGAGGGGGGATGTGATGAAGTGGGAATGTTTTTAATGTCTTCTCTGATTACAGTGTGTGTGCCTCAGTTTCCCCTATGTGTTACTCAAGTATTTAGGTGGTGGAATAAGAGTGTGTGATTATTATAGTGACCCCTAGAGAGCAGGTGTGACTGCTGCCTTGGTCCTAGGACAGAGAACAGCCAACACTCTATAGCCTGACAACTGATGGTTGGGCCCCCACCTCTGCAAGAATCAGCCAGAGGTGTTGATACAGACCAAGTGGCCTGCTGGCCCGGGAAAGAGACAAAGGAACAAGGAGGGGGAACAGTTGTGTCTGGGGGTCACAAAGCTGGAACCGGTCAGTCTCCTGTTTGGGACTCGGGGAAGTTTAGGGCACTGGATCCCCCCAAGATGGACTTTGCTGAAAGCTCTGTTCTATGCTGTGTTTCTGTTGACTAATAAACCTTCTGTTTTACAATGCTGGCTGAGAGTCACTGCTGACTGCAAAATTGGAGTGTATGGCACTTTGGGGGAGTGCAAGGCTTCCCCAGGCATTCCACGCAGGTGGACTTGCTGCAGGGATCTCACAGTGTGAACAGGAGGTGCTGAATGCTTCGAGATTAGATCCAGGAATACCAAAGCTGAGGAGGCTTCTTGCCCTGGACAGCGTACCCTAAGGGGAGTCATGCTGCATCAGAGTCCTGGCTAAGCTTCTTCTAGAGCAGTTTCAGAGCACCCAGACTGTGACGCCCATTAGGGTCCAGAGCAAGTGGACTCCCTGAAGGGCCCACGGCAGAGACAGGCATGCTGGAGGCTCAGAGAGGTGCTGTTCCAGGAGGGGTGGAGCCCAGGGCTTATCCCCCGGAGAGTGAGTGGAATCCTCAAAAGGAAGTCATACTGGAGGGGGTTCCTCCCAGTGACCATATGGAGCAGAAAGAGCACAGGGCCTGTGAATCCATGACATGGGGTAATGGCTTGATCCTGGGTATTCACACCCTCAGCTGTGAACGCCGTCTCTGTGTCACACACATCTATAATAGCCATCTCCTACTTATCCAGGCTATGCTGTCTCCCCTTGGCTCCTTCTGGGAATGTCAGTGGTGCCTGCAGTTTCCAGTGCCAAGGAGAATTTCTCTCTTGCTCCTAATCGCTGTACACTGTGGTGTTGGGGCTGCCTGTCTCTAGGGAAATTGATAGGTCTGTGAACCTGTGGATCAGAGGAGTTAGGAAACCTCCAAGCCTCAGAGATGCAGCAGAGTGTCCACTCTCTGTAGAGTCCTGATGGTCCTTTCCAAGTCCCTTGTGACAGGGATGCAGTGCAGACCCTGAGCAGCAGGGATAGGGCAAGGCTCCTCCAGCTCAGTCTATTAGCTTGCCCTTTCAGTGCTTCAGAGGGATAACATTAGGGTGAGCCTGAATCTCTGTATAGCCAGTAGTTAGTGCGCCAGGAATGGGATTTTGGCTCCTTCATGCCTAAATCCCTTTTGAAAATGAGATTTAGGCTCCTAAGTCATTTAGACTTGCAACACTGTGTGCCACAACTCCTAGATACTTTTACAAATCTGGTCCTTAGTGCTTTTGATCCTCAGGCTCCAGGGGTGGCTCTAGGCACCAGCAAAGCAAGCACGTGCTTGGGGCAGCCCATTTGCAGGGGCGGCATGGGAGCTGAGAACCAACAGGGGGCTCTGGGAGCTGTAGTTCTTTGGTTAGCTCCCTGCCGATAGAGCCAGCCCTGGAGCAGAGAAAGAATTACATTTCCCAGCATTCCCTTCACCACTACCAACTGGAAAGGAAGGAGGGGGACCTCATGTGGCAGTGTGCTGTGAGTGCTGTGAATGGTAGGGAGACCATATTTTAACATTCAAAAACCAGGACACTCCAGGGGTAGGGCACCATCCACTCCCTCTGACTGCCCCCCACAGAAACCCCAACCCATCCAACTCCCCACCTGCTCCCTGTCCCCTGATTGCCCCATTCTGGGACTCCTGCCCCTAACTGCCCCCAGGACCCCACCCCTATCTAAGCACCGCTGGTCCTTGTCCCCTGATTGCCCCCTCCCAGCACCCCTGCCCCGCACTGCCCCCAGGGCCCCACCCCTATCTAAGCCTCCCTTCTCCTTGTCCCCAACTGCCCCCTCCTGAGACCCCCAGCTTCCCCCAGGACCCCATCCCCTACCTCTTCCCTGACAAACCCCTGACAAACTCCCATGCATATCCAACTGCTGCCTGTGCCCTGACTGCCCCCCCCTTACCGTGCCACTCAGATCAACGTGTCTGGCTCCGCGCAGCTCCAGACACGCTGCTGCATACATGCTGCCATGCTCCCCCATGGAGCCCACAGCCCCCCCCACCACAACCCCCACACACCCAGCACCTGCCTTCCAGATTTGAACACCTCATAATTCAGGAGTGCTCAAGCTCAGTTTGGGCAGCTGTTACTTCATTTCTCCCAAATCAAATCTACTAATCCACTGTAACTTGCTGTAGAAAAAGTAGGATAAAATTGAGCAAGAAATGCTTCCCAGTGGTTATTAGGACTGGAATTGCTATTTTCAACAGCCATTGCCTTTTTTTGTTTCTTTGTTTAAAAGGAAGACAGTGATATTGCATTGGCAAATTCTCCATAGGAACAAAGAATGGAACAAAAGAATAATAAAGGCACCTCAACTTTTCCTCATTTATAGAGGACAGTCTTATAATATGCATCCAGATATCCTCCAATCACACAAGCTGAAAATTGTTCCGCTTTACTGCAGCTCTGTAACCATATGGGAACCAATCCTGTCTGTGTTTTGTGCACATCCAAAATTCCTGCTGAATGACCCGCCCTGGGAACGAGTTACCAGTGACCAGGGCTGGGGCGGCAGGAGGTGTGTGTGTGGGGGCACTGGTGAGGGAGAGCGCAGGGGTGGGGTGGCAGCGGGGTGGGGAGGGCACTGGTGGAGGGGAAAGGGGGAAGCCCAGCATTGGGGCGGCAGGGGGTGTGTGTGGGGGGGGAGAGCCCACTGCCCAGGGCTGGGGCAGCAGGAGGGTATGGGGGGAGCCCAGGGCTGAGGCAAAAAAAATTTTTGCTTGGGGCGGCAAAAAACCTAGAGCCGGCTCTGTCAGGCTCCTTCCATGAAAGGGGGGTAAATAGCCTTCCCTGACTCACAGGAGTATTGTGAGGTGCTTAGATACTGAGGTGATCAGGGCCACATAAGTACTGTAGATAGACATAGACTATGAATAAAGTCCTCTGAGGCACTAGACCATGTTGAGGGTTGAAGGGGCTTCAGCCTCCCCTCCCTGACACTTATGATGCCTCGTACTGTATAGAGCCAGTCAGATGACACCCTGCAACATCGACCTGCTGCCTCCCATGCTCCTAGGCTATCATCTATGTGCCCCTAGCCTTCCCTTTCCTTTTCCTGTCCTCTGAAAAAAATCCCGGCTCTCTTCCTTCCATGTACTGATCTTATTAACCCTCACTAAATGCTGTCTGTCTCTGATGCTTACACTATCTGTTTGTCACTCAGGCACGTGTGGGTCATCACTTTGCCTCCAGCTTTAGAAGGGACTCTCACCCGACTCACTCATGGATATATGGGGTCGCCCTTGAACCCCAAAGGGTCCTTCTAAAACATCCTGTTTGGGCCCTTGTGCCCCAGACGTCACTCCCCTGTCCTGCACCATTGGAGAGCTCTAGACAAATGATGCTCAGACAACTTGGGTGTGGCCAGACTCTAGCTGGAGCGATACTGTATTTAGAACTTAATAAGAAAATTTAGGCTGAATCCAGAAGAAGATGGGTCTCAAAGGTAACTTTAAGCTTCCTTTCACATCCTACTCCACTTTGGTGGTTAG